>NC_052152.1:35729667-36055304 GCF_902713615.1 Scyliorhinus canicula | reverse complement strand
TAAAAATACACATCGTCTGTTTAAGGAATATGCTTTGGGTTTCTGTGGAGACAGGAACTGATTGCTTTGATCCAGACAGGTTAGCACCTTGCAACTTTCCTTCTCACCCAAATCGTTCCCTTCCAATTTATACCATGAATACCCATCTCTCAATATTTGGATAGTCGAGGGGGGAAAGGCTTCCAAATGCCAGGTCTGGGAATGTGGCTTTTCTACAAAATAGAACCACAGTGCAGAAGGAGGCCATTCGGCCCATTGAGTCTGCACCGCCCCTCTGCACCCTACCCAGGCCCACTGCTCCACCCTATCCCGTAACCCCACCTAACATGCATATCTGGACACTAAAGGGCAATTTATCATGGCCAATCCACCTAACCTGCAATTCTATGGCTTGTGGGAGGAAATTGGAACACCCAGACGAAACTCACGCAGGCACGGGAAGAAAATGCAACCCCAACACAGACAGTCACCCAAGGCCAGAATCAAACCTGGCAGTGAGGCAGCAGTGCCAGCCACTGTGCCACTGTGCCATCCCTGTTTTCTGTTAGATGCACACTAGTGTCATGGAGGCCAAGAAGCTGAAGAGGCACTCAAGGTCTTTTTGCTTTCCTTTAAGGATCAGTGTTTCTCCAAAGCCCCACAGGGAAAATGTGGTGACTGTCCTACTCCTGACGTACCCCTTCCAACCAAAGATTAACAAAGGCTTTCAGCATCAGTGGGAAAGGTGGCCATGACTGGTCCCACACTCTGATTAAATTCACCGCTTAGGATTAATCAAGTGGCATAACTGGAGGCGGCAGTGTTGGGCCAGACAATATTGATACTTCTAGCCTTGAATGCCTCACCTGATCCTGAGGTTGGTGTAGCTAAACAAAGGTTCTTTGGGAAGCCTCAGCAAACCTGATAAGCAAAGCAGCTTGAAGAGCGAGGGGAAGAGAGAGGGAAAATTAATCTAAATTGAAAACGGAGATAGCTGCCTAATTCTTTTATAAACGCGACGTTCTTTTGTAAATACGAAACAACTGATGGAGTATTTTTGACTGAAAATATTCCCCTAAGTTTAACTTTTTAAATGCGATTAGAGGAAATGGACAGGCCAAATAAGTGAGAGCCTGTCAAACACAACCAGCGTAGGGTTGATAAATGAACAGTAGCTAATGAAAACAGTTGAACGCAGTTACATATGTCTCACTGTTTTCTTATAACACTGACAAAAGAATATTTTGACATGATTTGATGCTTGGGTGGAACAAATTAAAACAGATTTGAACTATGTACATTAGTTATGGCAATTTCATAGTCACTGCATTTCATAAAAAATAAGCAATAGTCGTGCTGGTGGTCTTTGGAATAGGTGAAGCTCTTAATCCATCAATTGTCCCAATTATTTTACTTCCCACATTATCGACCAAATATGTGTGTACTTATCATTCGCTGCATACTACTTAGAATGTAATTAGCGGCTAACAGCATAAAGTGAAAGTGAGAAAAATTGTTCATTTAAATTTAGCATTTAATACTATCATTACAACTGAGTAGTGATAGGAACATCTATGTGTGGTTCCAATGAGATCTATTCTGGACCTCCTGCTTCAACCCTATTCATACGTTGTTTGAGGAGGTATTTAACCAAAGTGACCAAGACATTCCTGAAGCAAAGTTGGATGTAGGGCTGTCGAAAAGGCAAGTAGGTGGAGTTCTTCTATGAAAAGGGAATTGTTCAGTCCAAAGTTCGAAAAATTCCAGATGGGATTCTCTGTCCCTCCAGCCCCGTTTTCCAGCATGGTGTGCCTCTGCAAGCGGCGGGATTCTCCGTTAATGCAGCCAGCCAATAGGTTTTCCCATTGTGGCCACCCCCACGTCGTCGGGAAACCCATGGTTGTGATGCCGGCAAAGCAGAGGATCCCGCCAACGGAGAATCCTGCATGACCTTCCTCTTTCCAAAACTTCTGAAGTAGCAATTTGATGGCATAAAGTAATGTGGCTGCATTGAGTTGAGATGACAGGTAGAATTCAGTCGTATAATATAGCACTTGGGGCAAAGGGGATGAAAGAATATGGGGGGGGGGGGGAAGGTGGGATCAGGAGTTGGATGATCAGCCCATGATCATAATGAATGGTGGAGAAGGCTGGAAGGGCCCAAAGGCCTCCTCCTGCTCCTATTATCTATGCTTCTATGTTTTTTTTAAAAATGTTTTTATTCCAAATTTTTCAATAATTTTTACAAAACACTACAAAAAAGAAAATAATGCAAAGAGAACAAAGCAATATATCAACAAAAAACACTTAACCCTCTATCCAGCTAAGAATTTAACAAACAAAACAAAACAAAATGGGGCATCTGCCCCTAACAAATAACGTGAAAACAACCCACCCATCACACCCCCCCCCCCCCCCCCCCCCCGGGTTGCTGCTGTTGTTGACCTCCACCTATTGTTCCGCGAGAAAGTCAAGGAACGGTTGCCACCGCCTGGAGAACCCCTGCACAGACCCTCGCAAGGCAAACTTTATCTTCTCCAACCTGGAAACCCCGCCATGTCACTGACCCATGCCTCTACGCTTGGGGGATTCGCGTCCCTCCACATTAACAAGAGCCTTCTTCGGGCTACCAAGGAGGCAAAGGCCAGAACTCCGGCCTCTTTCGATTCCTGCACTCCTGGATCGTCCAATACCCCAAATATCGCTATCCCCCCAACTCGGTTTTACCTGCGTGTCCAAGACCTTGGACATATCATTCCAAAGTGCCGGGCATGTCCAGAACATATGAGCATGATTAGCTGGGCTCCCTGAGCACCTTACACACATATCTTCTACCCCAAAAAACTTACTCATTCTTGCCCCTGTCATATGCGCCTGGTGCACCACCTTAAACTGAATCAGGCTAAGCCTGGCGTAAGATGAGGAGGAATTGACCCTGCCCAGGGCGTCAGCCCACAGGCCCTCATCCAGCTCCTCACCCAGCTCCTCCTCCCACTTGCCCTTCAGCTCTTCCACCGAGGCCTCCTCCGCCTCCTGCAGCTCCTGGTATATTTCCAATATCTTGCCATCCCTACCACACACCCGAGACACCATGTCCTTTATCCTCTGAGCAGGCAGTCGTGGGAATTCCCCCACCTGCTTTTTCACGAACGCCCGAACCTGCATGTACCTAAAGGTATTCCCCGGGGGTAGCCCAAATTTCTCCTCCAGCGCCCTCAGACTGGCAAAGGTCCCATCGATAAACAAGTCCCCCATTCTTTTGATTCCCGCCCTATGCCAGCTTAGGAACCCACCATCTATCCTACCTGGAACAAACCTATGATTGTTCCGTATCGGGGTCCAAACTGAGGCCCCCACCTCCCCCTATGCCGTCTCCACTGCCCCCAAATCCTCAGTGTCGCCGCCACCACCGGGCTCGTGGTATACCGTGTCGGCGGAAGCGGCAACGGTGCCGTCACCAGTGCCCCCAAGCTAGTGTCTATAAAGGACGACGCTTCTAGCCGTTTCCACGCTGCCCCCTCAACTCCATTACCCACTTCCGAATCATAGACACATTCGCTGCCCAGTAATAGCTGCACAATTTCGGCAGCACCAACCCACCCCCCTCACGACTGCACTCCAAAAACAGTCTCTGAACCCGTGGGGTCTTATTTGCCCACACAAATCCTGTAATACTCCTATTTACCCGCTTAAAGAAGGACTTGGGGATGAGAATAGGCAGGCACTGGAAGGCGAACAGGAACTTAGGGAGAACCATCATCATTACGGACTGCACCCTACCCGCCAGGGAGAGTGGCAACACATCCCACCTCCTAAAGTCCTCCTCCATCTGATCCACTATCACTCCCGGGACACAATCCTCAATCCTAGTGGCTAGGATCTTGGCCAACATTTTGGCATCTACATTAAGAAGCGGAATCGGCCTGTAAGAGCCGCATTGCAACGGGTCCTTATAACGCTTGAGGATAAGCGTGATCAAAGCCTGCGACATCGTCGGGGGAAGGATTGCCTTTTCCTTAGCCTCGTTAAAGGTTCTTGTCATAATCTACGCATCAGTATATAATGGTGCAGACACACACTGATTGACACACAGGAAAACCAATCAACACACACAACACCACAGCCAATCACCAGTTGGAGCACACTCACTATAAAGACAGAGGACACTGGTTTTCCCGCTCATTCGGGATGCAGCCTCTAAGAAGGACAGAGCTCACAGCTTTAGCACAGACCTTTACCATGTGCTGATAGTCTAGACTGGTTAGGATAGGCATAGGTCTTCAGTTTAATCTAACATAGTGTCGACCCACAGTGAAAGTATGTTCAACAGTTTCTAGCTTAATAAAATAGTGTTGTACTATTTCAAGTGTTGGTAGCCTGTATGTGTTACTGCTGAGGTAAACGCAGTCTCCACAGATCCAGAGGACCCAACACATCATGGTACCAGTACGTGATGTTAGAACTTATTAGACCTACCTTCAAGTGATCTGCCTTCAACCAGCATACAGCCATCCTGCAAAATGGACAGCATCCGCCCTCCACCGCCGTTCCGCATCACCGGTAACCTCGGGGCCAACTGGAAGATCTTCAAACAACGCTTCCAGCTTTACCTTGAAGCCACAGACCTGGAAGCTGCTTCAGATGCCAGGAAGATTGCTCTCTTCCTCTCCACGGCCGGGGACCATGCCATCCACATCTTCCACTCTCTCACTTTTGCTGATAGTGAAGACAAATCAAAATTCAAGCCGGTCCTCCTCAAATTTGACAGTCACTGCGACATTGAGGTAAATGAAAGTTTAGAGCGCTATGTCTTCCAGCAGCGTTTGCAGGGTAAGGATGAACCTTTCCAATCCTTTCTCACCCACCTCCGCATCCTTGCACAGTCCTGTAATTACAGGTCCACCTCCGACTCCATGATACACGACCGGATCGTTTTCGGTGTTCAGTTGGACCCCCTATGCCAGCAGCTCCTCAAGGTAAAGCAGCTCACCCTAGCAATTGCCATTGAGACCTGCGTGCTACATGAACACGCCACTAATCGGTATTCACACATCCAAGCGGCTGAAACGGCACGGCAAGGTCCACACGAGGCAGAACGGGTGCAAGCAATCAAGCAACTCCAGGACCTCAGCCTGGATGAGGGCGGCCATTTTGCACGCTTTTCATGGCCTCCCACGCATGCGCGCACTGAACGAAGGGACGGCGACGCCAACGATCGCACTGCGCAGACGTGCACCACGTACGACTGCACCGTGCATGCGCAGTGGCGCAACAAGCGTACTGACGTAATAACATGCGGCAACTGTGGCTCCGCCCACTTAAAACGGCAATGTCCTGCAAAATCCCGACGCTGCCTACAATGTGGCAAACTTGGCCACTATGCTGCTTTATGCAGGTCTGCTCAACCTGCCACCTCTCGTCGTTCCAACCAGCTACGCAGGGATGTCCGCGCTATTCAACCCACGGTCACCGAATCCAATTCTGACCTGCTGCCTGACCTTGACACCGAGCACCGAAAGGCACCTTTTCGAGTTGGTATCATTACCAAACACAGGCTGCCCCCGAAGCAAAAAGTCCAGCCTCTCCTGGTATACAGCATTGATCCGGACGACGAGTGGTGTGCCACCCTCACGGTCAACCGATCCCGAATCCGATTCTGCCTGGACACCGGTGCCTCCGCCAATCTCATTGCGAGGTCTGACCTCCAAAGCCTTCGTGTCAAACCAACCATTCTGCCATCAGCCTGCCAGCTGTTAGATTAGAATAGCAATCATATTGCTGCCAGTGGCTCATGCCAACTTGAAGTGGCACACAGGTCACTTAAAGCCATCCTTCCCTTTGAAATAGTGGGATCCTCTAAAGCCTCCCTGCTTGGTGCACAGGCATGCAAACTGCTGAATCTGGTCCAGAGGGTTCACTCCCTCTCTCCTGCTGACGCGTCTGCCTCTCAGGACACTGATTTTAGGGCGCAGCTCGACGTTATTATTAACCAGTACCACGATGTTTTCGAGGGCATGGGCACCTACAAGATCTTATTGAAACCGAAAGCCACGCCTGTAGTGCATGCACCTCGCAGGGTCCCAGCAGCCCTCAAGGACCGCCTCAAGCAGCAGCTGCAGGACCTCCAGGACCAAGGAGTAATTTCCAGAGTCACGGAACCGATTGACTGGGTCAGCTCCATGGTATGCGTAAAAAAACCTTCCGGCGAACTGAGAATATGCATTGATCCCAAGGACTTCAACCGCAATATTATGAGATAGCACTATCCCATTCCCAAGCATGAAGAGCTCACCTGTGAGATGGCTCGCGCCAAGTTCTTTACCAAGCTAGACGCCTCAAAGGGATTCTGGCAGGGGGATGGGACGTTTCGGCGTAGCCCATTCGGCGTGGCCCATTCGGCGGAGGAATTTTTCAGCTGAGGAATTTTTCGGCGGAGGAATTTTTCGGCGGCGGGACAGGCTTCAGAAAGACAGGTTAGTGCAATGAGCAGACATTTAATATCGGTCTTGCTTTTGCTCTTAGTGAATAGCATGCCCTCAGGCACAGAAGGTGAGTGTTAAGCTCTGATGATAATTTTGACCTTTTTCGACTCCAGTTTATTGTGTTCAGTAATCATTCCTCCACAACAAAACAGTGCCTCCTGTATCCCTATCCTTGCAGTTTATTAAATAATAAAACCCCAATTCTAACTTAAACTAGGGAACATTAACTCTTTCCCAACAGTGAGGAAGTACTTTATGTTTAACCCAGAATAGTCAAATTTCTTAAGGTTAGAAATGGATTTTGTAATTTCAATAACCAATTGAAAAACAATTCAACATTAATCGTGCTGCTTTTGAGACATTCTGAAAATAAGCGGACAGGCGGCCCAGTTCAGGGGGTCAGCAGCCGGCGAGGTGAAGCGGACAGGCGGCCCAGTTCAGGGGGACAGCAGCCGGCGAGGTGAAGCGGACAGGCGGCCCAGTTCAGGGGGACAGCAGCCGGTGAGGTGAAGCGGACAGGCGGCCCAGTTCAGGGGGACAGCACCCGGCGAGGTGAAGCGGACAGGCGGCCCAGTTCAGGGGGACAGCAGCCGGCGAGGTGAAGCGGACAGGCGGCCCAGTTCAGGGGGACAGCAGCCGGCGAGGTGAAGCGGACAGGCGGCCCAGTTCAGGGGACAGCAGCCGGCGAGGTGAAGCGGACAGGCGGCCCAGTTCAGGGGGACAGCAGCCGGCGAGGTGAAGCGGACAGGCGGCCCAGTTCAGGGGGACAGCAGCCGGCGAGGTGAAGCGGACAGGCGGCCCAGTTCAGGGGGACAGCAGCCGGCGAGGTGAAGCGGACAGGCGGCCCAGTTCAGGGGGACAGCAGCCGGCGAGGTGAAGCGGACAGGCGGCCCAGTTCAGGGGGACAGCAGCCGGCGATGTGAAGCGGACAGGCGGCCTAGTTCAGGGGGACAGCACCCCCCCCACCCCCAAGGTTTAAAAGGTTGGAACCATTTCACCTTTGCTCCTGAGAGGGGAATGGGACGTTTAGGCGTGGCCATTTCGGCGTTTTAATGAAGGTTTTTTAACTAGTTTTTAAAAATATTTTTAAAAGTGACGCCGAAATGTCCTGACGCCTAAACGGCCACGCCGAATCAGCCAATTATTTCCCTGACGCCGAATCGGCCACGCCGAATGGGCTACGCTGAAACGTACCAAACCCTTCTGGCAGATCCAGCTCGACGAATCCAGCAGGAAACTCTGCATGTTTAATACCCACTTTGGAAGATATTGCTACAACAGGATGCCATTTGGGATCATCTCTGCATCAGAAGTGTTCCATAGGATTATGACTCACAAAAAGCGCTTACGTTAATTCAAGGATATCAGTCTGGAAACTAGGGGAGAAAATAAAGGATCACTATTTCACACTTACCGTATTTTCCACGCCTGCTTTACGATATTGGCAAGGGCATTAAATATGTGGATTATTTAGTCCTGAGGCCTCTCTGCACATAAAAACATTTCCATTTATTTTAACCATGACTCACACTGGACAGAAACCTACAGAACCACGTCAATCAAACTGGATGGAAAATTACGACAAGGACAGTTAAATTAGTCATAATGGAAAACTAGAGTTGTTACAGAAACAATCAGTCAATGAATAGCAATAAAATACAATTAGAGTCGTACTGTAGTAAATGCAAATAATTCTGGGAAAATGCAGGCCCTTAAATACGGCGAGTGGAAAGAAAGTGCCTCAGTGTTGTGTCTGAGAAAGATAAGAGAGACCCACAGCCACTTCAGGACTTTTGAAAATATTCTGCAGACCAATCTAAGTCTTGATTATTGCCAGCTCTATTTTGTAGGCAAGATCGATGGGCAAAATAAAATGCAAATGATGTTATAAATCTCTACATAAACCCAAATGGAACACAAAACATGAATGAGCCACGGTGACAGACAGAGCAAACAGTTCTTTACATTCTTCAATGAAATGTAAATTAACAGCGGCATTCCTCTGACTGCCGAGAAATAATTCAGCCTCACAGTTCCACATAGTTTGGAACCTAATTTGACATATTATTTGTAATGGTAAATTTTAGTGGCTTTCAAGGACATTCTATTCACTACCTTCCCCCCCCCCCCCCCCCCCCTTCCATTCTCTATATTAACTCCTGAAATTGCAGAGAACCAGTGTGAATTCCAGTCAATTTTATTGGAAAACTGTTTTTTTCCAAGGTGAGATTATCGGATACAGAAAGCATTCCCTTTCCATGATCCAGGATGTACTAATCAAATGTCTGTTATTTTATCATGGATATTTATAAGTATGTTATGGGTTGGAGGTCTTGTGGCTCAGTGGGTAGTGTCCCTGCCTCTGACCTAGAAGCTCTGGTTCGAGTCCCACCCCAAGACGTGATGGCCAAGGAAGGTGTGTTCATAACACGACCAAACTGGTTGATTGCGCCAACCTGCAAATCCTTCGAAAATGCCAATGGCTGGCAGTAAGAGCAGGGAGAGACTCATGGTCAGCAGTGTTTGATATGGAATGGCGCCCCTCAAGCTATAAGACTCTGGCGACAGACGAGCAACCTGTTCCAGGAATTACTAGCTACGGAAACAGACAAAAGTCTGCCTTCATGCACCACTAGGTGCAGGATGAGAATTGAATTGGGAGTGTTATGGATTCTATGCCTTGGATTGTTGGGCAGCATAGTGGCAGAAAAGGTGAATTATATTTTTTTCTTTCCATTATCTCAGAAACAAAAAGTAATGATCTTCCCAAAGTCTGGTGCTTCATTTCTTTGTAAACCACTACGCCCATGCTTACAAGCATCTCCTTCTCTCACAGCAGATCATCGGGTTTCCCAATATTTTGTCAAAGGGAAAAGTGTTTCATATTATTTTCAAAAGTGCTGTCTATGAAATTCGAGTCACATGCTACCCCTATTAAGAGTTCAGATACAATGAAGCCCTTCATTGAACAAGAACAAAGAAAATTACAGCACAGGAACAGGCCCTTCGGCCCTCCCAGCCTGCACCGATCCAGATCCTTTATCTAAACCTGTTGCCTATTTTCCAAGGTCTACTTCTCTCTGTTCCCCGCCCGTTCATATATCTGTCCAGATGCATCTTAAATGATGCTATCGTGCCCGCATCTACCACCTCCGCTGGCAAAGCGTTCCAGGCACCCACCACCCTCTGCGTAAAAAACTTTCCACGCACATCTCCCTTAAACTTTTCCCCTCTCACCTTGAAATCGCGACCCCTTGTAATTGACACCCCCACTCTTGGAAAAAGCTTGTTGCTGTCCACCCTGTCCATACCTCTCTTAATTTTGTAGACCTCAATCAGGTCTCCCCTCAACCTCCGTCTTTACAACGAAAACAATCCTAATCTACTCAACCTTTCTTCATAGCTAGCACCCTCCATACCAGGCAACATCATGGTGAACCTCCTCTGCACCCTCTCTAAAGCATCCACATCCTTCTGGTAATGTGGCGACCAGAACTGCACGCAGTATTCCAAATGTGGCCTAACCAAAGTCCTATACAACTGTAACATGACCTGCCGACTCTTGTACTCAATACCCCGTCCGATGAAGGCAAGCATGCTGTATGCCTTCTTGACCACTCTATCGACCTGCGTTGCCATCTTCAGGGTACAATGGACCTGAACTCCCAGATCTCTCTATACATCAATTTTCCCCAGGACTCTTCCATTGACCATATAGTCCGCTCTTGAATTAGATCTTCCAAAATGCATCACCTCGCATTTGACTGGATTGAACTCAATCTGCCATTTCTCTGCCCAACTCTCCAATCTATCTATATTTTGCTGTATTTTCTGACAGTCCTCCTCGCTATCTGCAACTCCACCAATCTTAGTATCATCTGCAAACTTGCTCATCAGACCACCTATACCTTCATCCAGATCATTTATGTATATCACAAACAACAGTGGTCCGAGCACGGATCCCTGTGGAACACCACTTGTCACCTTTCTCCATTTTGAGACACTCCCTTCCACCACTACTCTCTGTCTCCTGTTGCCCAGCCAGTTCTTTATCCATCTAGCTAGTACACCCTGAACCCCATACAACTTCATTTTTTCCATCAATCTGCCATGGGAAACTTTATCAAACGCCTTTTTGAAGTCCATGTATATGACATCTACAGCCCATCCCTCATCAATTAACTTTGTCACTTCCTCAAAGAATTCTATTAGGTTTGTAAGACATGACCTTCCCTGCACAAAACCATGCTGCCTATCACTGATAAGTCTATTTTCTTCCAAATGTGAATAGATCCTATCCCTCAGTACCTTCTCCAACAGTTTGCCTACCACTGACGTCAAGCTCACAGGTCTATAATTCCCTGGATTATCCCTGCTACCCTTCTTAAACAAAGGGACAACATCAGCAATTCTCCAATCCTCCGGGACCTCACCAGTGCTCAAGGATGCTGCAAAGATATCTGTTAAGGCCCCAGCTATTTCGTACCTCGTTTCCCTCAGTAACCTGGATAGATCCCATCCGGTCCTGGGGACTTGTCCACCTTAATGCCTTTTAGAATACCCAAAACCTCCCCCTTCCTTATGCCGACATGACATAGAGTATTTAAACATCCATCCCTAGCCTCAACATCCGTCATGTCCCTCTCTTTGGTGAATACCGATGCAAAGTACTCATTTAGAATCTCATTCATTTCCTCTGACTCCACGCAGAAATTCCCTCTTTTGTCTTTGAGTGGGCCAATCCTTTCTCTAGTTATCCTCATGCTCCTTATATATGAATAAAAGGCTTTGGGATTTTCCTTAACCCTGTTAGCCAAAGATATTTCATGACCCCTTTTAGCCCTCTTTATTGCGCTTTTGAGATTTGTCCTACTTTCCCGATATTCCTCCAAAGCTTCATCAGTTTTGAGTCGCCTCGATCTTATGTATGCTTCCTTTTTCATTTTAGCTAGTCTCACAATTCCATCCGTCATCCATGGTTCCCTAATCTTGCCATTTCTATCTCTCATTTTCACAGGGACATGTCTGTCCTGCACTCTAATCAACCTTTCCTTAAAAGACTCCCAAATTTCAAATGTGGATTTACCCTTAAACAGCTGCTCCCAATCCACATTCCCTAGCTCCTGACGAATTTTGTTATACTTGGTCTTTCCCCAATTTAGCACTCTTCCTTTAGGACCACTCTCATCTTTGTCCATGAGTATTCTAAAACTTACGGAATTGTGATCGCTATTCCCAAAGTAATCACCGACTGAAACTGAAACTTCAACCACCTGGCCGGGTTCATTCCCCGATACCAGGTCCAGTATGGCCCCTTCCCGAGTTGGACTATTTACATACTGTTTATCATCCTGCCATGGAGAATACAAATCTTAGCTTTACAATGGTGACTAAATACAGGAAAATGTTTTGCAAGATAAAATCAAACTTACAGGAACAGAAAGCGATAATTCTACACATAAAATTGTTTAGTGCGCATTAAATCTTTTCAGTTCAGATCGATATTTTACAATGATTTTAGCCCAATTAATTGTCAGGTGTATTCTTTATAACAGAGCTAATATTCATTAACGTCATTCTATAATATTACTTCGCCTTTTAATTAGCACGTTTGACGTACACCGTCTCAGTAACAACATTCTATATGCTGCATTTTTTGTGGTCCAATTTCTCATTGATCTAAAGCTAGCAATCTTACATTGTAAAAGTAGTTGTAAAATCCACTGTCCTAACTGACCTAGATTTGCTCCCACAGAATCAAGAATCCTTACATAATAGATGGAAGCCATTCAGCCCATCAAGTCTGCACTCGCTCTCTGAAAGAGCATTCTACCGAGTCCCACTCCCCCGCCATATCCTTGTAACCCTGCACATTCTTTCTTTTCAGATAGTAATGCAATTCCCTTTTCAAGACCTCAATCGAACCTGCCTCCACCGCCCTCTCAGGGAGTTTGTTCCAGACTCCAACCACCTTATGGGTGAAAAAAAATCCTCAAATCACTTTTACTCCTTTTGACAATTATTTTGAAGCTGTGCCCTTTAGTTCTTGATGCACTCTTGAGTGATTACAGTTTGTCATTATTAACCCTGTCCATATGCCTCAGAATCTTCAGTACATCTATCAGGTCTCCTCTCAGTCTTTTCTCCAAGAAAAATAGTACCAACCTCTCCAATCTATCCTCATAGCTACAGTTCTTTATCCCTGGAATCATTCTTGTGAATCTCCTCTGTACTCTCCCCAAGGCCTTAGAATGCCCAATTCACCGAATAAGCACGTCTTTTGGGATTTGTGAGAGGAAATCGGAGCACCCGGAGGAAACCCACATTGGGGTCCCTGGAGGGAGGAGTATCCTAAATCAAGGGAACCTGGGAGGGGGGGTCTCCCTATCACAAGTGTCCCTGGGGATGTCTCCCTGCATTTAGTTCTTGGCGCCATTCTTGAGGAAGGATGTCAAGACCTTGGGGAGAGTACAGAGGAGATTCACAAGAACACTTCCAGGGATACAGAACTGTAGCTATGAGAATAGATTGGAGAGGTTGGTACTATTTTTCTTGGAAGAGGGTCACCCCCATACTTGGGGGTTGGGGGGCACCCAGGCAATCGGGAGTTGGAGGCGGCTGCATGGTGCGGAGGGAGAGTGGGGTGGGGGTGTTGGGCCTCGGATGGGCTTGGACAGTTTCTATCTTCGTGGCCCTGGCGTAACGGACCATGCAGTGGGCCAAGATGGCAGCAGATGCTCACATGGCCCACCACGAGGTCCACCATGCCAGGGTCACGATTGTCGAGATCACAAATGAACCACGGCCATGTGATTCCCAGCTGCAGAGACAGGAGAATCACAGAAGGGCAGAGCATAGGGCACCGGGCCCGCCAGATAGATGCAAATTGGTCGTTAACATCATTTGAATTTATTTGCATGCTGCTGCTGGCATGCCACGTGGAACTCATTCACGCCACCAGCAGGGGGTCGGAGCCTGGCAATCGGGTCTGCATCTGCCGCCGATCCTGATTTTGACCCGACTCCCGATTCTCCGTCCCATCGGGGAATATGTTCCGGACGCCCCAGGATGAATAATCCAGCCCAATAAGTGTGTTTAGAAAGCGGTGGGGAACTCGCTGACAGAGCAGGGAGAACTGATGCACGATCAATTGCACAAAGACGAGAGTTGGATACAACTGAGGCTTTATTGCTATAAGATGTGTGGCCTCCCACAGCAGCTGGCGAAATGGCTGCAACATGGAGGACACACACATTTATACTCCTCCTACTGGGTGGAGCCAGCAGGCAGGAACTACCGACGTACCTGTAGTACAGGTCCTACTATACATCACTTAATATAGGTGCAACAGTGGTTTACCACAAGAACTTCCCAGAAAAACCCACCACAAATGACACTTAGAAATGTTTCTGGAAGATCGTGGTCTATATCCTTACTTTTATATTCTGTACCTTTGCCAATGAAGGAGAGCATTCCATATGCTTTCTTTACAATCTTGTCCACTTGAACTGGTGCCTTTAGGAACCTGTGTACTTGTATGCCAAGATCTCTCACTTCATCTACCCCTCTTATTACAATCCCATTTATTGTGTACTCCCTATAACCTCCTTAAATGCATGACCTCACACTTCTCTGTGTTAAATTCCAACTGTCACTTTATCGTCCACCCCATCAACCCATCTATATCATTTTGGAGGTTATAACTATCCTCTACATTGTCCACCACCCGGCCAATCTTTGTGCCATCTGCAAATTTCCCAATCGTGACCCCCAAGTTCACAACCAAATTGTTAATACACAACACAAATAGTAAGGGCGCTAACACTGAGTCCTGTGGACCACCACTTGAAACAACTTTCCATTTTCAAGGGAAGCCATCGACTATTACCTTTTGTTCCCTGTTACTAAGCTGATTTTTTATCCAGTTTGCCACACTACCCTGTATCCCATGGGCTTTTACTTTATTTTGACAAATCTGCCATCTGGGACTTCGTCAAATGCCTTCTAAAATCCATGTTCACAACATCCACTGCACGACCTTCATCAAACCTCCTTGTCACTTCCTCAAAGAATTCGATCACATTTGTGAAGCAAGGCCTTCTTCACAAGAGAACACAAGTTCTCTTCTTCATTTCTGACGGATCCCACTTTTTCCTTAACTAATTTTTCACCATTAAATATTGGTAAAATATGTTTGGGTGTTCCATAGCTTTACTTGCTCATCTTTTTTCATGCCCTCTCTTTGATTTCCTTTTTGACTTTGCCCTTGCACTTCCTATAATCGTCTAGGCTATCTGCAATGATTAGTTCTTTGTGCCTAACGTACGCTCTCCTTTTATGTTTGATCTTCCCCTGTATTCCTCCAAACAACCAGGGGGGTCTCAATTTAGCAGTATCACTCTTATTTTTGGAGGAGAAATGTCACTAAATTGTGATCACTATCCGATATGGACGGCAACTGTCACTTCACCCGTTTGCCCTTCTTCGTTCCCCAAGATTAGGTTTAGAATTGCATCTCCTCTCATTGGGTTTGTCACTAATTGGTTGAAAAAATGTCCTGGACACACTGCATGAATTTTTCTCCCTCAGTTCCCAATATATTTTTTGAATCCCAGTTGAATATGGGATAGTTAAAGTCTCCTACTATTATTGCCCTCTTGTTCTTAAAGGCAGAAATTTGCCGACATATTTGATCTTCTATCTTCCTTTCACTATTTCGGGCTCTGTAGTATGCTCCAAGTAGTGTGTGTAACTGCCCCTTTTTTATTTTTAAGTTCAAGATATAAAGCGTCATTTGTTGACCTGCTTAGCATATAGAACATAGAATTTACAGTGCAGAAGGAAGCCATTCAGCCCATCGAGTCTGCACCGGCTCTTGGAAAGAGCACCCGACCCAAGCCCACACCTTCACCCTATCTCCACAACCCAGTTACCCCACCCAACACTAAGGGCAATTTTGAACACTAAGGACAATTTAGCATGGCCAATCCACCTAACCTGCACATCTTTGGACTGTGGGAGGAAACCGGAGCACCCGGAGGAAACCCACGCACACACGGGGAGAACGTGCAGACTCCGCACAGACAGTGACCCAAGTCGGGAATCGAACCTGGGATCCTGGAGCTGTGAAGCAATTGTGCTAACCACTATGGTTGATGTAATACTCCTTACATTGAAGCATAAACAGTTTAACCCCACCATTTTCCCTTGCTGGACAATGCTAAACTTTGCTTCTACTGTAATTCCAAGCCTATCACTCCATCTTCTACATCACTAGCTAATGTTCTACCTCCATTTTGCTGATCTGAATTTGACTTATCTGATCCTACTCCTGGGATCCCTTCCCCCTGCCACACGAGTTTGAATACACCACAACAGAACTAGCGAAAGCCCCTGGAAGGATATTAGTCCCAACTCTGCCAGCGTGAAACCCGCCCGGTTTGTACAGCTCCCACCATCCTTAGAACCAGTCCTAGTACCTCAAGAATCTGAATCCCTCCCGGCTACACCATCGTGCCAGCCACACATTCATCAAATCTATCCTCCTATTCCTGCTTTCTCTAGCGTGTAGAACTGGGAGTAATTCTGAGATTACTACATTTGAGGTCCTGCATTTTAGTTTATCTCCTAACTTCCTGTACTTGGTTTGGAGGTCCTCAACCCTTAGTTTTCCTATGTCGTTGGTACCAATATATTCTAAGACCACTGGCTGTTCACCGTCCCTCCCCAGAATGCCCTGCAGCCACTCCATGACATACCGGGCCCTGGCACCAGGAAGGCAACATATCATCCTTGATTCACGTTTGCGGCCACTGAAGCATCATGTTGTGCCCATAATTTATTGAATACCTTATCACTATAGCCCTGCCACTTGTTTTCCTCCCTTCCATCTGAGCAGCAGAGCCACCCATGGTGCCGTGAACATGGCTGCTCCTGCTTTTCTCTAAGAGGCCACCCCCTCCATCAGTATTCAAAGCAGTACAGCTGTTGAGAGAGGGGTGACCACAGGGGACCCCTGGACCACCTTCCTGCATCCTTTACTCTTCCTGATGGTCACCCATTGCCTTTCTGCCCATGCAATCCTCACCTGAGGTGTGACCACCTTGCTAAACGTGCTATCCACGACTTCCACAGTGAGTCCAGCCCTCAGCTCCAGCTCCGAATTCCGGTTGGCTAGAAGCTGCATTTGTACACTCGTTCTGTACACATGATCACCGGGGACACTGGAAGCGTCCTTCATTTCCCACATTGTGCAGGGGGATCATATCATAGGTCTGAGGTTTCCTGCCACGATGTTTCTCTTGTTTAAGCTAGTTACTCCCTGAAAAAATAAAATTAGCTCGGCGCCTTATTTACATTAGCTAGGAATATTGTGTCTTACCAAACACTTCTATTATAATTGTAAGGTACTATTTTATACACCTTTTTATTTTTTTTAGTCCCTATCTTAGTATTAAGCAACAAATTAGTTTATAAAATTGAAAATGCTCACCAGTGCATATTCACCAATCAGCTGCTTTGGTTGGTCCTGGCGTTTTGAACCGGCGTTCCTCTCGCTCTCTTTTCAAACTTCTGGCTCTTTTGCATTCAACTTCATCTGACACTTCTCTGTCCAATCTACCGATATGTCCATGTCCTTGAAATTCGAAACTTTCCTCATCACAGTTAACAATGTTTATGGGCAGCCAGCACGGTAACAGAAGTAGATGGCACTGTGGCTTCACAGCGCCAGGGTCCCAGGTTCAATTCCCTGCTGGGTCACTGTCTGGGCGAAGGCTGCACGTTCTCCCTGTGTCTGCATGGGTTTCCTCTGGGTGCTCCGGTTTCCTCCGACAGTCCAAAGACCTGCACGTTAGGTGGATTGGCCAGGCTAAATTGCCCTTAGTGACCAAAAAGGTTAGATGGGGTTATTGGGTTACAGGGATAGGGGGGATGTGAGGGCTTAAGTGGGTCGGTGCAGACTCGATGGGCCGAATGGCCCCCTTCTGCATTGTATGTTCTATGTTTCCAATTAAATCATGCCCTAAAGAACACAGTCTAGATTATTAATATTTATAGGACAATCAAGGGTCCCAACACAGACCCCTGGGGAAGTCCACTCAGAACCTTCCTCCAATCTGAAAACCAACCATTTATCACTACTCTCTGTTTCCTGTCACCTAGCCAACGTCATATCCAGATGCTTTCCCTTTTATTCCATAAACTAGATTTTTTTCTCACAAGTCTGTTGTGTGGCACTCTATCAAATGTCTTTTGAAAACCCATATACATCACATCAACAGTGTTGGTTTTCGCAACCTTCCCTGTTATCTCCTCAAAAAACTCCAGAAAGTTAGCTAGACATGATTTTCCCCATTAATGAATCCATGCTGGCTTTCTTTAATTGTCCTGCACTTGTCCAAATTACTATTGATTTTGTCTCGAACTATAGCTTCTAGAAGATTCCCGACTAATAATAATAATCTCTTATTGTCACAAGTAGGTTTCAATGAAGTTACTGTGAAAAGCACCTAGTCGCCACATTCCGGCGCCTGTTCGGGGAGACCGGCATGGGAATTGAACCCGCGCTGCTGGCCTTGTTCTGCATTACAAGCCAGCTGTTTAGCCCACTGTGCTAAACCAGCCCCTACTAAGTCAGACTGACTGGTCACTAGCTGTCAGTTTTATCATTAGTCATTTAGACAAGTGCAGGACAATTAAAGAAAGCCAGCATGGATTCATTAATGGGGAACATCATGTTTAACTAACTTTCGGGAGTTTTTGAACATGGGTGTAACATTCACAATTCTCCAGTCCTCCAGCACCACCCCTGTGTCTGAGGAAAGCTGGAAGATTGTCTCTTGTGCCTCTGCAATTTCTACTCTCACCTCCCTCAGTACCCTTGGATGCATCTCATCTGATCCTAGTGCCTTATCTACTTTAAGTAAAGATAACCTTTCTAACATCTCCTCGTTATCAATTGTAAATACTTTGAGTATTTGAGTACCAGTTACCCCCTCCCTCACCTCGGCCTGGGTAGCATCTTTTTCCTTTGTCCCTAATCGGCCCTACTCTTTCTTTTACCACTCTTTTATTGTTTATATGTTTATCGAAGGTCTTGGGATTCCCTTTTAAGTTAGCTGCCAGTCTCTTTTCATGCTCTCATTTTGCTTTTCTTATTGATTTTTTCACTTCCCCTTTGGTCCTTCTATATTCGGCCTGATTCTCCATTCTACTTCCCACTTGACATTTGTCATCCACAAACTTGCCCCTTGTCATCTTCACCGCCATCTCTCTAGTCATCCAAGATGCTCTGGATTTATTTGTCCCACCTTTCCCTTTCAAAGGAATATGCCTTGATATTGCCTGCAATACTTGTTCTTTGAAGGTAGCCCATTGTACAGCCATCATCTTTTCCACCAACATTTTATTCCGACTCGCTCGACCCAAATGTATTCTCATCTTATCAAAGTTGGCTTTCCCCCAATTAATGATCCCTGTTCCCTGTCCTTAGACATTTTGAGTTTAAAACTCTCATTCTCCGGAACTCTTTGAGTCCTAATACCCAACACTCCTGCCCCTTAAACACTCTTGTCGATATTTTCTGTATCCATCGTATTTGTATTTGATATAACTCCCAATCCTGAATGCAAGTGGAGAATAAAAATTGCCACGTTGCAGCAGGCTGTGAACTCATATTTGTTCTTGCCCAGTTATTCATATGATTCAATTCAGACACTGCCACACCTCAACATTAAATGGAGAGTTGCTACTGCCTGAGATTTTATGCTTGTACTAAAGTTAACAGACAAGGACCCAGACAACGAAAGAGCCAAATTGTCAGGCTGCATGGGCCACTATCCATAGTCTCCAGCAGTGATTATTTTAACTATCATAAAACTGCTATTTGATATTTGCAAAGTCTTGATTAATTGTGCAATCCATTAGATCTGTGCTTGGGAATAAAGTTTTGATTGGCACATAGTTCCCCGGTTTTTTTCTTGCTTTCTTTTAAAGGAACAGTGAAACACAGCCTTGTTCCATGATTAAATATTACCATATCGCCAGTCGGAGCCCAAAGATCAGCAGCTCTTCAGATCAAACATGTGGACGCATGGTTGAACTAAGACTTCTTCAGACACTGGGAAAGACATCTGTTACAAACCCAGTTGTATCCTTAGCAATCAACATATATTCTACATTCGGCTGTATCCAAATTTGGCAAGTACGTGTTTGGTATTAAGAACGAAGAAAGACTCTTTCACTCTGCAGTCAATAGTGACACTCAGATCAAGATACAAATAATCTAAAAATGTAAAGCAAGGTTAAGAATAAACAATAAATGGAGTAATAATAATTTTCTGTTGCCAAGTGGCAAAAATTGTATTCAACATTTATGTCAAATTTTAATGTCGTCAATTAATATTTTAAATAGTGAATAATTCAAATGTTTGTCATGGTGTATACCAAACGATAAATCATTTTGCTCCCTATGTTCAGATTCCACTGTATCTTCTTCTTCCTTAATGCAAGGAAGCTGAAGTATCTTGTTCCACGATAGAGTGGATTCTGCACTGAGAAACTCAATGAACTTTAAAAATACAAATTCTATTGTTGCTGTTCACAGACCCCTCTTTGTTTCAATACTCTCTGCCTTCCAAACTTCCTTTTGTCTGACTTCCCAACTCGCGCCTCGTCTTGTGGCTTGGACCAATGTATCTTCCCCCCTCTCAGCTCAATCAATAGTGAAGTCTTCAGCTTCCGTGTGCTAAATGCCTATAACTTATTATATTGGTTAAAATAGCCTTATGATCTAGCACTTAAACTGTACCTTTCATCATCTCCCAAACCCTTCACTCAATTCCTGCTAAAGGTCAGATTTCACATAGAAACATAGAAAATATGAGCAGGAAGAGGCCATTTGGTCCTTCGAGCCTGCTCCGCCATTCATTGTACTCATGGCTGATCATCCACCTCAATAGCCTAATCCTGCCTTTCCCCCATATCCTTTAATTCCCCTTCATCCCAAGTGCTATATCTAACTGCTTCTTGCAAACAAGTGTTTTGGCCTCAACTTCTTTCCATAGTAACAAATTCAACAGGCCTGTAGTGATCTGTACATCTGTACATACATCTGCACATACACCAGGGACTGCAGCACAGATGTAACAGCCACAGCATCACTAGAGGGCAGCATCAGAGACGGGTATGAAGGGTCGAGCCCAAGGCAGGATTTGCCTCTTTTAGAAGCACAGAGCTGGTGAGCAGCAGCACACAGAGACAGCTCAGCATAGGCAGTTTACCTTAGTTTCACTGGTCATACCTCCTGATTGTTTTACATCTAGTTGAGCTCTGGAAGCAGAACAAACCTTTTGAATAAAGTGTTTGTGTTAACTGTAAGTCTACAGTCTTTATTCAGACTTAGAGAGTAACATATTGTACCAGGAGTGATTTCAGCAAGCTAACTAGACACCAACAAGAGAAGAGAACTTAAACCAGACATTCGACCAAGGAAGGCCTCGCAGCATTTGGACCCTTCAGATACCAATCGGCATGATGGACCCAATCCAACCTCCATGCCTGCTCCAGACCACTGGTAATATGCATTCCAATTGGAAACTTTTTATACAACAATTCAATATATATCTAGATGCTAAGGATCTAACCTCAGCGTCTGATGCCGGGAAGATAGTCTTGCTCTTATCCCTGGCTGGGCCACAGGCACTAGAAATATATAATTCCTTTACCTACCTGGCAGGGGAGGACAAGGGAAAGCTGGAAATAATCATCAAAAAATTAGAAACCCACTGTCAATCTACAGTCTTTATTCAGACTTAGAGAATAACATAAGGCCAACCTTCTCTGGGTGCAGAAATTTCTCCTCATCTCAATCCTAAATGGTCGAACCCGTATTCTCAGACTGTGACCCCTGGTTCTTGACACCCTCATTATCAGAAACATCCTTCTTGCCCTGTCTAATCCAGTTAGAATTTTATGGATTTCAATGAGATCCCCCCCCCCCCCCCCCCCCCCCCCTCATTCTTCTGAACTTCAGCAAATACAATCCGAACCAATTCAATCTCTCCTCATACGTCAGACCCGCCATCCCAGGAATCAGTCTGGTAAACCTTCTTCGCACACCTTCTAGAGCAGGAACATCCTTCCTCAGATAAGGAGACCAAAACTGCACACAATATTCCAGGTGTGGTCTCACCAAGGCCCTGAATAACTGCAGCAAGACATCCCTGCTCCTGTACTGGAATCCTTTGGCAATAAATACCATTTACCTTATTTACTGCCTGCTGCACCTGCATGTTTATCTTCAGCAACTAATGATAATAATCTTGATCAGCATCAGAAGTAGGCTAACACCTGTCATAATATACATCTATGTATATAATGGAGTGCAGACAGGCAGTGATTGACACACAGGATGACCAGTAAGCACACAGAACACAACAGCCAATCACCAGACAGGACACTACCACTATAAAGCCAGAGGGCACCAGGTTTCCTGCTCTCTCTGGACCCAGCCACTGAGACAGTCAGAGTTCATGAGCTAGCCAGTGCAAACACCATGCGGTAGCTAGTAAGTCTGGTCAGGCTAGTACTAGGTCTCCAGTCAAGTCAGCATAGTGTCAACCCACAGTTGAACATGTATAGTAGTTAAGACGTTAAATAAAATCGTGTTGCATCTTATCGAGTGTTGGAGGTCTGTCTCTCGCTACACTGCATCAAGTGCAGTCCACATCGACCCAGCCTGCCTAACACATCAACACACACCAACACTGCAATGAAGTTACTGTGAAAAGCCCCCAGTCGCCACACCTGTTCGGGTAAATTGAGGGAGAATTTAGAATGTCTAACGCACCTAACAGCACATCTTTCCAGACTTGTGGGAGGAAACCGGAGCACCCGGAGGAAGCCCACACAGACACAATGAGAACTTACGGACTCCACACAGACAGTGACCAAAGCTGGGAATCGAACCTGGGACCCTGGCTCTGTGAAGCAACAGTGCTAACCACCATGCTGCCCTGATACCGTGCCGTACAAGGACACCCAGGTCTTGTTGCACATTCCCCTCTCCTAATTTATGGGCATTTAGAGAATAGTCTGCCTTCCCGTCTTTGCTATCAAAGTGAATAACCTCACATTTATCCAAATTATACTGCATCTGCCATGCATTTGCCCACTCACTCAACTTTTCCAAATCACAATGAAGGATCTCTGCTTCCTCCTCACAGCTCAGCTTTGTGTCATCTACAAATTTGGAGATAGTACACTTGGTTCCCTCATCTAAATCATTAATATATATTGCGAGTCACTGGAGTTCCAGCACCGATCCCTACGGTACCCCACTATCACTGCCTGTCTTTTGGAAAAAGACCTTCTTATTCCGACCCTTTATTTCTTGTCTGCCAATTAGTTTTCTGTCAATCTTAAAATACTACCCCTAATCCCATGTGCTTTAATTTTACACGCTAATCTCCCATGTGGAACTTTGTCGAAAGCCTTCTGAAAGTCCAAATAAACCATATCCACTGGCTCCCCTTCATCTATCAGTTACATCTTCGAAGAATTCTGGTAGATTTGTCAAGCATGATTTCCCTTTCATAAATCCATGCTGACTCTGTCCAATACTGCCACTCTTTTCCAAGTGCCCTGCTATAAAATAATTGCAGATGGACTCTAAAAGTCTCCCCGTGACCAACACAGAGGCTTGCTGGTCTATAATTCTCTTTTTTCTCTCTCCCTTTTTAAATAGTGGGGTTATATTAGCTATCCTCCAATCTATAGGAACTGTTCCAGAGTCTATAGAACCTTGGAAGTTGACCACCAATGCATCCATTTTAGGGTCACTTCCTTAAGTGTTCTGGTATGTAGATTATCTGGCCCTGGGGATTTATCAGCCTTCAAACCCATCAATATTCCCAACACCATTTCTCTTCTCTTCCTGATTTCTTGCAGTTCCTCCCTCTCACAAAACCTTGTGTCCCCAACATTTCTGATACATTCTTTGTGCCCTGCTTTGTAAAGGCAGAACAAAAGTATGTATTTAGTTGTGATGTGGAGATGCCGGTGTTGGACTGGGGTGAGCACAGTAACCTTGTGCTGTAAGACTTCTTACTGTATTTAGTTGGTCAGTCATTTCTTTGATTCTTATTATACATTCCCTGGGCGGAATTCTCCGACCCCCCCCCCCCCCCCCCCCCCCCCGCAGGGTCGGGGAATTGCCCGGTGCCGGCGTAAATCCCGCCCCCGCCGTGGCCGGAATTCTCCGCCACCCGGGAATCGGCGGGAGCGGGAATTGCACCGATCAGCGTGCCCCCCACAGCGATTCTCCGGCCCGCGATGGGCCGAAGTCACGCCGCTGACAGGCCTCTCCCACCGGCAGGAATTGGAGCACCTCTGGTGGCGGCGGGATTGGCGGCGCGAGCAGGCCCCCGGAGTCCTGGGGGGGGGCATGGGGCGATCGGACCCCGGGGGGGGTGCCCCCACGGTGGCCTGGCCCGTGATCGGGGCCCACCGATCAGCGGACGGGCCAGTACCGTGGGGGCACTCTTTTTCTTCTGCCGCCGCCACGGCCTCCACCATGGCGAGGCTGAAGAGACTCCCCCTACCACGTATGCGCCGGTGGTGACGTCAGCGGCCGCTGACGCACTGGCACATGCGCGAACCAGCGAAGGCCTTTCGGCCAGCCCCGACGCCGGACGGCGGGCGTCAAAGGCCGTTGGCGCTGGTTTTGGCGCCAGTCGGCGTGGCGCCAACCTCTCCGCCGTTGCCTAGCCCCTAAAGGTGCGGAGAATTCCGCACCTTTGGGGAGGCCCGACGCTGGAGTGGTTGGCGCCACTCCGCTATGCCGGGACCCCCCGCCCCGCCGGGTGGGGGAGAATCCCGGCCCCTGTTTCTGACTGTAAGGGACCTACATTTGTCTTCACCAGTCTTTTTCTCTTCACATAGCTATACATTTCTTTATTTTTCTTGTGAAATATGGTAGGCTACTTCACTATGTTAAAGAAGCTGTACACGTGGAACCTGTTGTTGCAATTCAATTCAACTATCAGTGAAGATCTTCAGTACTCTAAGCTTTAATGGAATATCGCCATTCTCCAAACCCCAGGGAAGATTGCAGGAATAAGTCATCTTATTTGACCTTTGGACAACTGATGGTTACTGTTTTGTAAAATAGAAGGATCATATGCAGACTGCAAGACATGGTAATAGCAAATTCACTTTATTAAGTATTGCAGTGGTCAGGGTTTTTCTTGTTTAATGTGTTTGCTGATGTTCACCCCTTGTGTGTTACCCCTCTGTGTTGGTTGTCTAGGTGCAATCTACGAGAAAGTGGCAGTGATGGCGAGCACATTGGATACTCCCAAGTTGCAAGGGTTGCAGAATGTAAGTTATTGCATCACTGAGTAACTGAATGAGCCGCATTACTGCCATGAATATCCTCTGTTGTAGACACTTTAGGAGGTGACTTTCATTGGAGTATGGCTGAGTGATGGCGCAGACCTACCACTCAATGGATGAAAATGTGAATAATGCAGTGGCAGAGGTGGGCGATGTTATGCAGGTGGAGGTAAAAAGTCGTTCATGAGGACTTGTGGCATCTCATTACAAAATCAAGATTTTCTATGAGTGCAAAATCAAAATACTGCAGATGGTGGAAATCTGAAATAAAGACAGAAAATGCTGGTAGTACTCAGCAGGCCAGGCAGCACCTGTGAAGAGAGAAATCAGAGTTCATGTTTCAGGTCCATGACCTTTCTATGTTTGTGTTGGGCCATTCTCAACAATAGTCATGTGCTCCCCAGGTGGATTTAAAAAGCTTTTTCGCTCTTGATACTGCAGGTAGTTTTTTTTTTCATTTTTACTGCAAAATTGCATTCTCACGAATTATCATTTTCAAAATATACATGGCAGTTCATTAATTTTAGCAAAACAAATCAAAATGCTAATTTCTCAAAAAAAGTCAATGATTTGACCCTTCAACGATAAAGTAATTTAACAGAATGGGGAATGAAGAATAATGGTCCAGAATTTACTGGAATGGGACATAGAATCAAGCAATTCCTCCGGTGTAGAAGGAGGCCATTCGGCCCATCAAATCTGCACCCTACCCAGGCCCACTCCCCCGCCATATCGCTGGTACCCCATAGCCCCACCTAACCTGCACATCTTTGGAGACTAAGGGGCAATTTAGCAGGCCAATCCACCTAATCTACTGTTATGGGAGTGGCATTTTCAGAACCCCAAAATGTATCATGGAGTTCAACCAACCTCTCCCTTTAATGTATTGCTGCTTTTGAGGCACACGGCTTGGTCTCCAGGTGTGGTATTACAATGATGGACACGTGGGTTTTTAAACACAAAACAATGTTTATTCCATGAACACAACTTAACCTTTTTAAATAAACATTGGATCACTTACCACCCCTTACTTCAAAGATAACACCGAAAATAATACAACACTAAATAATCCCTCAAAATGTTCCTTCAAACCTCCAAAAGACTTAACACCTTTAAACAGAAACACATCAGGTTAAAGACATTACGATTATGAGTTTAAATCACCCAAATGATTCAGAGATAGTCTTTCCTGGCAGAGATCACAGCAAATCCAGCTCACTGCAAAACACAGACACACCCAAGCTCTTTTCCTCAAAATTGAAACTAAAAACAGGGGCGAAATTCTCCGACCCCCTGCAGGGTCGGAGAATCACCCGGGGCCGGCGTAAATCCCGCCCACGCCGTGGCCGGAATTCTCCGCCACCCGGGAATTGGCGGGAGCGGGAATCGTGCCGCGCCGATCGGCGGGCCCCCCGTGGCAATTCTCCGGCCCGCAATGAGCCGAAGTCCCGCCGCTGACAGGCCAATCCCGCCGATGTGCTTTCAACCACCTCTGGTCGGGCCCCCGGGGTCATGGGGGGGGGGGGTGTGGGGCGATCGGACCCCGGAGTGTGCCCCCACGGTGGCCTGGCCCGCGATCGGGGCCCACCGATCGGCGGGCGGGCCAGTGCCGTGGGGGCACACTTTTTCTTCCACCGCCGCCATGGCCTCCACCATGGCGGAGGAGGAAGAGACCCCCCCTACCGCGCATGCGCCGGTGGTGACGTCAGCGGCCGGTGACGCACCGGCACATGCGCGAACCGGCGAAGACCTTTCGGCCAGCCCCGACGCTGGGCGGCGGGCGTCAAAGGCCGTTGGCACCGGTTTTGGCGCCAGTCGGCGTGGCGCCAACCACTCCGGCGCGGGCCTAGCCCCTAAAGGTGCGGAGAGTTCCGCACCTTTTGGGGAGGCTCGACGCCGGAGTGGTTGGCGCCACCCCGCAACGCTGGGATCCCCGCCCCACCGGGTAGGGGAGAATCCCAGCCCAGAAGTGAACTCAACTCAGCTACCCCCACCCTCTGACATCACTTCAGTAATATGAGCTGCTCCATTTCTTAAAGGTACATTGCTTAAACATCCATTTCTTAAAGGTACTCTCACATGACACTACACATCTTTGGCCTGTGGGAGGAAACTGGAGCAACAGGAGGAAACCCACGCAGACATGGGGAGAAAGTGCAAACTCCACGCAGACAGTCACCCAAGGCTGGAATCGAGCCCGGGTCCCTGGCGCTGTGAGGCATCTCGCAGAATGCTCTGAATTGGATTTTTCCTCACTCTTCAAAGTCCCAACTATTTTTGCCTCACAATTGCTGAAAATCAGAAGTGACAACGGGAGCCGGAGGTCAACATGGTATCTGGGACCTTGGAGAATGATGGGGCAAATTGTCTATCTCCTTAAACACTGAAATTATAAGGATAGAGAAACAAATAGATTGAATGGCAGAGAGGAAATTGGGTGAATTAAAAAAGAAAAAGGGAGGGGAAGAAAGATTGGATAGAGAGAGAAAGCAGAGAGAGAAAAATTAATCAAAAAAATCATAATTCTGAATTCTAACATTTAAGAAACTTGGAGGAACAATGTACTGACTGCAGGAATGGCAATCCATATATTGAATTGTTCCTGTACTGGGATGCAGAGATATATCAGGACCATTAATTAACCCATTAATGGGTTCCTTGTGCTCTTTACGATGAGTTTAATATGTAGTTACGGCGCAAGTCCAGCAGTTGCTTAACATTCATAGGGAGGTTGACGTTAGGATCTGTTTTTCACCAGTCAATTTGTAACAATTTGCAACTCACAGCCTATAACTTCCTTGCCACATGTTGCTCTTTCTATTGTGTAATGAGCACGATGATGACTCACCATTATTTTCCCAGAAAATTCTGGGCCTACGTCAAAATAGTAAAGAATTAAAGTTCAAAAAATAAGAAATTATTGAAATGAAAATTAAAGAGAAGACAATCAAATTCTTGCAGATTTAGCAAAATGTAAGTACGCAGTGTCCAGAGATCAAAGACAAGTAGATTTCTGTGAGAACATGATCAATTAAATTTCCTACAGTGCTTTCAAACGCACTGTTCATTATCCAAGGCCCAATATTACGCAGGCATTTTGCCCACCCCTTGGTAAGACATTGTGCTTGGAAATGGCAGCATAAATTCAACCACTGCTTCATGTCCGACAGGCCTGCAACTTGGCTGGCTACTGTCCAAAAGCAGCAGCCAAAAGAACTCTAGCCCCAATTCTTTTCTTCTTGCACCTGTTAAAAGAGATACATACTTTCTGCGTGTCTCCAATGACATTCCAGGCTGTGTTCAGACCATCTGATCTGAGATGGCACAAAGCCTAAGGCCTTTTTCTTCACAGCAGTTCTTCAAAACCACATCTCTGAGGGAGGCAAAAAACATCACGTCAATCCAGTCTCATTTTTTAATGGCGTTTGAATGCCTACATCTTTTCCAGGCGCAGGTGCTCCGTCTGTCCCCCTGACCCCAAAGAAATCCTAGAGCAATGCAAAAGAGGCAGAGGACTGGCAATGACAACTGCCTGCTCCTTTTTCCATGCTTTGTATTAACTTGGCCCGAAGCAATGAAAATTGGCCCTTGGAGTAGGGAAATAAGATACTTGCGCCTTAGAATGTTTCGTGTACAGCAGACATGTGAATATTGGCATTGGATGCTAACATGGAGTGATGACAATTCGAGTCTGAGGGATGTTGAGCATATGTACAAGTAGGACCAATTCATCACAGAGAAAACCACAAGGCAGTTTACGGAGAGATTTGAGTATTGCTTTTAACTGAAATTCTCGTCAATCAATCCGTCCATTCTGCCTCGCCTTCAAATAATTCTGGTAGTATGTAATGCTGCAAACGAAAGCATAATTCTTTCCCCAAAACCATGTGGGGTTGTTTGAATGAAATCCTTCATGGTTTATATATGCCATGCTGTTTGGTTTTCTAATGGCTATTTGTGCACTTCAATGAAACCCTGTATATATGGAACCCAGTCAAGTGGTAGAGGTGCTGGGCCTTTCCCAGTTTCACCCTCATTTCTACATGTTGACCATGGCAAATTCAACCTCACTTGCCTATTCGTCGCCGCAATGTTATGGATGATATCTCAAGCGGTAGCGTGAAAATTGTTAAAAATGTTGAATGCTGACCTTGACTCTGACAACCAGCACCATCTGTGTGTGGTAATGACAGCGATGTAACAAATGGGTTTTTAACAAATGGACTGATCACCACCCCATCTTCTCTCACTCGCATAAAATTCATCATCGTAGAATTTACAGTGCAGAAGTTGGCCCTTTGGCCCATCGAGTCTGCACTGGCCCTTGGAAAGAGCACCCTATGATGTTATTGGTATTACTGAGACTTGGTTGAGGGAAGGGCAGGACTGGCAACTGAATATCCCAGGGTATAGATGCTTCAGGAGGGATAGAGAGGGAGGTAGAAGGGGTGGAGGAGTTGCATTACTCGTCAGAGATGATATCACAGCTGTGATTAAGGAGGGCACGATGGAGGATTCGAGCACTGAGGCAATATGGGTGGAGCTGAGAAATAGGAAGGGTGCAGTAACATGGTTGGGACTTTACTAGAGACCTCCCAAAAGCGAGCATGAAGTAGAGGTACAAATATGCAGACAGATTATAGAAAAATGTAGGAGCAATAGGGTGGTTGTGATGAGAGATTTTAACTTCCCCAACATTGAATGGGATTCGTGTAGTGTTGGAGGCGCAGATGGAGCAGAGTTTGTAAGGAGCATCCAGGAGAGTTTTTTAGAGCAGTATGTAAATAGCCCAACTCGGGAAGGGGCCATACTGGACCTGGTATTGGGGAATGATCCCGGCCAGGTGGTTGATGTTTCAGTTGGTGATTACTTTGGGAATAGCGATCACAATTCCGTAAGTTTTAGAATAGTCATGGACAAGGACATAAGTGGTCCGAAAGGAAGAGTACTAGATTGGAGAAAGGCAGAGTATAACAACATTCGGCAGGAGCTAGGGAATGTGGATTGGGAGCAGCTGTTTAAGGGTAAATCCACAGTTGAAATGTGGGAGTCTTTTAAGGAAAGGTTGATTAGAGTGCAGGACAGACATGTTCCTGTGAAAATGAAAGATAGAAATGGCAAGATTAGGGAACCATGGATGACGGGTGAAATTGTGAGACTAGCTAAGATGAAAAAGCAAGCATACGTAGGATCGAGGCAACTCAAAACTGATGAAGCTTTGGAGGAATATCGGGAAAGTAGGACGAATCTCAAACGCGCAATAAAGAGGGCCAAAAGGGGTCATGAAATATCTTTGGCTAACAGGGTTAAGGAAAATCCCAAAGCCTTTTATTCGTATATAAGGAGCAAGAGGATAACTAGAGAAAGGATTGGCCCACTCAAAGATAAAAGAGGGAATTTATGCGTGGACTCAGAGGAAATGGGTGAGATTCTTAATGAGTACTTTGCATCGGTATTCACAAAGGAGAGGGACAAGACGGATGTTGAGGCTAGGGATGGATGTTTAAATACTCTAGGTCAAGTTGTCATACGGAAGTGGGAAGTTTTGGGTATTCTAAAAGACATGAAGGTGGACAAGTCCCCAGGACCGGATGGGATCTATCCCAGGTTACTGAGGGAAGCGAGGGTTGAAATAGCTGGGGCCTTAACAGACATCTTTGCAGCATCCTTGAGCACGGGTGAGGTCCCGGAGGACTGGAGAATTGCTAATGTTGTCCCTTTGTTTAAGAAGGGTAGCAGGGATAATCCAGGGAATTATAGACCTGTGAGCTTGCCGTCAGTGGTAGGCAAACTGTTGGAGAAGATACTGAGGGATAGGATCTATTCACATCTGGAAGAAAATAGACTTATCAGTAATAGGCAGCATGGTTTTGAGTAGGGAAGGTCATGTCTTACAAACCTAATAGAATTCTTTGAGGAAGTGACAAAGTTAATTGATGAGGGAAGGGCTGTAGATGTCATATACATGGACTTTAGTAAGGCGTTTGATAAGGTTTCCCATGGCAGGTTGATGGAAAAAGTGAAGTCGTATGGGGTTCAGGGTGTACTAGCTAGATGGATAAAGAACTGGCTGAGCAACAGGAGACAGAGAGTAGCGGTGGAAGGGAGTGTCTCAAAATGGAGAAGGGTGACTAGTGGTGTTCCACAGGGATCCGTGCTCGGACCACTGCTGTTTGTGATCTACATAAATGACCTGGAGGAAGGTATAGGTGGTCTGATTAGCAAGTTTGCAGATGATACTAAGATTGGTGGAGTTGCAGATAGCGAGGAGGACTGTCAGAGAATACAACAAAATATAGATAGATTGGAGAGTTGGGCAGAGAAATGGCAGATGGAGTTCAATCCAGGCAAATGCGAGGTGATGCATTTTGGAAGATCAAATTCAAGAGCGGACTATATGGTCAATGGAAGGGTCTTGGGGAAAATTGATGTGCAGAGAGATCTGGGAGTTCAAGTCCATTGTACCCTGAAGGTGGCAACGCAGGTTGATAGAGTGGTCAAGAAGGCATACAGCATGCTTGCCTTCATCGGACGGGGTATTGAGTACAAGAGTTGGCAGGTCATGTTACAGTTGTATAGGACTTTGGTTCGGCCACATTTGGAATACTGCGTGCAGTTCTGGTCGCCACATTACCAGAAGGGTGTGGATGCTTTGGAGAGGGTGCAGAGGAGGTTCGCCAGGATGTTGCCTGGTATGGAGGGTGCTAGCTATGAAGAAAGGTTGAGTAGATTAGGATTATTTTCGTTGGAAAGACGGAGGTTGAGGGGGGACCTGATTGAGGTCTACGAAATTATGAGAGGTATGGACAGGGTGGATAGCAACAAGCTTTTCCCAAGAGTGGGGGTGTCAGTTACAAGGGGTCACGATTTCAAGGTGAGAGGGGGAAAGTTTAAGGGAGATGTGCGTGGAAAGTTTTTTACGCAGAGGGTGGTGGGTGCCTGGAACGCTTTACCAGCGGAGGTGGTAGAGGCGGGCACGATAGCATCATTTAAGAGGCATCTAGACAGGTATATGAACGGGCGGGAACAGAGGGAAGTAGACCTTGGAAAATAGGAGACAGGTTTAGATAAAGGATCTGGATCGGCGCAGGCTGGGAGGGCCGAAGGGCCTGTTCCTGTGCTGTAATTTTCTTTGTTCTTTGTTCTATTTAAGCCCACACCTCCACCCTATCTCCATAACCCAGTAACCCCACCTAACATTTTTTGGACACTAAGGGCAATTTAGCCAGGCCAAACCACCTGGCCCAAGCCGGGAATCGAACATGGGACCCTGGAGCTGTGGAGCAACAGTGCAAACCATTGTGCTACCGTGCCGCCCTCATGTGCATAAGTGGTCTCAAATTACCACTCAACTTATCTGCAGGCATTCAGTCTCACCTTCTCTTCCAGCAGAACAAGTCAGTGCATAATACCAAGGAGAGGATCAGGAAGGAAGTGGAAGACCCATCATTGTGGCCCTCATGCAAGCAGAGCAGGTAGCCTGACAAATCAATGGTTCAGGCAGGGCGGGAGAACCAAGGAAGTTGCAGTTGGTGGCTGACTGAGTGGAGTTATTGGGGAATACTGTAATCCTTCATTCATCTCAACAAGTTCTCTGTGCCAACCCAATTCTTGACCCTTTTCTTGGCAGCAAAAGTTCTTGCACAATATACCCCAAAGAGGGAGTATATTGCTAGTAATATAAAAGAAGATAGCAAGAGTTTTTTTCAATATATGAAAGGTAAGAGAAAGGCAAGAATAGACATTGGACCACTGAGGCTGGAGAAATAGTAATAGGAAACAAACAAATGGCAGAGGAACTGAATTGTTACTTTGCATCAGTCTTCACGGTGGAAGACACCAGTGGGATACCAGAACTTCAGGGGGCAGAGGTGAGTGCAGTGGCCATCGCTAAGGTAAAGGTTCTGGGGAAACTGAAAGGCCTGAAGGTGGATAAATCACCCGGAGCAGATGGACTACATCCCAGGGTTCTAAAGCAGATAGCTGAGGACATTGTGGAGGCATAGGGGGTGATCTTTCAGGAATCACTGGAGGCAAGAAGGGGCCCAGATAACTGGAAAATGGCGAATGTAACACCGCTGTTTAAGAAGGGAGGGAGGCAGAAGATGGGAAATTATGGGCTGGTGAGAATGATTGTGGTCATTGGTAAGGATTTAGCATCCATTATTAAAGATGAGATTGCTGCATACTTGGAAGTGCATGATAAAATAGGACTGAGTCAGCACAGCTTTATCAAGTGAAGGTCATGTCTGACAAATCTGTTCGAGTTCTTTGAGGAGGTAACAAGGAGGTTGCGGATGATGCGGCTGTGGTGGGTCATATCTCAAACAACAACGAATCAGACTACAGGAGGGAGATAAATCACTTGGTTGCATGATGTGCCGAAAACAACCTCTCTCTAAATGTCGGAAAGACCAAGGAACTGATCATCGACTTCAGGAAGCGTAGCACGACACACACTCCCATCTGCATCAATGGCTTCGAAGTGGAGATGATCGATAGCTTTAAGTTCCTGGGGGTCACCATCACCAACAGTCTGGCCTGGTCCACTCACGTTGATGCAACAGTGAAGAAATCCCAATAACGTCTCTAATTCCTACAGAAGCTAAAGAAATTTGGCATGTCTGCATCACTCTCCCAAACTTCGACAGATGTGCGATAGAGAGCATCCTATCCTGCTACATCACAGCTTGGCATGGCAACTGCTCGGTCCAAGATCGCAAGAAACTGCAGAATGTGGTGAACTCAGCCCAATGCATCACACAAGCTTGCCACCCCCATATTGATTCTGTATACACCTCCCGCTGCCACAGGAAGGCAGACGGCATTATCAGAGACCCCTCCCACCTAGGCATTGCCTTCTTCCAGACCCTTCCATCAGGCAGAAGCTACGAAGTCTGAAGACCTGCACATCCAGACATAGGAACAGCTTCTTCCCCACAGCTACAAGACTCCTCAACAACTACCCCTAGGACTGATCTGTTCCCTATGAGAACCCTATTCATGACGCCCTATTTATGCTCTTGCTCATGCATTTGCTTTGTTTGGCCCCTTGCTCCGCACTGTAACCAATCACTGTTTGTTGATGTACCATTTGTCAATGTTCTCTGTTGATTATTCTCTTTGTGTACTATGTGCGTACTGTGTACGTTCCCTCGGACGCAGAAAAATACTTTTTACTGTACTTCGGTACATGTGACAATAAATCTAATCAAATCAAAATTAGTGGACGTGATCTACTTAGATTTCTAGAACGCCTTTGACAAGGTGCCATATAGGATGCTGTTAAATAAATTAAGAGTCCATGGTGTTGAGGGTACAATACTGGCATGGAAAGAGGATTGGCTGACTGACAGAAGGCAGAGAGTGGAGATAAAGGGGTATTTTACAGGATGGCAGGGGTGACTAGTGGTATGCCTCAGGGGTCGATGTTGGGACCACAACTTTTCACAATATACATTAACGATCTGGAAGAAGGAACTGAAGGCACTGTTGCTAAGTTTGCAGATGATACAAAGATGTGCAGAGGGACAAGTAGTATTGAGGAAGCAGGGAGGCTGCAGAAGGACTTGGACAGAAGGCTAGGAGAATGGGCAAAGAACTGGCAGATGGAATATAATGTGGCGAAATGTGAGGTTATGCACTTTGGTAGAAGAATAGAGCCATAGACTGTTTTCTAAATGGGAAGATGCTTAGGAAATCAGAAGCACAAGCATAAGAGTCCTAGTTCAAGATTCTCTTAAGGTTAACATGCAGGTTCAGTCGGCAGTTAGGAAGGTAAATGCAATGTTAGCATTCATGTCGAGAGGGCTAGAATACAAGAGCAGGGATGTACTTCTGGGGCTGTATAAGGCTCTGGTCAGACCCATTTGGAGTATTGTGAGCAGTTTTGGGCCCCGTATCTAAGGAAGGATGTACTGGCCTTGGAAAGGGTCCAGAGGAGGTTCACAAAAATGATCCCTGGAATGAAAAGCTTGTCATATGAGACGCAGTTGATGATTCTGGAGTTGGAGTTTAGAAGGATGAAGGGGGATCTTATTGAAACTTACAGGATACTGAGAGGCCTGGATAGAGTGGGCATTGAGAGGACACTTCCAGTAATAGGAAAAATTAGAACCTGAGGCCACTTCCTCAGACTGAAGGGACGATCCTATAAAATTGAGATGATGAGGAATTTTTTTAGCCAGAGGGTGGCGAATCTGTGGAATACTTTGCCGCAGGAGGCTGTGAGGCCAAATCGCTGAATGTCTTTAAGACAGAGATAGATAGGTTCTTGATTAATAAGAGGATCAGGGGTTATGGGGAGAAGGCAGGAGAATGGGGATGAGAAATATATCAGCCATGATTGAATGGCGGAGATTACTCGATGGGCTGAATGGCCTAATTCTGCTCCTATGTCTATGGTCTCATAGGGTGCACTGCCATGTGTTCTTTCCCTCAGGCTACCAGGTGAGACATTGGCACTTTGTATGGGTTAGATAGTCAGGGAGAGGGGTATGGATGTGATGAACCACCCAGCAAGTACTGAGACCAAGGACAGTCGAAGAGAGAACACACCAGAAAGGTCAGTACTCCTCCAGCTTCAGCTAAGCAGAGCACAGATGGAGATGCAATAGCCTGCAGCCGGCCTTAAAAGCTCACGTACCCAAAGGCCACCAGCCATGTGCTTCTGAAGTGCCCTTACATGACCAATTTTGTTGAGGTCACCAGGTGAGCATATTGTACGGGTAGAAGAACTAGCAAACCTTTTCACAAAACTACATTAAATAGCATTATGGGTTGATCACTTGAGATATAAGTAAATTGAAGACAATTACAATATTTATCAGTAAATTCATTATCTTAATCACACTTAGTTCTTCAGTGACCTTAACGCAGCCCTGTGCTGCGGATTAGGAGAAGCAGTTAATGCTCCTGTAACAAACTGGAAGGAGCCGGGGGAGGCACGATGGCGCAGTGGTTAGCATTGCTGCCTCACGGTGCCGGGGACCTGGTTTGATCCCGGCCCTGGGTCACTGTCCGTGTGGAGTTTGCACATTCTCCCCGTGTTTGCGTGGGTCTTACCCCCACAACCCAAAGATGTGCAGGATAGGTGGATTGTACACGCTAAATTGCCCCTTAATTGGAAAAAAAAAGAATTGGGTACTTTAAATTTATAAAACAAAACGGCAAGGAATCAGTGGTAAAGATGTTAAGGGCTGTGGTGACTGTAACAGCCATTGGCAAAGCACAGCCCATGATCAACAGGGTTCAGGCGACTGCAGAAGACATTCAATTGCCTGACTGGAGAAGCGTAGTCCCCGGATGTATGACTGATGGGTCCAATAACAGCTTCCCTTACCTGCTGCATTCTTCAGGCTTGGCTGTTAGTGCTGGCTGTTGACTGCTGCTCTTCCTGCTAATGTTCTTGCAACGAGACACAAGGAATAACAGCAGATAAATCCGCTGTGGGTGGTAAGCCAAAAATGAGAATGAAATTAACTGGAAGCTCGAACCTTTCCTGCCAATTCAAATAGGACATTGATCCTATGATCCAATTTGCTGTGATAAGTACCCCTTTAAATGCCGTTTCAGTGGCTCTCAGTGATCAACCCAGTTAGACACTGAAAATCCTGTGATTTCCAGGTGAATGGTTTCAGAGTCCTAATTGTGGTATATTCTGCTGCTGTTCATGGTTTCATGACCATTAAAACCCCACTTGCCTGTGGCAGGTGGCTCTGCCACCTCTGTAAGAGGTGCAGTTAAAGTAACGTCAAGTGCAATGCATCGGGAATGTAATAAGGAGTATTTTACTAATATTTCAACCAACCACCCAGTTATTTCTTGCTGAGTCGCTTGGGTTAAAATCAAGGCTTTTAATCATTCAAAGAATAAAAAGGAACCGGGCTGTTTGGAAACACCCACAGTGCCACAACTCTGCAGTGATAAACTCTGGAGATCACCCATATACTGTATATATCCTTCAGACAAGCATGCATCTGTATGTTATTAGGGAAGGTTTCAACACAAGTTATTCTAAGTGAAGAATGTTTATTTTGTAATTTCAGGAAAACAGCCTTTCATTTTTGTGTGAGCGCTATGGCCAGAAACCTAATCGCTCAGCTATTAACTTTAATTTGCAAGATGTCAAATTCTTTGGCATTTTATAACTGGAAATTCCTTGTAGATGGTCAAACATAAATGCTGAGACAAACCAACCCAGCTCCTGAAATGACAGTAAGTATTTCTACTGCTGCTGTGACAGGAGGATTATTCTTCAATATTGTTCATTTTGAGAAGGGGGCCACTCCTGAAGTCTGGCAGAATTTATAATTAAGCTTTATAATTTTGCAAGAATGTATTCCCTTCTATATAAGTAAGAAGTCTTACAACACCAGGGTAAAGTCCAACAGGTTTGTTTCAAATCACTAGCTTTCGGAGCACAGCTCCTTCCTCAGGTGAAGGAGCAGTGCTCCGAAAGTTAGTGATTCGAAACAAACCTGTTGGACTTTAACCTGGTGTTGTAAGACTTCTTACTGTGCTCACCCCAGTCCAACTCCGGCATCTCCACATCATGCCTTCTATATCATGCAGTGAAAGAGTGGCTGTGACACACCAATATCTGTTATTCTGCCAACTATTAGTTTTAAAATAACCTGTTTGAGTGCGGCAATCGAAGTATTGTAACCCTGTGTCAGGTCACAAATCTTCCATCCACCATTATTATGCAATTTACTCTTTTTAAGTGATTGCATAGTAAAATTACATTTCTGTTTCGTAAATAAAAGTCATACTCCATTTACAAACTTTGCACTGACTTCTTTATAAGTGAATAAAATTCAGTTTTAGAATCCTGTCAAGCGATTACACAGCATCATTTTGGTAGCCCACATTCAGCTGTGTATTTTCCTACTGTACACATAAATTTCATATTTTCAAAACCAATAGTAAGATCATCAGCTACACGGGGACCGAGGGTGGTATTTTGTGGGGCTTGTAAGAACCGAAAATCTGACGGGAAGCATGGCTTAATTGTAGGCCTCAGCCAAAATCTTGGCTTCTTGACGGGCGGGCTGAGATGGAGAGTTAAAATCAGAGCATGGCAGTGGCTGGTCATGCCAAACGTTGTCCCCTGGCGCGTTTCTATTTGCAATACGTTTCAATGCCATGAATACTCATTGGCATGAATTTTTATGATGGCAGGGGCTAGACTCCGGTCATCCGGAGAGCCGGCGGAGAACACAACAGGCTCATTCACATTTTACTCTCTAAAATGTCCTTATTTTGGACAGAAGTCATAAAATTTACAGTGTAGAAAGAGGCCATTCGGCCCATTGAGTCTGCACCGGCCCTTGGAAAGAGCACCCTGCCCAAGGCCATGCCTCCACCCTATCCCCGCAACCCAGTAACCCCACCTAACCTTTTTGGACACTGAGGGCAATTTAGCATGGCCAATCCACCTAACCTGCACATCTTTGGACTGTGGGAGGAAACTGGAGCACCCGGAGGAAACCCACGCAGACACGGGGAGAACATGCAGACTCCACACAGACAGTGACCCAAGCCAGGAATCGAACCTGGGACCCTGAGGCTGTGAAGCAACAGTGCTACCGCGCTGCCCAAGTCCTGCCTTGGAGAGCTGTCAGCCACTCAGATTGGCCGACATCTGTCCAGCTCATCCAGGCACAGCGCTGCAGTGACCAGAAGAGGCATTGCAGCAATGTGCCTGGGACTAAGTATCAGGGCATGGAGACAAGCCAGGTGATAAGGGGTCCTTAGGGGTGTTGAAGAGATTGATCGAGGTATTGCTGGATAGGCTGGGAAGATGGGGGGAGCTCCTGAGGCCTCTGGTCTTTGAGGGGAGGATTTCCCCAGTCACAAGGGGACATTTCATGGAGGAAATCCACCCCTCCCTCCCTCCCACCGTGGGGTGGTGGGTAGGGAGGAGAGGATGCAACACCAGCAGTAGGCAGCATCGGAAGGGGAAGCTGAGAAGGATGCAGCCTCCAGCAAAGGCATCGTAGAAGATGGGCACTGGTATGTCGCTAAGTCCTAGGACAGGAACAAATTACCTGCAGATGTCAGTGAGACTGTGCCAGAGAAGACTGGGGCTGTCCCAGGAAGTGGTCACGGAAATATATGGGATTGTGCAGCAAGATCTGCAGCCATGTGTGTTTGGTGGGAACCCCATGCCAGTAACCCTAAATGTGACCATGGCCCTCAATGTGACTGTGCTGCACAGTTTTATTTGCCACTTATGCTTTCCAGGCACATGTATGGCATGGTACAGGCTGTCCCAGGGAGGTCCAATGCATTAGCGGGGATATGTCAATCTCACAGTGGATGTTCCAATCCAGAAGCGGTGGAGGAAGGCGGGGGTGGGGGTGGGGTGAGTTCAATTCTTAAATGGCAGACGGAGGTCTGATCCTTGGAACTTTGAGAGGAGCGAGTGGCATTTAAGGTTGAAGCACTCCAAGACTACAAGCAGTTCTTTGAAGGCACTTAGCCTTGTCCTAAATGTGTCCCTGCCTCTCTCCAGCTGTCAGGCTTCTCGAGAGCTGAGAAACCCGCTCAACTACTCCCCAACCACACTTCATATCTTCAAAGCAGATTCAATCAGAGTCTGCCCTCCTTGTATCCGACCCCCATTAAACCTTGACGTCTCTGGGATGGAGGTAGGTTGGGGTCAAGATTACTTACCACGACCTACCCATTTTTGCCTCTTAAAACTGAGCTGATTAGTTTAATCCTACAACCTGCTCTATTTGCTTTTAAGGACATTAAGCTATGTCCTGAGGAAAAAGAAAAAAAAACTCAGGGATCACATGGATCCAAAGTAATATTTTATTGCAAACGTTCCCAGAGTCCAAAGTTTAACCAACTGACTGGAATGTGAGAAGAAATGTTGTCAGTCAAACTAATGGCGTAATCTCTCTGAAGGTTCTGGGATAGTCGCACATATCTCATTTTAGATGGACAAGTGTTAAGAAAAATATAGAAAAGAACAACACAGCTAATATAAGTACTGATGAATATTGTTGAAGCAAATAAATTGGAAATCAGAAGAAATGGGGTTTCACTGCATTCTGCATTTCACATATTCAATCATTGCAGAGTAGCAATCACAATGCCCTTTGCCAAATCAGTAGAGTACAAGTTAAAGGGGGTCACTTTCAAAGTGAGAACAGCTTTTTTGTCAGACCAAATCTTATATTGTCGACACTGAAGTATGAAGAGGAATCTGATGCTCAGTAGCAGAGGTCCACGTTATTCAGAGAGACTAAATCTAGAAAATACACAAATAAGAGATGACCTGAAAGTGCCATATAAAATAATGAGAAAAGAAGATGACTCTGGAACTTTACTACAAACTAAACCATGATAGTAGGTCAAAGGGAAACCAAATTGAACTAATAAAAGGAACATTTTGGCGAGTTCTTATTTTACAACCCATGGAAAGGACTTTTGGGTAAGGTGAGGGGCTTGAAAGCCGTGGAATTAATTTTAAAACTGTTTGATCCTTGGGAGAAATACCCATTCTTTCTGGATGGATCAGCTAAGCTTGATCTCTGACCTTCCTCATCAGCACCAAACTTGTGATTTCATATGTTGTAGTATATTTTGGGGCCACTGTGACTGGATAAATGAAAGATAGTTAATTATTTCTTCAGCTTATGCAACAAAATCCTTTGCAGGAAGACAAGCCAATCAAGAAACTATTGCTGAACTTTCAGTGAAGGATCTAAGTGAAGATATGGGTGCCACAGGCAACAAAGTTTGACCAACAATTATCTTTTTTGTCAGCACTGAGGTAAAGAAAATCTACTATTAGATAGTAAGAGTACATATCACATCATAATATTTTCTAACAGATAGCTCAGTAGAAAGATTTAACCAAATGTTTGAAAGCATTCACAAAACTCTATACATCAGTAACATCATTCGTTTTGGGATACTTCTGGCATGTGCCTATGGAGCTGCCGCTTACAAGTCCACATGGTTTATTTTGTATGATGTACAACACAAGGTGATTTTACATATTGATGTATACTCCGAACGAGGTTTATGCTGACAAAGGCAACTATTCACTAGAAATACTGATGTTGTTGGAGCAAGTCCGAACAGATGTTAACCAACAGCTTCCAAGGTACAAACTAAGTGCAAGGAATGTTATGATAGGAATGCTTTTCTAGTGAAATATAGAAATGGAGACCATGCTTGGCTGTACATTCTGATTGTTAAGCCAAAAGCAGAACCAAACAGTGAAGTAAGCAATGGAAAAGAGAGTCGTACCCAAGATGCTAAGCGCATACAGGCCTAGCAGGAAGCCAAGTCCAAATAAATAGAATTAAACCATGCTTACGTTGTCACTCTGTATATTAATGATAATGCTGATAGAAATTGTAAATAATCAACTCTAATTTTAGTCTGAACTAAGGTAGCTGATCCCAGCTGGGTCAGCATTTAAAAGCACCACATTTGCCTTTCAAGCTCTTATTCTAAAGAAGGAAATGAATCAGCCACTCCAAATTGCTAACCAGCTGTCCCCACTAGAACATGAATGGTGGAATAGTGTAGGACCAAGTTGGGCTGCAGTGCCTCCTGTGGTGGCTCGAGCCATACACTGGAGGCTTCCGGGTAGTGAACAAAACAGCTTATTGAAGAAAGGCAAAGGCAGTCAAGTAACAGGCAGAGAACACTATGCAATGGGTGGCTCCCTGGTCCACACTGCCTAGGGTCCTGCTCCCAGGGCCCTCCACAAACTCCCTATGGCTGGGGTTCGCATGGCTCCTGCGCGATTGACCTGAGCCAGTCACGTGGTCCCCCTTAACGAGGCCGTGCTACCACACCTCTCCCACCCCCCCTTAAGTCCCTCATTACAACTACCCTAAAACTATATACAGAAAGTTACAAGTTAACAGAGACAACAGGGAAGAGGATGTCCATCAAACGTCAATCAGTCCCGAGAGCTCCGGGTCCTCCCAGACGTCTGTAGCCCTGCAAAAGGTTCAACACTCTTTTGGGAAATTGAGTGGTCAACAGTCAGTGTCACCTCAAGAGGCACCACCTCAATGACAGGCGGTCTGGCCTCACTGGCCTCGACAGGCACAGCTGGTTGAGCAGAATCAGGAGTCTCTTGACTGGACAGAGTTACAGGAGTATTCACAACACTAACTGGACTTGTTGCTGGTCGCCACCTGTCTACTTCTCAAATGGCCAATGTGCTTCCTTGACAATCTTCCCATTAACATTGACCGCATAATACAACGGCCCAGACTGGGCTACAATCCGTCCTCCACGCTGCCTGAAGCACCGTTTCCCACCCGAAATGAGCTGTCGCTCCTCTGCTCTGACCGCTGGAACTCCTGCAATGCCTGACGCGCCTCCACCCTCCCCCGCCAAATGTGAAAACACAAGATCCAATCGGGTTCTCAACCGATGGCCTGAGCAGCTCAACTAGTGTGCCCTCCATGGTGGACTGAGGGGTTGAGTTGTACAACAACAAAGTTAGCCAACCGTTGGCGAAGTGGTTTGTAAGATTGCCTTTCATGGCATTCTTGAAAGTTTGGATGGCCCTGTCAGCCAAACCGTTCAACGCTGGGTGGTTGGGGGTTGTTGTATGTTATTTGCTTGCACAAAAATCTGGAAATCATTGTTAGAGAAGGGAGTGCCAATGACTCAGGAAGGCCATGAATGGCAAACACTTGGCGCAAGGCACATACCATGGTCGCCAAGGTAGTGGTCCCCATCTCGTGAACCGATAACCACTTAGAGTGGGCATCCATCAGCACCAAAATCATCTTGCTATTAAACAAACCAACATAGTCAATGCGGGCCCCGATCCATGGATGATCTGGCCATTCCCAAAGGTGAAGGCTGGTGAAGGTGGCAACAATTTCTACATTTGACAAGGGTGGCACTGTTGTACTTGTTCTTTAATGGCCTTATCTATGACTGGCCACCAGACATAGCTGCATGCCAGCATCTTCATCTTTCTCTGCCCTGGGTGGGGGTTTTGTAGCTCTTGAAGAAGTGGCCCCCTAGACTGAGGCAGAACAATCACCCATGGCCCCCACATGTCAACTCGTCCTGACGAGTGAAGTAGGGCCTCAGCTTTCAGACTTCTCACAATGACAGCCAATCTGTATCATTTGTTTAACCTTTGAAAGAATAGGGTCTCTTTGGGTACTGTTGCGGATGTGCCCAGTGGACACTGGCAGAGTGTCAAGGATGTTTAAAGCCAGAAAGATCTCCTGGGGAACAAGGGGTGGCAGAATTCACTTGGGTGAGGGCAGGCGACTTAATACATGCGCATTAGTAATTTGCATCCCAGACTGATGCTGAAAAGCATAGTTGTAAGACGCCAGCAGCAAAGCCCAATGCTGCACCCTCACCAAGGCTATGGAGCTTATCTTCCCTTAAAAAGCCCAGTAATGGCTTGTGCTCAGTCACTAGGTCGAACCTCTGACCGTGCATATAATGGTGAAATTTCTTCCCACCTAATATAATTGCTGAGCCCTCCTCAATCCGGGAATAGTTTTATTCTGCTTCAGAAAGGGTCCTTGTGGCAAATGTAATAGGGTGTTCCCAACCATCTCCCATTTTGTGGGACGAAACCGTCCCTATACCATTTCAGCATGATTGGTTTCCCCGCTCAAAATGCACCAAGAGGTTTGAAGACTGTAATGCTTGCTTCACAGCCCGAAACACTTCCTCTTGGAGTCTCTCCATTGCCATTGTTGATTCTTCACTAACGGCTGATGTCATGGTGCCAATGTTGTGGCGAAATTCAAAATGAACCTTCCATAGTAATTGAGCATACCGAGGAAGGATTTAAGCTCGCTGATATTTTTGGGTGTAGGGACGTCTCTTGTGGTCTTGACCTTTTCTTCCAGAGACTGCAATCCTGTCGCATCAACGCAAAATCTTAGGTACGGCACTTCTGAGACCTGAACCGTATATTTTTTGTGTTTTCAGTGGGCCCCTGCATCACAAAACCATTATAATCCTCCCTCTAGGCTGGGCATGTGTTCATCTGGTGTAGTGCCGGTGACTAGCTCGTCATAAAGGTTATCCATCGCGTTTTGGAATTCCCTGGAGGAGATTTTCCATCATGCGCTGGAAGATAGAGCAAACTGAAGTGATTTCGATCGGCAGTCTGGTACACTGGAAGCGGCCTTTGTGGGTATTCATTGTAGCAAACCTCTGAGACTCCTTATCCAACTCTAGTTGCAGACAGGCTTGGCTGAGGTCCAATTTTAAATAGGTAAGGCCCCCCAACAGCTCTTCAATTCAGGGAATCAGATACTGATCAACCTGAGCAGCCTGGTTTATAGTCAACTTATAGTCCCCACAAATCCTTATCGAATGGTCAGGTTTAAGGTACTATCGGCACCGCCCACTCTGAAAACTAAACTGGCTTGATTATACCCGGTTCTTCGAACCTCTGCTCTGCTTCAACCTCCTGATGCAATGCGTATGGCACTGGATTGACTCTGAAGGACTTGGGCATTGAGTCCGGGTTGACATATATCTTGTCATTTATGCATTTAATCCTGCCCAGTTCCTTGTGGAAGATGTCTTCATACCTCCATTTGGTACCTTGGAGGACGCTGTTGGGTATTTTGAAGATTTCCAGCCAATTGAGTCTAATCTTCCGTTACCAGTCTCTTCCCAACAGACTGGGCCTATGTCCTCGCACGCTAACCAACAGCAGATTGGCCTCCTGCCCTCTGTAGGCCACTGGTATATTGGTTGTTCTGAGGATCTTCAAAATTCCACTGCCGTATGTTGGAAGCTTGGCTGCCGTTCTCTTCAAGCTTAAAGACTGTGGTCCTGCACAAAGATTTTGGAAAGTCTGCTCACCCATTACGGTCACCCAAACCCTGGTGTCAACTTCCATTTTAAGGGGTTTACCATTTACCCTTAAGACAATTTCATTGGGAGCCGTCTTATTAAATTGGACTGCATTCAACTGATACATTGCATGCTCTCCTTCAGAGTGTTTCTCCACTATGTTAAGTGGTGCTGTGGACTGCTGCTGTTGCTGTTTTTGTTTTCAATGGTGCACTTTGCCTTGCGTGGCAACGTGCTTGAATGTGTCCCCTGGCATTGGAAGCATACAAATACACAAACATATCTTCTGGGGATGGTTTCCAGCATGGACTCAAGTTGACACCCCAACCTCTTCCCATTCCTTGGGACTACCGACTGCGTTGTGCCCGAACGGGAGTGCGATGTGACCGGTAGATGCCGGTAGATACTGGGAGATTCCTCCTCAGGGCTTCCCGACACCAGTACGCCTCGCAAGATCTATCCACAATGGGTGTGACCGAGCTTAAGTCCATTTTAAATCCATTTAGGAGTGCTCACCCAGGATTTACTGAGCTCTTGGCATCTAACGGTCTCCCCAGTGAGTCCCCAGCTGGGTGCCGTTCAGTACTGGTCCACACAAACGGGTCCTGGTGGAATGGCATCCGGGGGTCTACCAGGCTATCGGAGATCCCTGGGTTGTCAGGGCAGATTGGCCCGCTGGCCCTCTCCCTGGAATGCGGGCACCTTGACATTGCCCAGTTGGCACCTTGGCATCGCCTGCCCCATAATTCCCATCCCCCATCATCCACGCCCATAAGCACACCCGCCGCAACCCCCCCAACCCCACAATGAACGATGCATACGGCCCACAATGCCCCACTGTGTCCCTGCAGGAGAAGTTGTTCCACAACAGATGGGAGAGGGCCTCGGTGGGCGATGGGGTTCCGGAAATCAGAGTTTAAAAAAAACATCGAACAAAGAACATACAGTACAGAAGGAGGCCATTCGGCACATTGAGTCTGCACCAACCCACTTAAGCCCTCACTTCCACCCTATACCCGTAACCCAATAACCCCTCCTAACCTTTTTGGACACTTGGGGCAATTTAGCATGGTCAATCCACCTAACCTGCACATCTTTGGACTGTTAGAGGAAACCGGAGCACCCGGAGGAAACCCACGCAGACGCGGGGAGAATGTGCAGACTCCGCACAGACAGTGACCAAAGCCGGTAATCGAACCTGGGACACTGGCGCTGTGACGCATCAGTGCTAACCACTGTGCTACCATGCCGCCCACTCCCTACAAGGAATGGGCCTGGAGGCCGTGGAGATGGCCGAGGACAGATCTGTCACTGAAGTAGAGATTGGGGTACGGCGCAGAGGTGAGGATGCACTGGGCCACTCCCAGAGGACCTGTCACACATGGGTTTTTAATGCTATACAGAATGGCCCAACCCTCCCACTGACCACATTTCCATTCTACCGCAGGATCAACATCCAACGATGCCGGTCCACCCGGGACAGCTGTCATCCTCACCCTCCACCAGAGCAGAGACAAGCACCTCGGTGGCCGACAATAGTGGTCAGGCTTCTGAGGCAAATTCGGATGAGCACCATCCAGTTGCTGATGCACTTTAGGTGGAGGCAGGAATGCCCAAACGAGACAGCAGTCGGAGGTCTGGTAGATCCCAGGACCCAGCTGGGTCCCAGTCAGATACTAAGCCTCTGGAACAGGTGTACCCGGAGCCGATGCAGTCAATAGGGTGGAGCCGTGATATTCAGAGGGGATGTCAGCGACACTCTTGCAAGAACATAGCCGATTGGTGGAGTCTTAGAGGCTACAGTTGCAGGAGATGGCGCCGGCAATGCATGGCACCAATGCCAACACTGCTAGGGTGGCGACTGCAGTGGAGAGCCTGGTGCACAACATTAGCAGCATGAGTGCTGGTGTCCAAGGCGTGGCTCAGTCAGTGAGGGCCATGGCTGAGCGCATTGGCAGCGTGTCCCAGTTGGTGGGGGATGTGTCCCAGTTCCATGTGGTCTTTGATGAGGCTGCAGCGCATGTCCCAGTCTCAGGTGGGCGTTGCCGTGGCAATCCACAGAATGGTTGCTGGGGGGCGTGTCCCAGTCAAAGGTTGGAATTGATGGGGTGCTCCAGACATGTCCCAGTCACTGAAGAGCATCACTGTGGGCGTTGACACCATGCTGCAGACATTGGGGAGCTTGCCACAGCTTGCAGAGCCAAATGCCACAGGTGCAGCCGGGGCTCGATCCAGCTGTCCCTCCATCCTGAGGTGAACCCCAGGGCCCTATAGGCACCGACCGGGAGTTTGGGGCACTGGGTGCCAACCCGGAGCCACCGTTTGGCATGGTGACAGTGCTGCCAGTTCCACCGAGACACATATCCCTGACAACGGCGCATCTCGGAGTCAGCACCCGGGGCAGGATGGCACATCGGGCATTTGCCGCCAGCAGTAGACTGGCAGAGGACGCCCGCCAGGGGCATCAAAGGCCTCGGGTCGCAGTAAGCAGCTGATTGCCTCCCCTCTGCTGTGCATCCGGGGACACACCTAGGCACAGCGGTAGATCAAGGAAGGCAAAGCAGGCCGAGGATCATTGAGGAGGTACTGGGGAGAAGGGGGTAGGGGGTAAGGGGAGGGGTGGGGGGGGGGGGGGAAGTGTTCAATGTGGGGGGAAGGGGTGGGCGGAGGTGATGAGAGGGTTGGGAGAAGGTGGGACGGCACCATCAGGGACTAGGGGCAGTTCAGGACACATATGTACAGCATTAAAAATGTTGCACTTGAGAAATAGACACCATCTGGCACGTTCTTTCCGCAATTTGGGGCAACCACCAATCGCCTGCTCCAGCACCCCGGGCATGGAGGTTCTGGATGCCTCTTCCCCACCACTCCAGGCACACCACGTGCTGGTGATGGGTAATGAGCAAGCAGTCAGCAGACAGGCAAGAGTCAGGCCATGGCATAGATTGAGGAGCCCCAGCTATCAGCGGGTTATCACCACCCCCTACCCTCGACAGTGGCCTGATGACAGTGCCGACACAGTCCCAGCACCCTGGATTGATGTGATACTGACCCTGGGATGGTGTAACAGGATTGGGGGGGGGGGGGGGGGGGGGGGGGGGGGGGGGGGGGGGATGGAGAAGGGGGATATGGGAAGGACGGGGAGAGGTGGGGAAGGAGGGGTGGTGGGATGGCGGACGAAGCCACGCTCAGGCAAACAGGGCATCCATCACCTCATGGATGCGCTCGTGGCTGTAGCGTGTACACAACGTCCCACTAGAGCTCTGGAAGATCCTGATGCATAGGAATTCTGGGATGCGGCAACCTTGATAGTCAACGGAAGTGAGTATCATCCTCCTCCGCGTGGTGCCACGTCCGCCAGCACATGACACAGATGCTGCACCGTCCCTTGTTGAGATGGAGCCTCCTGCGATACACGCTGCCATCATCTGTTCGAAAGACCCACAGTGCCAGTACTCCTTGGGCTGCCACCAGTCACTCCCTGGCCTGATGGGTGACCTGGTCCTCAGGGTCCCCGACAAATGGACCGCCACCTCAAGCCTCTGTTGATGCTGCTGCCATCGCCTTCTCCGGTGTCTGGACGTCTGGCCTGCTAGCAGCAGCGCGAGCGCAACCTCCATGGATATCATCCATTCCGTGTAATATCTGGAAGACAGTGATGTCTTCCACCCTGGGAACCTGCATTCCCCCATTGCTCCTCCCTCCCTCTTCCCCCCCCCCCCCCCCTCCCCCCTTCCCACCCCCCCCAGCGGGTATCCCTGGTCATTGGACCCCACGCCCTGTAACCCAGACACCTGTACGTAACGTTACCTGTGCCGGGCGCTGGCCCCCTCAGCAGTGCACACACCCACGGAAATGCCCATGGTGCTGGAACCAGCTTCTAGGTGTTTGGATGTTGGCCGCTGTGCCTGTGGTGTGTTGCTTCCTGCAGTGATCAGGCACAGTGTCCAGGGATCACAGTCTGATTGAGATGCCAGGCAATAACTCCCACATGCCATGTGGCACGCCTACCCACAGGAATTCACTTGGGAGCTGTGCAGTGCTCACTTAACTACGATTGCCAATTCCCTATTAGCAATAGCCTTTAGCCATGCGGCCAGAGGCCTCCTCGGACAGTGGTAGTTATGGGTGGTCGGTGGGGCAGACAGGCATGGACTGGGGTTACCCCCGTAATGGGTACACATGATCCAGGGGATGGCATGGCGGACCCACAGGTGCTGAGACACCCACCCCCCTTCACCCCCCCCCCCCCCAGCCCATTGGCGACCCCACCCACCGATGGCAGCCGACCCTGATCGAGGCTCGCCCCTTGGGGCTCCCCAACACACACCCCCCTTCCTCCCTCTATCTCCCCCCCCCCCTCCGAGCACCTAGGCAGCACCTGGGGTGGGGAGAGGGGGTGAGATGACAGACAAAGCCAAGTCCTAAAAGAAGCCAGCAACAATAAGGGCCTTCTTGGTCCTCCGGGCATACCACTGCTGCCTCTCCTCCATCCTCCGGCTGATCCCGTGGATCCACCCTGGACTCCAGCCCCTCCCAGTCCAGCTCCTCATCTGACGAGGCTTCACATTCCACCTCCTCCACCTCCAGCATGTCGCCCAGCTGCTGTGCCAGGTTGTGGAGGGAAATGCAGGACACTGCCAAGCTGGCGACTCTCCGGGGGGTGTACTGCAGTGCACAACCAGAGCGGTTGAGGCACCAAAACCACATTTTCAGCAGTCCCTGCACCGCTCAATGGCAGCCCGGGTGACAGCATGGGCCTCGTTATGTTGTAGTCTCCGCATCAGTCACCAGCCTCCACACTGGCATTATTCGCCAGGAACTAAGCGGGCACTCCTTATCCCCCAAATGCCAACCGGTCACCCTGGGGTGTCTCTCGAAGGTGCCGGGGATCTCTGACTGCCCCAGGATGTAGCTGTCATGCACACCCCCTGGGAAGCGTGCACACACATGCATGACCTTGAGGTGGTGGTTGCACGTAAGTTGAACATTCAGGGAGCGGAACCCTTTCCTGTTAATGAAGGGCGTTCCCGGACCACCCGGTGAGCGCAAGGTGACATGTGTGCCATCTATTACCCCTGGACCTGGGGCACCCCGGCGATGGCAGAGAATTCTGCTGCCCGGGCATCTTGATGGACTTGGTCCAAGTCAAAGTTTATATAGTCAGCTGCCTGGGCAAACACGGATAGAATCATAGAATCCCTACAGTGCAGAAGACCATTCGGCCAATCGAGTCTGCACCGACCTTTCGAAAGGCGACCGTCGTGGGCCCAATCCCCCGCCCAATTCCTACACCCCACCCTAAGGGGCAATTTTTAGTATGGTCAATCCACCTAACTTGCAAATCTTTGGACTGCAGGATGAAACAGGAGCACTCGGAGGAATCCCATGCAAACACGAGAAGAATGTGCAAACTTCACACAGTCACTCGAGGTCGGAATCGAACCTGGGTCCTTGGCATTGTGATGCAGCAGTGCTAACCACTGTACCTCCATACCACCCTTGTGGGGAATGAACCAGAGGTGTAAATCTTCAGGGTTGTGGCGACCATGACGCCCACCATAGCGGGTGTCCTCCTCTTTCACATGGTGCCAAGTCCGCAAGGACATGGCACAGGTGCCGCACTGTCCCCTTGTGGAGGCAGAGTCTCCTGTGGCACATTCTATCCGACATCTCTTCAAACAACCAGCTATGCCTGTACTCCTTGGGCCATCGCTGGCCTCCTCCTCTGGGTACCTCTCTTGCCTGATGGGCGACCGGGTCCTCAGGGTGTGGGGCGGGGCCCTGCACTTGGGCTGTCGCCTTGAGCCTCTTTTGATGCTGCTGCCATTACCTACTCCAGTGTCTGGCCCCTTGGACTGCCACCACCACCACCACGTGGGCAGCAGCCGCAGGGTCAACAATATTATTCACACTGTGATATCCATAAGAGATTGGAGAGCGCGAGAGACCGGCAATCAGTTAGGGCTTCCACCTCAGTACCCTCAAATCACCCAAGCCACCCCACCCTTACACTCCCTGCCATCTCTCAGGGCGCCATCCAATGAGCCTGTTGTGCTGGGAGTCACAGCCCTGCATATGCACCCCTGCCACAGCAGTGGCCCCTGTGAACCAGACCCCAGCCCACTGCCGGAACAGTACAGGGACCAGGTTTAGGTACCTCCATCCCCCCACACCAATCCATACACCCACCCTTTGGTCGCGGGGATTACCCAGTGCTGAGGCCCAGCTCTTGGGTGTTTGATTGTTGGCTGCTGCCCCTGAGGTGTTGAAGGCTCCAGTGTTCAGGCAAAGTGTCCAGGCCACAATCTGATTGAGATACTCGGCAGTAACACTTGCCTGCGACATGGCACGTCTACCCACGGGAATCCACTTGGGAGTTGTGAAGTGCTCACATTACTAAGATTGTCAATTCCCTATTAGCGATAGCCTTCAGCTCTGGTCAGTGGGGGTTAGAGTGACCTCCACCATATTAACACAAACGGGGCTCTGTCCTGGAGGTGTTCGGTGGGACAGGCAGGCAGAAGCTGAAGTTGCTGCTGGTATGGGTATACACATTCCGGGGCTGGTATATCGGACATGCGCACGCTGCGTCCCTTGGCTCCAACCCAGGAGTGACCCCCCCCCCCCAACCGATGGCGGCTGACCACCCGACTGGGCCCCCCCACGTCCCTGATTTACAAGATGGATACTCACCTCCTCCAATCCCCACAGCAGCCACTTCGCTAGCTTCACATTTTTAAATAGGTACTAAATGTCGCCTACAGAACTGCTCGCTGGGGAGCCGGTTAGATCATGGGAGGCGGTTAGATAGGGGGTCCTTCCCGGTAACAGGATGGAAATTGGCCTTAATTGCTGATTACTGGTTTCCCGCAACTTGCAGCGGGATCTGGCTCTCGCCAACGGGAGCGGGCCAGTTAGATCGGAAACCGATCGGTGCCTGGCGCGGTTCACAATTTTGAACTCTCCCACGATCTAACCGGCTCACTTGGATTTGCGGCGTTAGACACCGCCTGTTGTCTTTACTGCTTCTTGTTAAGTATATGTAAAATCTTGCTCAATAAATTTGACTTGATTCATAGACAATGGTTATTTGTACATAGTAGGTCAGACATAACTGAGGATCGTACTGGTAGAAATTAAAAATTCAGTCCTAAAGGACGGAATCTTACCACATTTGCAAATTGTCTGTTCCAGTGAGAAAACCGGTGCAAATCCCGTCAGCACCAACAGTGGGAAATCTCAAGGAATAGTGAGCCTCATTGAAAACACTTCTTTTTAACCAGGTGAATAATCCTGCACTCGTTGTTGGCCAGGTCGCACGAGTATGTACCACGTACGCGGTACATACTCGTGGGATTCGACCAACGTTGTCTACCTCATACGCTGCAGGAAAGGATGTCCCAAGGCATGGTACATTGGCAACACCATGCACGCTGTGACAACGGATGAATGGACATCGCACGACAACCATCATGCAGGAATTTTCCCTTCCAGTCGGGGAACACTTCAGCAGTTAAGGGCATTCAGCAATCTGATCTTCGGGTAAGCGTTCTCCAAGGTGGCCTTCAGGACGCATGACAACGCAGAATCGCAGAGCAGAAACTGATAGCCAAGTTCTGCATGCATGAGTACGGCCTCAACCGGGGCCTTGGATTCATTTCTCACTACATTTAACCCCAGACCATCTGGCCTGGACTTGCGAAATCCTACCAATTGTCCTGGCTTGAGACAATTCGCACCTCTTTAACCTGTGATTTTCTCTCCAGTCGCACTGTCTGAGCCTGTAAAGACTTAATTAGCCGCAAAGACTCGCATTCAAAGTATCATCTTGCATCATTGGCTTTGTCTATATATACAGTGTTTGTGTAACCTGTAACTCACCTGATGAAGGAGCTACACTCCAAAAGCTCATGATTCCAAATAAACCTGTTGGACTTTAACCTGGTGTTGTAAGACTTCTTACTGTGACCACCAATTGGGATAACGTCTGCCGCTAATTGGAGAAGCCAGTAACAATACAGAGAATTTCTACATTTAATTTGAATAAAAGTGTATATTTTTGTAATCTCCCTGAAAATTCAAACTCTTATCAAATACATTTTAGCAACAGTTAGAACAAAAATTAAAGTCAGTCCTTAGATAATCTGGTCATTGCACCATGCTATTGGAATTCTAATAAAGTTTTTTGGAGTTTTATTCCAGTGTGCCAACAGAACAGTCTATGAATAGAACGTAATGAAAATACTTTACTCTAGAATAATTTCATTTCACAATATACCCCTACTGTTAATCAATTTATTCCAGTTTCTGAACCGGGCGATGCTATCGTGCGTTTACACTGATACTCGCATCAGGGGACATTTTCACCCGGTCCTGTTAAATGATACCCGATAAAATCAGGATCATTGTGTTTTTTGTAGCAACTGTGTGGGTTCCTAGTTCTTCAACAATTAGGGCCTTGTTTTCCAGGGGACCCTGCTGTTTCTACAGCATCCAAAAAGAATGCACATATTTCAACGCTATGTCCTTTCTATCTATGCCAGAACATAAAAAGCCCTGTTGTTGTCTCTCATCTGCCAGACCTGGATTCTTAAAGGAACCTCACCCCCCTCCTCCGTCTACTTCCTGCTTCTTGAAACACAATCACTTCCCCTTTCTGATAATACCATATGACCACAACATTTGTGAATCAATATTGATTACCATCAGGATCACTATTTAAATATTCTGGAGGTAATGCAGGACATTTCTTTAACAGAAGCCATGAATGATTGAAATCTAACATTAAAGAAAAAAACTGTCACAAATACATACCAAATCCACTAGCATCTGTGAAAGAGGAAGGGTCCCACCCAAAAATCTTTGATAACTGCTGTGAATTCCCAGCATTTTATTTCTCAGTGAATTAGAGGAACTCAGGCATCAAATGGAAATGTTTAAATTCCAAGAATGTGTTGCTATGGTAAAGGTTGCATGTTATCAAATTAAAACACTCTAGAATATTGCAATAAAAGTAAATATGGGTCCAAAATCTAAAACTTTTTTACACTGTGATCTTTTTGCTATTTGCTTGTTTATTCAATTCCATTCTATTATGGGATGAAGCAGTACTTTAAAAAGGGAGCTATAATTTATTAAAGCCTCCTTATGTTCCATCAAACAATAATAATGAGCTCCAGATATAGAAACTACAGTCTGTTTCAATTCAACGCTTGCAAAAAATACAACTGATTTTTTACATCCAGAAAAGTAACTTTGCATTACAATATGTTCCACCCAATGTCTATCCTACAGACACCACAGAGGAACATATGAGACACCTGTCTAAGGGCACTAGTGAGATACCCCAACATTTTTCCATAGGACCTCACTTGAAAATTCATGATGATCTGACCATGGGCTTGGGGTCGCTGAGCTTTCTGATTGAGATGAGGAAATTCCAACGGCATCGTCATTACATCAAGCTGGCAATTTCTAATTAAAAGTTGGAGGTGATCTAGACACAGCAATTCCAATAGTGGACAGCTCAGACATTAACATTCCTCCTGGCCCCACAAAAATCAGCAAGCAAACTTGCCTTGAATGATTTGTTTTAAAGTAGCTTCCAGCATCTACTTTATGGACCACTGGTTAGGTCACTCCACATTGAGTTCCATGGGGATCCTTCCAATTCTAGCACGAGCCTTGACCACCTGGATCAAGTCTCCATTTGGTGGCAAATTGAAAGTCGGTGAGAGCAAGGTGGTAAGTTTGAGATATACTGAGATTTTGACCTCGTTCTTGTCCCGATGTGCTGTAAATGCTAAAATTGTGCTCTACACTTAGAACACGTGGCTTTTCCCTCTTGTGTGGTATTGTTTGTCAAACTTTCAACCACAGAGTATTATTTAGTGTGATCCTGACCTGTGCAGGTATTTAGAGATTCAATTCATGCACAATGTTCATTTAGTCCTAACTTAGTCAGTGAATTGCAATTGGTCCCAGTGTTCATGCACTAGGATAAAAAACACATTAGGCAGCAGTTTCTTATTGCTATCTAGTGTCCCAGCTGAAAAATGTGCAAGTGTGGACATAAGGTGAATACATAATTGAGCTTAACTTTGACATTCCTCACATCCTTTAAAAAGTACCTGGATGAGTACTTGGCACATCATAACCTTCAAGCCTATGGCCAAGTACTGGCAAATGGGATTAGGTAGGTAGTTCAGGTGTTTTTCATCTATCGGTGCAGACTTGATGGGTCGAAGGGCCTCTTCTGCACTGCATTGTTCTGTGGTTCTAATTCTGACTAGAGTCACATAACAGAGGGGAATTTCTACTGCAGCTCTCTCCCACTTGTCTGTAATAACTTCTGCAGAAGTGAGGCAGGGGTCGGTTTCGCTCAGTTGGCTGGACAGCTGGTTTGCGATGCAGAGCATGGGTTCAATTCCCGTACCGACTGAGGTTATTCATGAAGGCCCTGCCTTCTCAACCTTGCCCCTCACCTGAGATGTGGTGAGCACCACCAGTCAACTCTCACCCTCAAAGGGAAAAGCAGCCTCTGGTCATTGGAACAATGGTGAATTTACAAGAAGAGAGGCAGAAACTCTGCCGTAATGACAAGGAGAGCTTTGCAATACTCAATGCTGGAGGTAGAGGCTAAACTTGGAGGGCAGATTTATGATATAGATAACATGAGATTTGCTTGTTGCAAGAGATTGAAGACAATGATTTCAATCTTTCTAAAGTTTGGCCAGAAGAAGTATAATATTGAAAGTCAGAATAGCAGTTGAACAAAACAGAAGAAATGGATGCAGTCATAAGAGATGGATAGATCTGGGTGTCATAGGTACATGTGAAAGCAGATCCCATGACACCAATGATGTCTTCCAGACCCAATTTGTAGATTAGAGAGAGACAAAAAGGCTAAGGATAAATTCTCAAACAATTCTGGATGATGGTGAATGGATGGGAATTGAAGCCATCACTAGATATTTTTTGACCACAGTTAGATAGGTGAGATTTTAACTAAGTAAAGACAGTACCTAGACGATGCAGGACAAATAATGGTGGAGGATGTTTTGATCAATTCTGACAAAGACCACAGAGAGATCCAGAAGGAACAGTGAACCACAGTCACCTCGAAGGATAATGGAGTTCTTGAATTGGCAGGGGTTTGACTCAGCGATGTGGGAGGGAAATCTGATTGAAAGGATTTGAATAGAAAATTGGGGGAAAGGGCACGGATCTGGGGGCGACGACACATTCAAGGTTCTTGGAGAAGTAAAGCAGGTTGGAGATGGTTTGCAGTTAGTGAGGACCGAGGGATAGCTGGAGATAACCATTTACAATATTGGCTTGAAGCAGAGACGCGGAAGAGAGACCGTAGAGAAGTGAGTGTGCAGGGCATCTGCTGGCATGTAATTGAGTGAAGGTTGGCATGATTGTAAAAAGAAGAGCGAGAATCAAGCGAGGCAACAGCACAGATGATTTCTGTCTTGGAGTCAAAGAAATTCATCAGTTCCTAACTCTTAACACTGGAGGAGCGGTTGGAAGCAGCAGATGAGAGATGTTAAAAGAGGTGAATGATAATAGAAAGAAGGAGTTGGGTGCAATCTTTCCTTGCTAAGACAATCCTAGAGTGTTGGGCATCCTTTAAGCTGCGTTCAGTTCCATTTGATTTGAAATGAATTTTACAGTTTACCTTGGATCGGTTTGAACAACCCAGAAAAGTCATTTGGAGCCAGTTACCTTAGTCTCATTGCTAAATGAGCAGTAACGGGCACTGCACAACTTTATGAGCTGTGTTTTTGTTTTAGATGTCAGATGGGAATAATTTTGTTTAAAATGGAACATGTTCCTCAGCTCCACCTGCTAATTTCTAAACATCCTTTGCCGCAGATGATCTTTGGCCGTAGATTTAGCAAATCAAAAATATACAAACTGAACAAAATGGTTTATTTTGGTGTGAGTACAGAAAGCCAGATGAATATTTCATGGTGGTGTCCTTCTGAAACAGGTTCTTGCATTTGAATTCAAACCATTTAGTGTGCAGACTCTGTAACCTTTAAAGCTCTTCGCAGGCGGAGCACAATGGACTAAACAAAGTGAATGTGGTTTTAAACATTAGCAGACTGATAGCACAGTGCAGTGATGTTCCAGTCTCCCACAAAGAAGCTGGATGTAAACTTGGCGGCCACTGTTCTAAGCTCTCATTCTTGGCTATGCCATCACGAGGAACATATAATGTGATCAGAAATCATTGGATTATATAGCTTTCCTCATGTCCACCTCGCTGCCGGATTAAAAGAAGTACAGCCTGTAATGAGCAGTCTGACCATTCTTTATTTATAGGATTTGATGGGGTAGTGCTGGGAGATGTAAAAATATGTAAATGAAATATTGGTGAACATTTGGCCATCCCTTTCTTGAATAAAACTTTAAAGCTACGCTCTATCAAAATGGCTGAATGTTATATTTGAACAAATTGCTTTTAATTTAGATATAATTTTAAAAGGAAATCCTATGAGCATTCTCCACATGGATCCTGAAACCGTGGTGATTTAGTACAGGGTGCAATACCTTCAGCAGCATTAGAGAATTTGAACTGAATTTAATGCCGTCCCATGGAGGGTTTGGAGACTGTGGGGTATTTAGTTGGGTCTGAGTGTGCCAGCTCGGGACCTAGCCGCCTTGCAAACTCTGCCCCAATTAAGTTTGGAGTCGGAAGGCTTGTGGATGGCTTTCTCGTCCCAATGCCACTTGAGGTCCTTATGTGGACAATTAATAGACACTTGTGGGCCTCATGTTGCCACCACCCAATGGTGGATGGGGCAGTAGCCATGTTTCCAGCTCTCAGGGTGAGGATCATTCAGTCAAACGCACTCAATAACTGATTGAGCAACCTGACATCGGAAGGAGAGGTTGGGGGGCTTGCTGAATGCCAGCCCGCTACCCCTTCTTCCATTTGCCCAGCCACGATAGCTCCCCATAGCCCCCATCTCGCCCTCTCACCTTTGGCCTGTGGCCTTGCTGATCCTGAGCCTCTGGTGGGCACATTGCTGGCAGCTACCACCGTACCCTCGGTGGCACTGACAGCAATGAGGGCCCGCTGACCTCTGATTGACCTGTGCAGCGTGGCCATCCTGGGTATGAATCTCCCTTAATAGTTCACCAGGCCTAGGAAAGAACGGCACTCCATTTGATCACGAGGGATGATGAATCGCCCGCACCTTTTCCTTCACTGGATGGAGGCCTCTACTGTCCACTTGGTAGCTGAGATATGTGACCTGCGATGTGTGGTAAACGCACTTCTCCCTCCGGAGGCAGACCCTGCCCTGACCAAACCGCTCAAGTATCTCATTTAGGTTCTCCATGTGTTCCTGATGCGAGGTCCCGGTGATGAGAGCATTGTCCAGGTAGACGGTCGCACTTGACAACCTTCGCAATATATTTTCCATAACCCTCTAGAATATCGCACAAACCAAGGATCTTCAAACGACAACCTCATATATTTGTAGAATCCCTGATGGTATTGATTGTCAAAATTGGCTCAAGCACCAGGTGTAAACATGCGCGCCTCCTGTCCAGCTTAGTGAACTTTTTTCCGTCACTGAGCTGGGCGTACAGATCCTCAATCCAAGGGACCGGGTAATGATCAAGGCGGGATTCCCGGTATACGGTCATTTTATAGTTCACACACAGCCGTACTGACCCATCCGGCTTCAACAGGGACTACTTGCGTTGCCCAATCAGCATAGTGGACAGGGCGAATAATCCCTACCTGTTCTAAACAATCCAATTCCTGGTCTACCTTGGTGCGAAATGCATATGACACAGGGCGGGTGTTGAAATATTGGGGCTGGAGGTTCTCTTCCACATTGATTGTGGCCATAGTTCCTTTAATTTTCCTGAGGCCTTCAGTGAATACCGAATAGAACTTGGACAGCACTCCATCCGGTCCACAGGTACATCTAGCACATGCGTTGCCAATCGCGCCCAATCGCCCAAAAGGCTGGGCCTGTTGCCGGGGACAACCACCAATGGTAGGCATGCAGACTGGTCTCCCTATGCCACAGGCATGTGGGCGGTGCCCTCAATTTCTAAGAGCTCCTCGATATACGTGGCCAGTTAGCAGCAGCGTCACCCGGATAGGTGCCGTTCTGGGGCCTGCCACACGGAGCAGCGATGGGGTTGGCTCCTCAGTTCCACGTCCGCCAGGAAATGAGGGCCGCCTTTTGGGGGCAAAATGGTGACTTGACTGTTGCCGTGGACGGCACCCTCACGTGATCATCCAGTAAGAAGTCTTACAACACCAGGTTAAAGTCCAACAGGTTTGTTTCAAACACGAGCTTTCGGAGCACGGCTCCTTCTTCAGGTGAATGGAAAGGCTTGTTCCAGAAATGTTTATATAGACACAGTCAGAGATGCCCCGGAATGCGAGCACCTGCAGGCAATCAAATCATCAAAGATGCAGAGAGAGAGGTAACTACAGGTTAAAGAGGTGTGAATTGTCCCAAGCCAGTTCAGTCGGTAGGCCTCTGCAAGTCCAGGCTTGTTGGTGGGGGCCGAATGTAATGCGACATGAATCCCAGATCCCGGTTGAGTCCGCATTCATGCGTGCGGAACTTAGCTATAAGTTTTTGCTCAGCAATTTTGCGTTGTCGCGTCTCCTGAAGGCCTCCTTGTAGAATGCTGACCCGGAGATCAGAGGCTGAATGTCCTTGACTGCTGAAGTGTTCCCCAACTGGAAGGGAACAGTCCTGCCTGTTGATAGTCGCACGATGCCCGTTTATTCGTTGTCGCAGTGTCTGCATGGTCTCGCCAATGTACCACGCTTCGGGACATCCTTTCCTGCAGCGTATGAGGTAGACTACATTGGTCGAGTCGCACGAGTATGCGCCGCGTACCTGGTGGGTGGTGTTTCCACGTGTAATGGTGGTGTCCATGTCGATGATCTGGCATGTCTTGCAGAGATTACCCTGGCAGGGTTTTGTGGTGTTGTGGTTGCTGTTCTGAAGGCTGGGTAATTTGCTGCAAACAATGGTTTGTTTGAGGTTGCGCGGTTGTTTGAAGGCCAGTAGTGGGGTGTGGGGATGACCTTGGCAAGATGTCCATCCTCGCTGATGATGTGTTGGAGGCTGCGAAGAAGATGTCGTAGTTTCTCCGCCCCAGGAAAGTACTGGACGACGAAGGGTACTCTGTCAGTGGTGTCCCGTGTTTGTCTTCTGAGGAGGTCGGTGCGGTTTTTTGCTGTGGCGCGGTGGAACTGTCGATCAATGAGTCGAGCGCCATATCCCGTTCGTACGAGGGCATCTTTCAGCATCTGTAGGTGTCTGTTGCGCTCCTCCTTGTCTGAGCAGATCCTGTGTATACAGAGGGCTTGTCCATAGGGGATGGCTTCTTTAATGTGTTTCGGGTGAAAGCTGGAGAAGTGGAGCATCGTGAGATTATCTGTGGGCTTGCGGTAAAGCGAGGTGCTGAGGTGACCGTCCTTGATGGAGACGAGTGTGTCCAAGAATGGAACTGAATTTGGAGAATAGTCCATGGTGAGTTTGATGGTGGGATGGAACTTATTGATGTCATCGTGTAGTCGTTTCAGTGATGTCTCGCCGTGGGTCCAAAGGAAAAAAATGTCATCGATGTATCTGGTGTATAGCATCGGTTGAAAGTCCTGTGTGGTGAGGAAGTCCTGTTCAAACTTGTGCATGAAGATGTTGGCATATTGAGGTGCAAATTTGGTCCCCATGGCTGTTCCGTGCGTCTGGATGAAGAATTTGTTGTCGAAGGTGAAGACGTTGTGGTCTAGAATGAAACGGATGAGTTGCAGAATTGCGTCTGGAGATTGGCAGTTGTCGGTGTTGAGGACTGAGGCTGTTGCAGCAATGCCGTCGTCATGGGGGATGCTGGTGTAGAGTGCCGAGACATCCATTGTGACGAGGAATGTTCCTGGTTCAACTGGTCCATGGGTGCTGAGTTTCTGTAGGAAGTCCGTCGTGTCGCGACAGAAGCTGGGTGTACCTTGTACGATGGGTTTCAAGATGCCCTCGATGTGGCCAGAGAGGTTCTCACACAGGGTCCCATTGCCTGAAACGATAGGACGGCCTGGTGTGAGAACCTCTCTGGCCACATCGAGGGCATCTTGAAACCCATCGTACAAGGTACACCCAGCTTCTGTCGCGACACGACGGACTTCCTACAGAAACTCAGCACCCATGGACCAGTTGAACCAGGAACATTCCTCGTCACAATGGATGTCTCGGCACTCTACACCAGCATCCCCCATGACGACGGCATTGCTGCAACAGCCTCAGTCCTCAACACCGACAACTGCCAATCTCCAGACGCAATTCTGCAACTCATCCGTTTCATTCTAGACCACAACGTCTTCACCTTCGACAACAAATTCTTCATCCAGACGCACGGAACAGCCATGGGGACCAAATTTGCACCTCAATATGCCAACATCTTCATGCACAAGTTTGAACAGGACTTCCTCACCACACAGGACTTTCAACCAATGCTATACACCAGATACATCGATGACATTTTTTTCCTTTGGACCCACGGCGAGACATCACTGAAACGACTACACGATGACATCAATAAGTTCCATCCCACCATCAAACTCACCATGGACTATTCTCCAAATTCAGTTCCATTCTTGGACACACTCGTCTCCATCAAGGACGGTCACCTCAGCACCTCGCTTTACCGCAAGCCCACAGATAATCTCACGATGCTCCACTTCTCCAGCTTTCACCCGAAACACATTAAAGAAGCCATCCCCTATGGACAAGCCCTCCGTATACACAGGATCTGCTCAGACAAGGAGGAGCGCAACAGACACCTACAGATGCTGAAAGATGCCCTCGTACGAACGGGATATGGCGCTCGACTCATTGATCGACAGTTCCACCGCGCCACAGCAAAAAACCGCACCGACCTCCTCAGAAGACAAACACGGGACACCACTGACAGAGTACCCTTCGTCGTCCAGTACTTTCCTGGGGCGGAGAAACTACGACATCTTCTTCGCAGCCTCCAACACATCATCAGCGAGGATGGACATCTTGCCAAGGTCATCCCCACACCCCCACTACTGGCCTTCAAACAACCGCGCAACCTCAAACAAACCATTGTTTGCAGCAAATTACCCAGCCTTCAGAACAGCAACCACAACACCACAAAACCCTGCCAGGGTAATCTCTGCAAGACATGCCAGATCATCGACATGGACACCACCATTACACGTGGAAACACCACCCACCAGGTACGCGGCGCATACTCGTGCGACTCGACCAATGTAGTCTACCTCATACGCTGCAGGAAAGGATGTCCCGAAGCGTGGTACATTGGCGAGACCATGCAGACACTGCGACAACGAATAAACGGGCATCGTGCGACTATCAACAGGCAGGACTGTTCCCTTCCAGTTGGGGAACACTTCAGCAGTCAAGGACATTCAGCCTCTGATCTCCGGGTCAGCATTCTACAAGGAGGCCTTCAGGAGACGCGACAACGCAAAATTGCTGAGCAAAAACTTATAGCTAAGTTCCGCACGCATGAATGCGGACTCAACCGGGATCTGGGATTCATGTCGCATTACATTCGGCCCCCACCAACAAGCCTGGACTTGCAGAGGCCTACCGACTGAACTGGCTTGGGACAATTCACACCTCTTAACCTGTAGTTACCTCTCTCTCTGCATCTTTGATGATTTGATTGCCTGCAGGTGCTCGCATTCCGGGGCATCTCTGACTGTGTCTATATAAACATTTCTGGAACAAGCCTTTCCATTCACCTGAAGAAGGAGCCGTGCTCCGAAAGCTCGTGTTTGAAACAAACCTGTTGGACTTTAACCTGGTGTTGTAAGACTTCTTACTGTGCTCACCCCAGTCCAACGCCGGCATCTCCACATCGTGATCATCCAGAGCCTCATTCCTGGGCTTGGCTTCCCGCTCGATTTTGCCGCCCTACAACCAGGAACGCTGAGTCTGGGGAAGCTTCACGGTTGCTCCAGAATGAGTTGCAGTGGCAGTTGGTGGACCTGCGGTGACGTCCAACCTGGAAAGTTCCCAGCACCTTGCGTCTGGCAGTTGTCAGCTGGCAGTCCTGACGACGCCCAATATTCAGGACCGCCAGGCCCTGGAGTTCATGGACCCTGCGGTCGGCACTTTCCCGGGCGAGAGCTACGTCGAGGGTCAGGGGTCTCCATCAGCAGCTTCCGGTACGTCTCCAGATCCTGGAGTCTGAAAATGAAGTGGTCCCGCAGTGATTCAGCCAGGGTGGCTCCTAATTCCCAGGGGGTAACGAATCCCCATAAGCACACTAAGCATTTCCCAGTCGACTCTGCCAGTGTCTATGAAGAGGTATGAAAACAGTACCGTCGGACCAAAATCAGGGCTGTGGATCTAGGTGATGGCCCAACCGGTCGATTAGCATGGCAAACGGCAATCTGTCCGGCCTGTCTAGGTAAATCATGTTCCTGTTAGTGCATAAGTCAGTCCGCCAACGGCAGTCAGCAAGGTGTCGGTCTGTTGCTCGTCATTAGTAATGGCATTTGTGTCGAAAAATGTTGAAGTCTTTTGATGTACTGGGACCCATCGTCCGAGTTGGCATCAAAAGGCTCGAGTTTACCTATGTGTGCCATGCCTGTCGGATGTAGAGCGACCCCCCGAGGTAGTTGAAAAACTTGATCCTCATCACCAGTGCTGTAGACGGAGGAAATGACTCCACAAGAGTACAACTCTCTTTATTCCCCACTAGTCACAAATATCACTCTCCGTAGAGTCACCTTCCCAGACCGTCCCCCAGGACGGAGTTTATATCCTGTGAGGAGCTCCTCCAATTGGGAGGAAGCTCCCCCCCCCCCCCCCCCGGCACCTGAGTAGCTCATACCCTGATGTGTAGGAGGGGAGTTGGATGCTATACAAGTTTTGTCCCCGTAGGAGGTCGTAACAGTTAGCAAGTCCTGCAACCCTAGGTCCATGGTGACAGACTATATTTCCCTGGATGCAGAGATCCATATACAAATAGGGAAAGCAGCTGCTACCATCTTTAACCAACTCATGAAGCATTCTTTGGATAACACCAGTTGACCCTTAGGGCCAAACCGTTGGTTTATAAAGCCCATGTTCTCAGCAAATTGTGTATGGTTGTGGAACATGGATTACTTACAGCTACCAGGAAAGGAAGCTCAATAATTTCCATCTTTGCTACCTGTAATGCATAATGGATATATTCTGGCATGACAGTATCACAAATGTGGCAGTCTGCCCAGAGGGAGAGCTCCCAAGTGTGCAGCCACTAATCAAACTGAGGCGGCTTCAGTGGATTGGGCACATCCGCATGATGGAAGACAGTCGCATGATCAAAGACCTCTGTTTGATGAGGTAGCCGGAGCCAGGTGACCAGTGGGGCGCCCAAGGGTCTACTTCAAGGATGCTTGATAGCATGGCATGAAGACCCAAAACAATCGCACCTGGGAGTCACCAGCTGGCAAAAGTGGGAAATGTTGTACGTTTTATTTGGTAGGTTTCACAAAGAGGATCAGAGTCATGAAAGTTTGAACTTAACTGTTTATTGGTGACTCATAGCTATATACATATGTGCAAGATAGAGCCCAGACAATGAGCTAACTCCATGCTTACTTCTACACAGGTCTCTACATAGCAAGACTCACTACACAACTGACTCTGGTCTCTGATTGTGTGACTCTACATCACACTGTGTGTACTGCCAAGACCAAGGAGGGAAAGCATGGGCCCTGGTGCTTCCCCTGTTTCCAGACTCTGGGGTGTATCTGTGCCAGTGAACAAAAACTGAATGCTTCACAATTGTACCTGTTCCCTGATCCTTGACCTGCTGAAGACTGCTGATTGCTACTTCTCACTACACAATCTTTTCAATATCTACCATGCAACACAAGATAAAGTGGGATAATTGGGAAGTAGACAAAAGTGCAACGTGGAGGTCAATGGAAAACACTCGAGAATCATGTAAGATATTGGGTGGAATTCTCTGTTGGCGGAATCTGTCGAGCCGAGAAACGGGACTGGCGGGATGGAGAATCTCGCCCATTGTATGCATGAGAATCAGTGTAAAACAAGCTGCTGATTTACTATGAATGCATTATGCACACCTGTCCTGGCAATTATACCCCAAAAGGTCTGCTCACAGTAAACTTTCATTAGCAACCAAATAAACAAATTTCACATTTTTACATCAGTGTTTTTCAAACTTCTTTTTTCCCCGGACCCACTTATGGGAGTAAAACAAAAATAATTTCGCCCCCGGCCTCCAATCTCCCCGGGTCCACCCCCACCCCTCCCCACACATCCCCCCCCCCCCCACCCCATGTGCTCCATGAACCCCCCGGAACTCCTTAGCTGTAGCCGACACCATCCCCGACCTCAAGCTCAACGGGTCCAGTCTCAGATCCAGCACCGTATTAAAGTCCTCCCCTCCATAATCAGCCAATGAGAGTCTAGGTCCAGAATCTTCCCCAGCACCCGCTTCATTAATCCCACATCGTCCCAGTTCGGGGCATAGATGTTGACCAACACCACCGGCATCCCTCCAGTTTCCCACTTGCCATAACGTACCTCCCCTCAGAGTCTGCCATAATACTTCCCACCTCAAATGCCACCAACTTATTGACCAAAATCGGCACCCCCCTCCTTTTAGAATCCAGCCCCGAATGAAACACTTGCCCAACCCATCCTTTCCTCAGCCTAATCTGGTCCCCCACCTTCAGATGTGTCCCTTGTGGCATGGCCACATCCGCCTTTAATCGCTTTAAGTGTGCGAACACACGGGCCCTCTTGACCGGCGCATTCAATCCTCGCACATTCCACGTGACCAGCTTCGTTGGGGGACCTCCCCCTCCCCCGCACCTCCCCAGGCCCCCCTCCAGCGCCCACCACCATAAATCCTCCTCCCTTACATTTAACAGGCCCTACCCCTATCAGCAGTACCTCGCCCCACCCCCCCCCCCAGAGCCCCCAACAACAACCCCTGCCCCATCCCTACACTGACCTTCCTCTCACCCCACATTGCGTTTCCGTGAACTAGCCCGCCCAGCTAGCCTGGTAGCCCCGCCCATGGCACCTCGCGTTCTACTCTCCGCTGATTTGCCTCCCCACCAAGTCGAACATTAGTGCAAACAAACCAAAACATCCCTCCACAAACCCAAACAAAGAGACCAATTCCCCATCCTCCAATAAAGAACAACAAACAAACCTGAAGCCGAAAAAGAAAGAAATGGCCCCGAACGTAAGTTAACACCAACATGATAATAACATCTCCACAAAAAGTTCAAGGTCCATCTTCTCCTGCCAGTCCATTGTCTCTGATAAATTATACCGCCTCCTCCGCCGATCCAAAATATAATTCCCGGCCTTCGCAGGTCACCCACTGACATGTTGGGTACAAAAGTCTGAACTTAACCCCCTTCTTGTAGGGAGCTGCCTTGACCTTGTTGAAACTCGCTCTCCTCTTGGCCAGCTCTGCACCCAGGTTCTGGTATAATCAAATGTTATTGCCCTCCCAGGTGCAGCACCTCATCTGCCTGGCCCACCTCATAATCTGCTCCTTGTTCAAGAACCGGTGTAGCCGCATCACCATCGCCCTTGGCATTTCTCTCCCCTGGGGCTTCCTCATTAGCGCCCTGTGTGCTCGATCTACCTCCAAAGGCCGTGCAAACATACCCTCTCTGGGCAACCTCTCTAGTATCCTTCCCATGTACGCACCAGTATCAGCTCCTTCATGAAAAATGAAAGGAAATGAAAATGAAAATCGCTTATTGTCACAAGTAGGCTTCAGTGAAGTTACTGTGAAAAGCCCCTAGTCGCCCCATTCCGGCGCCTGTTCGGGTACATTGAGGGAGAATTCAGAATGTCCAATTCACCTAACAAGCCCATCTTTCGGGACATGTGGGAGGAAACCTGAGCACCCGGAGGACACCCACGCAGACAGGGGGAGAACGTGCAGACTCCGCGCAGGAAGTGACCGAAGTGGGAATCGAACCTGGGGCCCTGGCGCTGTGATGCAACAGTACTGATCACTGTGCTACCGTGCCACCCAATTAGAACCACAAAGCAATGCAGGTCCGCAACACTGAATAGACTGGGAGAATAAAGAAATGTCTCACAGTTGATAACGGTCCGCAGCATGCGGAGCTTTTACAGTTTTCCTTGCAAACAAAGTGGAACTGCTCTTCATTCTGTTAAAACCTAAGATTGAAAATCTGAGGCAATGACCTGAAAAGTTTAAGACGCACAACAATTCTGACACAACCTGTAAAGAATGAACTGAAAAGAAAGATTTAAAACTTTTGGATTACAATTCTGACGCAGGGTTAAGGCTAAAACATTAGCCAATCGTTTTGCAGTTGGTGAATGACCTGTTGTGTATTTCTTGCATTTTGTGTGAAAGATCCAACACAGGTCTACATTTTACAGGCAAACCTCTGTGGGACATCCAGAAGAGGTCAAACTCGACAATCTGACAGGTTTAAGGAGCTCTCTCCTGCTGGGCAGACAGTTTGCAAATGTTTAGTCTAGGATATTTATTATCTGCCAACCTTGAACATGACAGCAGATACTTAACCTGTCCATTTTTAGTTGCATTTTGTAATTTATGCTTTAAAATTCCAATGGGAGCTCTGCTGTATGACTGTTTCTTTTCACATTGAGTAAGAACTAAAGTACATCTTCAGAAAATAGGCAGGTGCATTGAACTGCGCATTGCATGGGCACTGGACTTGCATTTTGTGCCAAGTCACATATTTCTGTTGGGACATGAGTGGACTAATCTTCAGCATGCTCACATCACATTATTTTGTCAAATATCTGAGTGGAGTTGTTAACATGTTTCAAACAAACAGTTTAATACCTGTGGTAAATATGAGCACATTGAACAATTATCCGCGACTGCCAAAGAAATGTCCCCTGTTCCTCTAAATATATTTAATCAATCTTATGGATAGGGAAGAGATCTTAGAATCTACAGTGCAGAAGGAGGCCATTTGGTCCATCGAGTCTGCACCGGCCCTTGGAAAGAGCACCCCACTTAAGCCCATACCTCCACCCTATCCCCGTAACCCAACCTAACCTTTTTGGACACGAGGGGCAATTTAGCATGGTCAATCCACCTAACTTGCACATCTTTGGACTGTGGGAGGAAACCGGAGCACCCGGAGGAAACCCACGCAGACATGGGGAGAACGTGCAGACTCCCCACGGACAGTGACCCAGCGGGGAATCGAACCTGGGACCCTGGAGCTGTGAAGCAACTGTGCTAACCCCTGTCATACTGTGCTGCCCTAAAGTCAAAGTGGAGAATATGGGCAGATGGTACAATGGTTTCCCCCTTTTCCCAACTCTCATGTGTTATTTTAAAGGGAAAAAGTGTTTTTGACGCTTGAGCCCTATGACTCTCAAAAAACAGTCAAAAGATGGGTTTTCTCGCAGGATTTTTTAAAAAAAGAATAAATGTCTATTTCTCGACACCCAAATGTTCTTGCACCAGCACCTACTGACACATCCTCACAAGACATATTCATACACAAGAAAAGGTGATTACAAAATGCTAGCATGTACTTAGGTTTCTAAAAAGCCCAAAAGGTCACTGTTATAGCTGAGTCTTGTGAGATGGAAGCTTGAAGCATCGCAGTTCTGATGATTCCCTTTTGGTTCACTGAAGAAAATGGAGGTTGGGAGTTTCTGGTGATGAATTCACAGTAACTCACTACTTGCAACAGCAGGTTTCTGGCCCTGCTCCAGTCAAGCCCTTGTCACAAAGGTCTGGCACGGCTCTTCAAATTGGTTAGTAAAAAGGCTAGCCCAATTTATCTTCCTGTTAGTGGATTCTCGGCAGGGTGCTTTCTTCCCTCTGAGTCCTTGGTCTCAGGCAGACTGGCATTAAAAACTTATGTCAATAAATGTTCCTTAGCACAAGCTGGTTTCTGTCCAATGTCCATCGTATCTGTTTTCCATTGTCCACACAAATAATCTCTGATGACTTGAGCATTGGCATACAGTAGGGTTTGAGTTTTGTTCATTTGCATTTCCTCATGATGGAATGGGCTCTTCTCACACCCATACTGTGCAATTCCATTCTGTAGCCAACATCTGTGGGACCATTATGCACTAATTCCTGTAGGTACTTGAACAATAACATCCTTTATATCACAGGAAAGATCTGTTGGATTTCAATGATTCTCGATGGAATGTCCCAAAATGGTTGTTTACATTTCAATGCCTTGACCAGACAAGACTTTGAGACACGGGCAGTTACATGTATATTGATAATCAAGAAGGGAGATTCACCTGACCTCTCAACTCCATTTTGTTTCGGTACAAATTGCCCATTCTTCATGTTTTCAAAAAATGCGTTCTTTTCCCATAAATCTGTTGTTATGTTGACAATTAACTCAAGCAATCAAATCACACACAGAAAAGTACCACAAATTAATGAATAACCAGATTGTTTGCTTTTGATGATTTTTTAAAACTTAGTGTACCCAATTCATTTTTTCCAATTAAGGGGCAAATTAGCTTGGCCAATCCACCTATCCTGCACACCTTTGGGTTGTGGGGCGAAACCCATGCAAACGTGGGGAGAATGTGCAAACTCCACACAGTCACCCAGGGCCAGATCAAACATGGGACCTCGGCGCCATGAGGTAGCAGTGCTTTTTTAAAAAATGTATTTTATTACAAATACGTATCAAAACAAGTTACAGCAAATAAACACCCTGGGAGACATACTTCCCCAACAATCAACTATACAGTCAGCACAGATTTTTCCCCATTTTCATCCCCCTCCCCATGATGCACAGCTCCTCAAACACGGTCATAAACATCTCCCACCTTTTCTTAAATCCCCTGCTGAGCCCCTTAACTCATACTTTATCTTCTCTAACCGCAGGAAGTCGTACAGGTCACCCAACCAAGCTGCTACCCCCGGTGGCGATGCCAAACGCCACTCCAGTAAAATTCGCCGCTGTGCAATCAGAGTGGCGAAGGCCAAGACATCGGCCTTCCTCCTCTCCATGAGCTCCAGCTTCTCTGAAACCCTAAATATCGCCGCCAAAGGTTCCGGGTCCACTTCCTCCTCCACTGTCCTGGCTAAGACTGCGAACACTACTGCCCAGAACCTTCCCAATTTTTCGCCACCCCAAAACATGTGCGTGGGATTCGCTGGCCCCCGCTCACACCTCTCACACTCACCTGCTACCCCCTGAAAGAACCCACTCATTTTCCCCAAGTCATATGCATCCTGTGCACTATCTTAAACTGTATCAGGCTCATCCTTGCACAAGAGGAGGTCCCGTTTACCCTATGCAGTGTCTCACTCAATACTCCTGTGGTAAACCACTGTTGCACCTATATTAGGTGATGTATGGTAGGACCTGTACTACAGGTACGTCGGTAATCCCTGCCTGCTGGCTCTGCCCAGTAGGCGGAGTATAAATGTGTGTCCTCCATGGGGCAGCCATTTCGCCAGCTGCTCTGGAAGGCCACACATCTTAGAGCAATAAAGCCTCAGTTGTACCCAACTCACGTCTTTGTGCAATTGATCATGCATCAATTTATTGCTCTACGATTTTCAAAAGATGGACCTCGGTATCAAACCGGATCGCCTGCAGCTGGATCTACATTCAAGCGACGCCAAAAAGGACTTTCAACACTGGCTAGCTTGTTTCGAGGCCTATATCAACTTGGCACCCAGCCCTGTCTCGGAGGCTCAGAAGATACAGATCCTGTACTCAAGGTTGAGCTCCAGCATCTTTCCGCTAATAAAAACTACGCCGAAGCCATGACGCTTCTGAAAGAGAATTACGCTCAGAAGACGTACTCGCCATTCGCTCTCAACTCCCAGGTGAGTCCATAGAAGACTTCTGCCGAGCCCTGATCCCACTCTTCCGGGACTGTGACTGTCAGGCCGTTACGGCCACTGAACATTCAAACCTCCTTATGCGCGATGGGTTTGTAACGGGGATTGGGTCGGACCTCATACGCCAGAGACTGTTAGAAGGGGCCACGCTCGCCCGAGCAGAGGCAAAGAAACTAGCGCTCTCTATGATGGTTGCCTCGCGCAGTGTTCAGGCCTACACCCCCAGCTGCGCAGCCCACCCCTCCTACGCATTGTGGATCCAACAGATGGCCGCCCCAGCGGGGGCCTTACCCGCCAATATGCCTGCGCCACGCACCAGTCAGCGAACCCCGGGGGTCCCCGATGTTACTTTTACGGCCAGCAGAAACACCCCCGCCAACGCTGCCCCGGCCCGCGCTGCCCTTTGTAAGGCTTGCGGCAAGAATAGGCACTTCACCACGGTGTGCCAGGCCCGTGCAGTCGCCGCTATCGCCCCCACCCCCTCATTAATGGACAATGGGTGCCGCCATCTTCATCTCCCCGGACCGTGCGGGGCCAGTGGGCGCCGCCATCTTCTCCCCCTCAGACCACGCGCGGCCAGTGGGCGCCGCTACCTTCTCCTCCTCAGACCAAGCCCGGCCAGTGGGCACGCCATCTTTCCCTCTGAGCAACACGTGCGGCTCATGGGCGCCGCCAATTGTTCAACCCACACCGCGTGCGGCCCATGGGCCCACCCTTTTGTCCTCCTCAAGATCTTTAGGCGCCGCCATCTTGTCTCCCCCACGGCACATGGGCACCGCCAGCATTCCAGGACCTGTGCTCCCTGGGCTCCCCATCATCCGACACCAGCGACGACCGACCATGACTCGCCTCAGTGACCATCGACCAGTCTCATCCGCACAACCTGGCCACCGCATCGACCAGCGCTAAAATCAACGGACACATGACTTCTTGCCTGCTGGACTCCGGGAGCACCGAAAGCTGTATCCGAATACGGTAAGGCGCTGCTCCCTCGCGGTACACCCAGCAAACAAAGAATCTCCCTGGCCTCCGATCCCATTCCGTGGCGATCCGGGGTACTGTACGGTCACACACGGTCCAGGGCGTAGAATTCAGCGGCTTCCGCCTCTACGTCCTCCCTACCTCTGCGCTGCCCTGCTACTCAGCCTGGACTTCCAGTGGAACCTCCAGAGCCTAACCCTGAAATTTGGCGGGCCCCTACCATCCCTCACTGTGTGCGGCCTCGCGACCCTGAAGGTCAATCCGCCTTCCCTCTTCGCAAATCTAACCTCAGATTGCAAACCGTCGCCACCAGGAGCAGACGGTACAGCATCCAGGACAGGACCTTCATCAGGTCCGAGGTCCAGCGGCTGCTTCGGGAAGGCATCATCGAGGCCAGCAACAGACCCTGGAGAGCCAAAGTGGTAGTAGTTAAAACTGGGGAGAAACCCAGAATGGTCGTGGACTACAGCCAGACCATCAATCGGTATACGCAGCTCGACGCGTACCCCCTCCCACGCATATCTGATATGGTCAATCAGATTGCACAGTACCGGGTCTTCTCAACGGTAGACCTCAAATCCGCCTACCACCAGCTCCACATTCGTAAATCGGACCATCCACACTGCTTTCGAGGCAGACAGCTGCCTCTATCACTTCCTCACGATTCCTTTAGGCGTCACCAACGGGGTCTCGGTCTTCCAAAGGGAGATGGACCGAATGGTCGATCGGAACGGTTTGCGGGCCACCTTTCCGTACCTAGACAACGTCACCATCTGCAGCCATGATCAGCAGGACCACGACGCCAACCTTGCCAAATTTCTCCACACCGCCACTCTCCCCAACCTCACCTACAACAAGGGGAAGTGCGTGTTTAGCATGACCCACTATGTGGTCCAGAACGGAGATCTGGGGCCCGATCCTGACCGCATGCGCCCCCTCATGGAGCTCCCCCTCTGCCCCAGACCCCTCAAACGCTGCCTAGGGTTCTTTTCGTACTACGCTCAGTGGGTCCCAAACTGTGCGGACATGGCCACCCACTCATACAGTCAACCCATTTTCCCCTGACGGCCGACAACAGGCCTTCGCCCATATTAGAGCCGATTCGCCAAGGCCGAGATGCACGCAGTAGACCAGACATTGCCCTTTCAAGTAGAGAGCGACGCATCAGACGTCGCACTTGCCGCCGCCCTCAATCAGGCAGGCAGACCCGTGGCATTCTTTTCCCGCACCCTTCATGCCTCAGAAATTAGGCATTCATCCATCGAAAAAGATGCCCAGCTATCGTGAAGCTGTGCGGCATTGGAGGCATTACCTGGACGGCAAGATTCACTCTCCTCACTGATCAACGGTCGGTAGCCTTCATGTTCAATAACACACAGTGGGGCAAGATCAAGTATGATAAGATCTTAAGGTGGAGGATCGAGCTCTCCACCTACAATTACAAGATTTTGTATCGCCCCAGTAAGCTCAACGAGCCCCGGACGCCCTATCCCGAGGTACATGTGCCAGCGCACAAGTAGGCGACTCCAGACTCTGCACGACAGCCTTTGTCACCCGGGAGTCACACGGTTGTACCATTTCATAAAGGCCTGCAATCTGCCCTACTCCGTCGAGGAAGTATGGACAATCACCAGGGACTGCCAGGTCTGTGCGGAGTGCAAGCCGCACTTCTACCATGTGCGCCTGGTGAAGGCCTCCCGCCTCTTTGAGCGCCTCAGCGTGGAGTTAAAGTGCCCCTCCCTTCCACCGACCGTACGTATTTCTCAGTGTGGTCGATGAGTACTCCAGATTCCCCGTCGCCATCCCATGCCCTGATATGACGTCTGCCACTGTCATCAAAGCCCTTGACACAATCTGTTCGGTTTCCCCGCCTACATCCACATTGACAGGGGATCCTCATTCATGAGTGATGAGCTACCTCAGTTCCTGCTCAGCAGGGGTATCGCCTCCAGCAGGATGACAAGCTATAACCCCCGGGGAAACGGACAGATAGAGAGGGAGAACGGGACGTTATGGAGGGCCGTCCAACTGGCCCTACGGTTCAAGGACCTCCCGGCCTCCCGCTGGCAGGAGGTCCTACCTGATGCACTACACTCCATTTGGTCACTACTGTGCACCGCCACTAACAACACACCCCATGAACGTCTTTTTGCCTTCCCCTGGAAGTCCACATCCAGGGTGTCGTCCCTGACTTGGCTCGCAGCTCCAGGACCGGTCCTGCTCCGTAGGCACGTCCGACTCCACAAGGCGGACCCGTTGGTGGAGAGGGTGCAATTGCTCCATGCAAACCCCCAGTATGCCTATGTGGCGTGCCCCGATGGCCGCCAGGATACTGTCTCCCTCAGGGACCTGGCACCAGCAGGTTCCACACACACACACCTCTCTGGCCCGTCGCCACCCTCCCCTCCCCTACGCTCCCAGCAGAAACCCCGCCAGGACCATCCGTCCTCCCCCTGTCCACGCCCAGGATGAAGAGGATTTTGGCCCACTCCCGGAGTCACCGAAGATCAGACCAGCATCGGCATCGCCGCCACCACTGCGTCGCTCCCAGCGGCACATCAAGACCCCGGACCAGTTAAACCTCTAACTGGTCCACTGGACTTCAAAAGACATTTTGGTCTCTCCAATATTGTAAATGTATAACTCATTTGTTATGTATAGTTCTCCACCACCCCCGCCGGACTCAATTTTAACAGGTGGTGAATGTGGTAAACCACTGTTGCACCTGTATTAGGTGATGTATGGTAGGACCTGTACTACAGGTATGTCGGTAGTCCCTGCCTGCTGGCTCCGCCCAGTAGGCGGAGTATAAATGTGTGTGTCCTCCATGTGGCAGCCATTTCACCAGCTGCTGTGGGAGGCCTCACATCTTAGAGCAAAAAAGCCTCAGTTGTACCCAATTCTCGTCTTTGTGCAATTGATCGTGCATCAACTCCCCAATTGATCTTCCCTCCCAACTCCACTTCTCCTTGATCTTCACCACCTGCTCACCTCCCACAGCCACTTGTATATATGTGAAGTAGCAGTGCAAACCACTGTGCCACCGTGCTGCCCTACTTTTCATGATGTTGAAGAGAGAACATTGATGTATTGACATCAGAAAATTTCCATTTTTTTTTACTTGTGTCCATGGCATCTTTTAAATGAACTCGAGCTGTAAGCCGAGGACTCAGGTTAACATTTCATTTGAAAAGCAACACCTCCATCAATTCAGCAATCCCTCAGTACTGCACTAATGGATATGTCTAGATTATGCGCTCAAGTCCTTGGGGTACATGACCAAGCAATCTTTTTAAGTCAAAGGCGAAGGTGCCATGACGGAGTCAGGTTGACACAGAAGACATCCAAAAGCAAACTAACCAGGGAGTTGCTTTGGAAAGAGTTTTGAGAAGTGCAAGATCGGGAGGCCAGGCAAATAAAACAGTGATGAGGGAGGCAGCATTGGCAATGTGGACAATTTGAAGAGCAGAGCATACACTAAGTAACATGGCAAGGCAACAGCACCATTTACTAAGTAGATGACAAAAATATGGCCTGCCAAGCTGTTTTTTTTATTGCTCATCTTCACCAAATTCACACTCCAAAGACCGGGGCTGGGATTCTCTGAGCCCACGCCAGGATGGAGAATCACTGGTGACGCCGGAAATTCCCGCCAAGCCGCTCCAACGCCAGGACGTGATTCTCCGGCGTCTGGAGATTCGGCACCAGTCGCGCGCGCGCGCAGTCGACGCGGCGCCGGTCGGGGACCGTTAAAAAAAGCCCCCACGGAAATTCTCCGTGGTCGACCAGCCAAGTTCCCGCCGAGTCCCACTGGCATGGTTCCAATCTGGTACCACCAGGCGGGAGCTCGGACCCGCGGTTGCCGTCCTGGTTGGGGGGGTGGGGGGGGGGGGCCTGCACGACGACCAGGCCCGCGATCAGGGGCTACCGTTCCACGGGCACGCGCATTCTGGAGGGGGCCTACCTCCTTCCGCACGGGCCCGCTATGCTGCTACACCATATTGCGCGGCGCCGGCATGGAAACGGCCACCATGCGCATGCAGAGGTGCGGAAACGGCCACCACTCGCATGCGCCGGTGCAGAAACGGCCACCACACACTTGCTCGGACCCGCACCGGCATTGCAGGGCCGCATATCGGCGCCGGAGCAGCGTGCAGCACTCCAGCGCCTGGCTGGCCCCCTGTCGCCCACTGAATCGCTGGGCTAAGAGGCCCGTTGACGACGGCATGAAACACTCCGATATTCGCACAGGCGTCAACACTTGGCCGCGATTGTGGAGAATCCCGGCCCAGTTCTTTCATTGCACCACATTTGTACTCATACCTGAGCAGGACAGAGGACCTCAGGCTTGACAACTTGCATCTAAAGATGGTGGGTTTAATTTATTTGCCGTGGCTCTCCAACCTCCCTTACTAAATGAGCCTCCTGTTACCTCACAAGCTGCATACACAACAATGCGGTAAAATCTTATTTAAACCGGAAACTGAGCTTTAATCGGCTAAATTACATCTGATCAGATGTGGTTCAAACTGAAGCTTTAACTTTGTTACTCTCCACAGATGCCTTTCAGTTTGTCTTGCAGCTTTCATTGGCTTCTCACCACCACAGGCCGGAATGCTGAAAGCACCTCTGGGAAAAGTGCGAGCTGGCAGGAACAATTTGAGGGGCTGGCAGTGCCTCTTTTTCTCTGGTTTTCTCACTTCCCCCAACCTCTCTCCCGCCCCCCACTTCCAAACGGCCTCCGAGTCTCGGGATAGCTCCTCCCATAGCTGCAACAACCCACAGTGACTTAATGACACCCAGGACGGCAATCAGTTCACACTCATTCAATTAATAGCATCGCTACTGTTACATTACAAGATCACTTAGCGGTCAAGAACGGGACCTTAAAGAAAGAGCTCACAAGTGGTGGACTTCCTGAGGAGGCGACCTCAACATACACTTACATCTGTTCAAGGAAGAAAATCCAGATCAACTCTATAGATTTGACTTTAACCGCCACATGGCCACAGGCGCTGAAGTTTGCATTAGTTGTGAAAGTTAGTGGCATACAGAGAGAGAGCTGTGGATTTCTGAAGCGCATTTCATGACCTCAGGACTGTCCCCAAAGCACTTTGCAGCCAATGAAATACTTTTGGCGTGTAGTCACTGTTGTAATGTAGGGAAATGCTGGAGATTCTTTTGTCTGCTTTTCTTCCTTCATGTGTACTTATTACACTGAAGCTTGTCAACGCCTCACTTGCAGTCTGCTGCCTGATAATCAGATTGCAAAGGAATGATTTTGTGGGGCCTCGATGAAAAATTCAAGCATCCAAAAAATTGATCCAAATTCTGTATTTGCAGCTGGTAAAGAAAAAAATTGTATTTTCTTTTCTTTAAACCCGAATCAAAGTAAGCTTGCATGGCAAACAACATATACTCGGTCACAATTCTGAACTTTTAGTGAAAAACAGCGAGGCTGCCCAAAGGCGTAGCTGCCAGTAAAACACATCAGAAAACCTATATTGTTGTTGGGAATAAATACATTTTCAACACTTTTTCCAAAAGGGTATGGATACGGAAATGATTACATGGTATTACAGGACATTCACAATTCAGAAATAGGACATTGGGCCGAGCAGATCGATGCTTCAAATAGGCCTCCGTTCCATCATTCTTCATCAAACTCCACCAACGTATCCTTCTATTAGTCTCGCCATCACATGCTTATCTAGATTCCCTTTGTTGTATCTATGCTATCCACCTAAACCACCCCATTGTGTTTCTATTCATTCATGGGATGTGGGTGTTACTGGCTTGGATAGAATGTACTGCCCACCCCTAATTGCCCCTGAACTCAGTGGCTTGCTAGGTCATTTCCAAGGGTAGTCAACCGCATTGCAGTGGATCTGGAGTCACATGTAGGCCAGACCAGGTAAGGACAACAGATTTCCTCATGTGGGTCAGAGTTCTACATTTTCTGGATAAAGAAATCTCTCCTGATCTCCCTCTAGTTCTGATCTCACCCACAAGTGGAAAAATCCTCTCTATCAACGCTCTGAAGCCGTTTAATAAATTTGACATCTTCTATCAGGTCAGCCGTCAGCTTTCTCTTTTCTAAAGGAGCTCTATGTTCAATCTTTCGTGATAAGTATAACCTCTCAATTCTGGTATCATTCTAGTAAATTTTTTTTTGCACCTTCTTCTGGTTTTAGGAGGCGGTTTAGCACAGTGAGCTAAACAGCTGGCTTGTAAAGCAGAAAAAAGCCAGCAGCATGGGTTCAATTCCCGCACCAGCCTCCCCGAACAGGTGCCGGAATGTGGCGACTAGGGGCTTTTCACAGTAACTTCATTTGAAGCCTACTTGTGACAATAAGCGATTTTCATTTCCAGTGCCTTCACGTCTTCTTTGTAATAGACATGGGGCTGGATTCTCCGCTGGTGTGATGCTCCCTTTTTCCGGCAACCTGGAAGTTTCCCGACGGCGTGGGGCTGCCCGACAATGGGAAACCCCATTGACCAGCCGGTGTAACAGAGCACCCGCCAGCGGGGTGAAATAGAAATGTGGGGTGGCGGGGCGGAGAATCCAGCCACAGAAAAGTACTCCAAGTGTGGTGCAACCAAGATTCTGTGCAAATTTACCATTACTTCCCTCCTTTTTAGTTCTAAGTCTTTTAGAACTGATTCCCTGATGAACAATCATGTAGAAGAAATGATATGAAGAGTGCCCACTATGTGTCAAGTGTGTGTTGTGGTGGGTCGGTACTTCAGTCTTCCATCTCCGGGTCCTAGATTTCAATCCAGCTCACACTAATTTGATGAACGTTTCTTCTTTCTACCCCTCTAAGGATCCCTATATAAAATGACTTTGAGTAGCCTTAACTTCTGAACAAACAGAAACTCGCAGTGTCAACCCATTTTGTGAAAAGTGACAATCTCGTTCAGCAAGGGTACTTGTCAGATCTGGAAAACTGGAGCCAGTGGTAATCTTTTGAGCTTCACTGGGAGCTTTATGTTACATTAAACATTTGAGGAACATTGAGATGAGCACTTGAAACACCACAGCACACAAGGCTGTGGACCAAGTGCTGGAAGATGGGATTAGAATAGATATGTGTTTGGTGCCGGCTCAAACGGCCTCTTGCTGTGCTGTAAATCTCTATGCCTAAACTACACTACAACTAGCCAAGGAATATTTGCTACTGATACAGTGTATCAAAAATTGAAAACTTTCAGAAACTCACTCCAATGCACACTGAAAGAAATCAGAAATTCACAAATAGTTCATTTTTAAAGATTGCCGTCTTGTGGCCCGTGCCCTGGACGTGTGAAGGTAAATTGTTTAAGAGCAGTTGAATTGAAGGTTTCAAGTCATGGTTTACAGTTTTCACTCAGTCCTTTCCTTCTCTAACAGACAGTAGTAAACAGTAGATCACAATTCACATCAGCAGCTCAGTTACCAGTGCAGTATTTAGTCTTGGTGCATTGAAGCCGCACCGAGATTTCAATGTTTATTTCTACACATTGCTTTCATGTTGGTGTTTTTATTAAGCTTGTTTAATCTTAAAATTACCGTTTTCTTTTAAATATTTATTAACCAGCTCGAATTGGCAGCATGGAATGTTCCACAATAGCTGGTTGTATGTAGTCTGTAACTATGCTGGCATTACAGGAAATTTGGTCCGTGCTTTTGTTATTTGTGATTAAAAAGGTACACATGTTTCAGATATGAATTATTTCTTTAATGTATATCCATTATATTATCTTTTAGGGCCTGAATGTTCATAGTTGTTTGATTATGTTGTTAAAGATAGACAGGTGATGGGCATTCTTTGATTGAAGATTGAGAATACATTTATTATAAAGTCAGGTGTCGAGGCCGATCAAGTATACAGTGGACTTCTATCTGAACTGACCTCCGTGTGGAAGGAATTTCTCATTTTCATGTGTCCCACATTCCGAGATCAAGGTAGCGTGAAGCCCCCATGCTACGGTACTGAAAATGGGCCTGTGACCACGGGGTAAATTTACAATCCCGCACACCGCAGGAATCGCTGTGGGTGGGACAGACCATAAAAGGTCCGTTAACCTTGGGTGGGAATTTTCAGTCCCTGGGCCAATGTGGGCCTGGTATGCTCCGAGCACGTGTAAAATCATTAAGAGGGCTGGGCACTTTGGGGACATTGTGTTGAAATAAGTAGAAACAATATTATTCATTGCCAGGTGCTCCTGTTCACAACTTCTTTTCATAGCAGGGGGATTTTAGCACACAATGGGATTGGGAACAGGCAGGGTGAGCTGGTGATGGGGATGTCTAAGAAAGCTAAAGTTATCATCTCTGACACCAACCTTTCTCCCAATCTTCTCGTGTGGAACAAAAGTTGGGCATCCAACGTACTCCGAGGAACCAGGCAATTTAAATATTATCATGAAGTTAGCAGTCTTCGGTTTAACCTGCTCAATTCACTTTACAGTGGCAGCTGAGATTCCTAGGCCCCTGGAAATCTGGCAGTTGCCGGGGCAATTTGAGAGAGAAGGAAAGTGCCTCCACTACAGCCTGTGGGACAACAGATCCCAAAACTCCTCCTCGTCAGACCCTTCCCACCATACAAAGGCTCCCTGAGGAGACAGGCAGGCCCCAACCCCTTCCCTGGAATTTAGCACCCCACACCCTATCCTGCTGTGTCATGGGTAAGGGGTCTACCTGCTCCTGCAGCCTGTTCTGAAGTCTTCCCTGCTGAACTGGAAGCTAGGTCTGTTAATCAGGCTGATTTACGGGCGGGGAATCTAATAATAACAATGTCCCATACTGTGGAGTGTTAACTCCACAGCGTGCAGAGAAACCGAGACTCCAGTATGAAACTCCGGTCCTCCCCGCGCCCCCCCTACATAACCTAGTCCTGTTAACATCCGAGTTATCGTTCAATTTCACTTCAGGGATAAGGTGGAAAAAGTGTGGTTATTACAGGCAGCACGGTAGCATGGTGGTTAGCATAAATGCTTCACAGCTCCAGGGTCCCAGGTTCGATTCCCGGCTGGGTCACTGTCTGTGCGGAGTCTGCACGTCCTCCCCGTGTGTGCGTGGGTTTCCTCCGGGTGCTCCGGTTTCCTTCCACAGTCCAAAGATGTGCGGGTTAGGTGGATTGGCCATGCTAAATTGCCCGTAGTGTCCTAAAAAGTAAGGTTAAGGGGGGGGTGGGGGTTGTTGGGTTACAGGTATAGGGTGGATACGTGGGTTTGAGTAGGGTGATCATTGCTCGGCACAACATCGAGGGCCGAAGGGCCTGTTCTGTGCTGTACTGTTCCATGTTCTGTGGTAGTTAATTACCGCCCTCTAGAGATTGAATGGATTGGGTGCGGACTATGACAGGTCAAGTTGGACATGGTCTACAGAGGGAATGGGCTTGATCAGGAATTGACACCCTGGATATAAGCATCAGACCATCCACCATCAATTGGGATTGGGGTCAGACCGTCAAGCATTGGGAACCAGAATCAAACTCCACTCCACTCTTGCGATCAGAGTCCTCATCCCAAACCCCCTGGCCATGGGCAGACTAACCTGATCCTGTGGTCTGCCCCAGAGAGTGTACTCAGAACATCTAGAAGTCAAGCCTGTTAATATGGCTGATTTCCAGGCAGTGAACCCTGTCAGGGCCAATGAGTGCAGAAAAAGACTCTGTTACATGCAAAGAAAGATAAGACTTCTGTATTTTCCATTCAGAAAGTAAAATTTCTCTTTTACAACCTGAAATGGACAGTAAAATTGTTCTTCATTGTTAAAGAAAATTGAGTTTGACAAGGTAAATACAGGATACAGTCATGGGAAATATTGGTTGCTCGGCAATATGTAATGACAAACAAAAGTTGCTTATTAAAGAGCATACCTGCGCCCTAACAGAACAAATAAATAATCTATACCGTCTGGTCCAGAATTTTAAGGGAAACTATCAATTTGGAGCAACAACTATTTTGCTCATTTTGTTTTGCTTGCATTTCATTTATACACTAGAATGTAACGATGAGACATTGTGAACTTTACAGGCCCGTTCATCCCCATGAAAAAGTGACTGCAATCATGTATTCGCATGAGCAGGACAGATGTTCAACACTGCCCTCATGTGTGGAGTCTGTTTCAGCTGGTTTTGCATCCAGTCTAACTTAACTGAGCTGTCATTTACTGCTCTGCAAAAAGGTCCAATCTGGTAAGAGAACAAATTTAATCACAAATTTTTCGATACTTTCAAAGCTACAGCAATTATAGCACTGCAGATGTTCCATTGTTCTAAACAGCCAAAGGGTGGAATTCTCCGCCAACACTGCCTCGCATCGCAATTCAGCCCCCCACCCCTGGATTTTCTGGGTCCCCCTGAACCCCCCAGTACAGGAGTGACCCAACGCACACCCCTCCCCCTGCACAGAGACCCCCTAAATAAGAGACCCCTAAATAAAAAGATCCTCACCCCCACGGAGATCTATTAAATCAAGAAACCCCCCCCCAGAGAACCCCGAAATAAAGAAACCCCCCCCACAGAGACCCCCCAAATAAAGTGAATCCCTTAAATAAAGAGAACCCCACAGATCCGTTAAATAAAGTGAACCTCCTAAAGACCCCCTAAATAAAGATAACCCCCTCGCCTCCCACAGACCCCCAGAAAATAGACCCCTGTCAGGAAGCCCCTCAGAAAAGAGACCCTGGTCAGGAAGCCCCTCAAACAAGAGTCAAGACTCCCAGAAAAGAGTCCGCTGCCTAGATGCTAGAGACCAGTCCAGGCTGAGGGGGTGAAAAAATGACTGCTGTAACACTCACCCACTTGGGCAATACACCTGCTGGCTCAGACACAGGAATCAGCACCTCTCAATTCCTGGAAAGAGAAAACCAATCAACTGTGTTTAAACCCCCTCAGATCCTTGAGCTGCAAGCCATTCATTCATTTCATTACCAAGCTGTGAACGACAGCTTCCACACACACACACAGCTCTTCGCTCCAATCATCTTCCTTCACGCTTGAGTCTCTGAAGTGCTCTAACTGCAATGTTTATAAACATTTTTCATTGACAGGTCCTGGCCCACTTCAAACAGAATTAAGTACTTCCCAATCACATCCCTTCAGGCTTGAGTGATTTTCTTTCAATAAATTTAGAGTACCCAATTATTTTTTTCCAATTAAGGGGCCAATCCACCTAGCCTGCACATCTTTGGGTTGTGGGGGCGAAATCCACACAAACACGGGAAGAATGTGCAAACTCCACATGGACAGTGACCCAGAGGCAGGATCGAACTTGGGACCTCGGTGCCGTGAGGCAGCAGTGCTACTCACTGCGCCACCGTGCTGCCCAAGCTTGAGTGGTTTTGAAGTGGTCAGCTGAAAATTGACAGCACTTAACTCTGTTTGATGTGGTTGATGTTGAGTAACATTGCAGCTTATAGCATGGCTGGGCTTCCTGCTGGGTTCCTGTCTGCCCCAAACCCTCAGTGATTTTACACTGGTCTGGAGGAAAACTTCCGATGGTCTGCCTGCTGTTGCCCCAGTTGAGGCCCTAAGTGGTTGATTATCGACGATTTAATGGGTGTTTCCCATCCAGCTTCAAGCTTCAATTTCTAAGCTGGTGAGAGGAGTTCCCAGGTATGTGGTAAACCCGAAAATAATCAGGTATAGGCTACAGGCAGGGAGTGGGTGGACACTTCATCAGCATCCCACTTTCAACTTCGGGCGTGACCCCCTTAAGGTTCGGTAAGCGGTGGACCTCCCTACCATGCCCCCAACCTGGACCTCTCCTTTGAAATCTCAATCCCCCACTGTCCACCCTCCGAGGCCTCCCGTAACGCTCCCACACCCTTGAGACCCCCAAAACGTACCTTTTACTGGAATCCGTTACTTAGGCTCCAGGGACTGATTGGAATCCAAGTCCTGTACAATCCAGCTTTTCGCGCTGCAGGAACTAGAGATTTGGCCATCAGCTCTCTTGTCCCACGTGAGGGGCGGCAACCCCGCCTCCAGCCAATTAACTCATTGGTGCATGACATGGTTGCCGGGCCGGCAAGCGGCGCGGCCGTTAGTTACATGAAAATATGGGTTCAATGACAAGGAAAAATTAGGAGAAAAGTTAAGAGGAAATATCACTCAGGAGAGGTTACTGATCGAGGTGTTAAGATTCAAAACAGACGTATAAAAGCCAACATAAGTGTACTTTACCTGAATGCTCGTAGTATTCGGAATAAGGTAAATGAGTTGATGGTGCAAATCATCGTGAATGACTATGATTTAGTGGCCATTGCTGAAACATGGTTAAAGGATGGTCACGACTGGGAGTTAAATATCCAAGGGTATCAAACTATTCGGAAGGGCAGAGTGGATGGTAAGGGAGGTGGTGTAGCTCTGTTATTCAAGGATGACATCGGGCAATAGTAAGGCATGACATTGGTGCTATGGAGGATAAGGTTCAATCCATTTGGGCGGAAATCAGGAATAGTAAGGCGAAAAAAGTAATTGATAGGAGTAGTCCATAGACAACCAAATAGTAACATTATGGTGGGGCAGGCAATTATCAAAGAAATAACTGGTGCATGTAGAAATGGTACAGCAGTTATCATGGGGGATTTTAATCTACATGTCGATTGGTTTAACCAGGTCGGTCAAGGCAAGCCTTGAGGAGGAGTTTATTGAATGTATCCGTGATAGTTTCCCAGAACAGTATGGAATGGAATCTACGAGGGAACAAGTGGTCCTAGATCTGGTCCTGTGTAATGAGACAGGATTGATTCATGATCTCATAGTTAGGGATCCTCTCGGAAGGAGCGATCACAATATGGTGGAATTTAAAACACAGATGGAGGGTGAGAAGGTAAAATCAAACACTAGTGTTTTGTGCTTAAACAAAGGAGATTACAATGGGATGAGAGAAGAGCTAGCTAAGGTAGAATGGGAGCAAAGACTTTATGGTGAAACAGTTGAACATAGAACATAGAACATTACAGCGCAGTACAGGCCCTTCGGCCCTCGATGTTGCGCCGACCTGTGAAACCCCTTTAAAGCCCATATACACTATTCCCTTATCATCCATATGTCTGTCCAATGACCATTTGACTGCCCTTAGTATTGGCAAGTCCATTACTGTTGCAGGCAGGACATTCCACGCCCTTACTACTCTCTGAGTAAAGAACCTACCTCTGACATCTGTCCGATATCTATCACCCCTCAATTTAAAGCCATGTCCTCTCATGCTAGACATCACCATCCGAGGAAAAAGGCTCTCACTGTCCACCCTATCTAATCCTCTGATCATCTTGTATGCCTCAATTAAGTCACCTCTTAACCTTCTTCTCTCTAACGAAAACAGCCTTAAGTCCCTCAGCCTTTCCTCATAAGATCTTCCCTCCATACCAGGCAACATCCTGGTAAATCTCCTCTGCACCCTTTTCAATGCTTCCACATCCTTCCGATAATGCGGCGACCAGAACTGCACACAATACTCCAAATGCGGCCACACCAGAGTTTTATACAACTGTAACATGACCTCATGGCTCCGAAACTCAATTCCTCTACCAATAATAGCTACACACACCGCACGCCTTCTTAACAACCCTCTCAACCTGGGTGGCAACTTTCAGGGATCTATGTACATGGACACCGAGATCTCTCTGCTCACCCACACTACCAAGAATCTTACCATTAGCCCAGTACTTTGTCATCCTGTTATTCCTTCCAAAATGAATCACCTCACACTTTTCTGCATTAAACTCCATTTGCTACCTGTCAGCCCAGCTCTGCAGCTTATCTATGTCCCTCTGTAACTTGTAACATCCTTCCGCACTGTCCACAACTCCACCGACTTTAGTGCCATCGGCAAATTTACTCACCCATCCTTCTACGCCCTCCTCCAGGTCATTTATAAAAGTGACAAACAGCAGTGGCCCAAAACAGATCCTTGTGGTACACCACTAGTAACTGAACTCAGTCTGAACATTTCCCATCAACCACCACCCTTTGTCTTCTTCCAGCTAGCCAATTTCTGATCCAAACTGCTAAATCACCCTGAATCCCATGCCTCCGTATTTTCTGTAATAGCCTACAGTGGGGAACCTTATCAAATGCTTTACTGAAATCCATATACACCACATCAACTGCTTTACCCTCATCCACCAGTTTGGTCACCTTCTCAAAGAACTAAATAAGGTTTGTGAGGCATGGCCTACCCTTCACAAAACTATGTTGACTATCCCTAATCAAATTATTCCTTTCCAGATGATTATACATCGATCTCTTATAAACCTTTCCAATACTTTACCCACAACAGAAGTGAGGCTCACTGGTCTATAGTTACCGGGGTTATCTCTACTCCCCTTCTTGAACAAGGGGACAACATTTGCTATCCTCCAGTCTTCTGGCACTATTCCTGTAGACAAAGATGGCTTAAAGATCAAAGCCAAAGGCTCAGCAATCTCCTCCCTGGCTTCCCAGAGAATCCTAGGATAATCCCATCCGGCCCAGAGGACTTATCTATCTTAACACTTTTCAGAATCACTAACACCTCCTTATTATGAACCTCAAGCCCTTCTAGTCTAGTAGCCTGTATCTCAGTATCTCCTCGCCAACATTTTTTTCCTGTGTGAATACTGATGACAAATATTCATTTAGCACCTCTCCTATCTCCTCAGACTCCATGTACAACTTCCCACTACTGTCCTTGACTGGCCCTACTCTTACCCTAGTCATTCTTTTATTCCTGACCTACCTATAGAAAGCTTTAGGCTTATCCTTGATCCTACCTGCCAAATACTTCTCATGTCCCCTCCTGGCTCTTCTTAGCTCTCTCTTTAGATCCTTCCTAGCTAACTTGTAACTCTCAAACGCCCGAACTGAACCTTCACGTCTCATCTTTACATAAGCCCTCCTTCTTCCTCTTGGCAAGTGTTTCAACTGCTTTAGTAAACCACGGTTCCCTCACTCGACCACTTCCTCCCTGCCTGACAGGTACATACTTATCAAGGACACGCAGTAGCTGTTCCTTGAACATGCTCCACATTTCCATTGTGCCCATCCCCTGCATTTTTCCTTTCCATCCGATGCATCCTAAGTCTTGCCTCATCGCATCATAATTGCCTTTCCCAGATATAACTCTTGCCCTGCGGTATATACCTATCCCTTTCCATCACTAAAGTAAACGTAATTGAATTGTGGTCACTATCACCAAAGTGCTCACCTACCTCCAAATTTAACACCTATCCTGGGTCATTACCCAGTACCAAATCCAATACGGCCTCGCCTCTCGTTGGCCTATCTACATACTGCGTCAGGAAACCCTCCTGCACACATTGGACAAAATCGGACCCATCTAAAGTACTCGAACTATAGTGTTTCCAGTCAATATTTGGAAAGTTAAAATCCCCCATAACAACTACCCTGTTACTTTCGCTCCTATCCAGAATCATCTTTGCAATCCTTTCCTCTACATCTCTGGAACTTTTCAGAGGCTTGTAGAAAACCCCTAACAGGGTGACCTCTCCTTTCCTGTTAATAACCTCAGCCCATACTACCTCAGTAGACGAGTCCTCATCAAACGTCCTTTCTGCCACCGTAATACTATCCTTGACTAACAATGCCACCCCTACCCCTTTCTTACCACTTTCCCTGAGCTTACTGAAATATCTAAACCCTGGCACCTGCAACAACCATTCCTGTCCCTGCTCTATCCATGTCTCCGAAATGGCCACAACATCGAAGTCCCAGGTACCAACCCATGCCGCAAGTTCATCCACCTTATTCCGGATGCTCCTGGCATTGAAGTAGACGCACTTTAACCACCTTCCTTCCTGCCGGTACACTCCTGCAACTTTGATACCCTAATCATAACCTCACTACTCTCAACCTCCTTTCTTGACACAAATAACATGCCAATGACTGACAGAAATTAGGCAATGACAGGTGAGGACCTTGAGATAATTGTTATCACTAAGGAGGTAGTGATGGGCAAGCTAATGGGGCTAAAGGTAGACAAGTCTCCTGGCCCTGATGGAATGCATCCCAGAGTGCTAAAAGAGATGGCTAGGGAAATTGCAAATGCACTCGTTATAATTTACCAAATTCACTAGACTCTGGGGTGGTCCCGGCAGATTGGAAATCAGCAAACGTAACATCACTGTTTAAAAAAGGAGGTAGGCAGAGCGGGTAATTATAGGCCAGTGAGCTTAACTTCGGGAGGAGGGAAGATGCTGAAATCTATCATCAAGAAAGAAATAGCGAGGCATCTGGATGGAAATTGTCCCATTGGGCAGACGCAGCATGGGTTCATAAAGGGCAGGCCATGCCTAACTAATTTAGTGGAATTTTTTGAGGACGTTACCAGTGCGGTAGATAACGGGGAGCCAATGGATGTGGTGTATCTGGATTTCCAGAAAGCCTATGACAAGGTGCCACACAAAAGGTTGCTGCATAAGATAAAGATACATGGCATTAAGGGTAAAGTAGTAGCATGGACAGAGGGTTGGTTAATTGATAGAAAGCAAAGAGTGGGGATTAACGGGTGTTTCTCTGGTTGGCAATCAGTAGCTAGTGGTGTCCCTCAGGGATCAGTGTTGGGCCCACAATTGTTCACAATTTACACAGATGATTTGGAATTGCGGACCAAGGGCAATGTGTCCAAGTTTGCAGACAACACTAAGATGAGTGGTAAAGCAAAAAGTGCAGAGGATACCAGAAGTCTGCAGAGGGATTTGGATAGGTTAAGTGAATGGGCTAGGGTCTGGCAGATGGAATACAATGTTGACAAATGTGAGGTTATCCATTTTAGTAGGAATAACAGCAAAAGGGATTATTATTTAAATGATAAAATATTAAAACATGCTGCTGTGCAGAGAGACCTGGGTGTGCTAGTGCATGAGTCGCAAAAAGTTGGTTTACAGGTGCAACAGGTGATTAAGAAGGCAAATGGAATATTGTCCTTCATTGCTAGAGGGATGAACTTTAAGACTAGGGAGGTTATGCTGCAATTGTATAAGGTATTAGTGAGGTCACACCTGGAGTATTGTGTTCAGTTTTGGTCTCCTTACCTGAGAAAGGACATACTGGTGCTGGAGGGTGTGCAGAGGTGATCACTAAATTAATCCCAGAGCTGAAGGGGTTGGATTACGAGGAGAGGTTGAGTAGACTGGGACTGTATTTGTTGGAATTTAGAAGTATAAGGGGGGGATCTTAAAGAAACATATAAAACTATGAAGGAATAGATAGGATAGATGCGGGCAGATTGTTTCCACTGACGGGTGAAAGCAGAACTAGGGGACATAGCCTCAAAATAAGGGAAATAGATTTAGGACTGAGTTTAGGAGGAACTTCTTCACCCAAAGGGTTGTGAATCTATGGAATTCCCTGCCCAGCGAAGCAGTTGAGGCTCCTTCATTAAATGTTTTTAAGATAAAGATAGATAGTTTTTTGAAGAATAAAGGGATTAAGGGTTATGGTGTTCGGGCCGGAAAGTGGAGCCGAGTCCACAAAAGATAAGCTATGATCTCATTGAATGGCGGAGTAGGTCCGAGGGGCCAGATGGCCTACTCCTGTTCCTCGTTCTTATGTTCTTATTATGTTCTTATGTCAGCGGGAACATGTCCCCCACTGACTCTTCAGATGCTGGGAAGGGAAATCCCACCTTCCTAAAAATCGCCACAGCAAAAAACCGCACCGACCTCCTCAGAAGACAAACACGGGACACCACTGACAGAGTACCCTTCGTCGTCCAGTACTTTCCTGGGGCGGAGAAACTACGACATCTTCTTCGCAGCCTCCAACACATCATCAGCGAGGATGGACATCTTGCCAAGGTCATCCCCACACCCCCACTACTGGCCTTCAAACAACCGCGCAACCTCAAACAAACCATTGTTTGCAGCAAATTACCCAGCCTTCAGAACAGCAACCACAACACCACAAAACCCTGCCAGGGTAATCTCTGCAAGACATGCCAGATCATCGACATGGACACCACCATTACACGTGGAAACACCACCACCAGGTACGCGGCGCATACTCGTGCGACTCGACCAATGTAGTCTACCTCATACGCTGCAGGAAAGGATGTCCCCGAAGCGTGGTACATTGGCGAGACCATGCAGACACTGCGACAACGAATAAACGGGCATCGTGCGACTATAAACAGGCAGGACTGTTCCCTTCCAGTTGGGGAACACTTCAGCAGTCAAGGACATTCAGCCTCTGATCTCCGGGTCAGCATTCTACAAGGAGGCCTTCAGGAGACGCGACAACGCAAAATTGCTGAGCAAAAACTTATAGCTAAGTTCCGCACGCATGAATGCGGACTCAACCGGGATCTGGGATTCATGTCGCATTACATTCGGCCCCCACCAACAAGCCTGGACTTGCAGAGGCCTACCGACTGAACTGGCTTGGGACAATTCACACCTCTTTAACCTGGAGTTACCTCTCTCTCTGCATCTTTGATGATTTAATTGCCTGCAGGTGCTCGCATTCCGGGGCATCTCTGACTGTGTCTATATAAACATTTCTGGAACAAGCCTTTCCATTCACCTGAGGAAGGAGCCGTGCTCCGAAGCTCGTGTTTGAAACAAACCTGTTGGACTTTAACCTGGTGTTGTAAGACTTCTTACTGTGCTCACCCCAGTCCAACGCCGGCATCTCCACATCATGCCTAAAAATCCTGGCCATGGTCAAGCTTCCACAAGTAATCACAGTTGAGCAGTTTTCCTTTAACCAAGTACTTCTGTCTGTTGATTCTCAAGTGCAAATATGTCGGCAGAAGTTATCAACCTTTGGATGGCTGGCGGTATCCTATCTGAACTCTGGTTGTTGGTGTTTCACTGCATATGGCATGTTTTGGTGTAAGCAATGTAACAATGTGGTGTAACAGACTCCCTGAATAGGCGCCAGAATGTGGCGACTAGGGGGCTTTTCACAGTAACTTCATTTGAAGCCTACTCGTGACAATAATGGGTTGTTGCAGGTTCTGGGGTTTAGGTGTATTAGTAAGCTCAGAGAAGGGGGCAAAAAGAGGGGGAGGTGTGGCGCTGCTAGTCAAGGACAGTATTACGGTGGCGGAAAGGATGCTAGATGGGGACTCTTCTTCTGAGGTAGTATGGGCTGAGGTTAGAAACAGGAAAGGAGAGGTCACCCTGTTGGGAGTTTTCTATAGGCCACCTGATAGTTCTAGGTATGTAGAGGAAAGGATGGCGAAGATGATTCTGGAAAAGAGCAAAAGTAACAGGGTAGTTGTTATGGGAGACTTTAACTTTCCAAATATTGACTGGAAAATATATAGTTCGAGTACATTAGATGGGTCGTTCTTTGTACAATGTGTGCAGGAGGTTTCCTGACACAATATGTTGACAGGCCAACAAGAGGCGAGGCCACATTGGATTTGGTTTTGGGTAATGAACCAGGCCAGGTGTTAGATCTGGAGGTAGGTGAGCACTTTGGAAACAGTGACCACAATTCGGTGACCTTTACATTAGTGATGGAAAGGGATAAGTATACCCCGCAGGGCAAGAGTTATAGCTGGGGGAAAGGGCAATTATGATGCCATTAGACATGACTTAGGATGTGTAGGTTGGAGAAGTAGGCTGCAAGGGTTGGGCACACTGGATATGTGGAGCTTGTTCAAGGAACAGCTATTGCATGTTCTTGATAAGTACGTACCAGTCAGGCAGGGAGGAAGGGGTCGAGCGAGGGAACCGTGGGTTACCAAAGAAGTGGAATCTCTTGTTAAGAGGAAGAAGGAGGCCTATGTGAAGATGAGGCGTGAAGTTTCAGTTGGGGCGCTTGATAGTTACAAGGAAGCGAGGAAGGATCTAAAGAGAGAGCTAAGACGAGCAAGGAGGGGACATGAGAAGTCTTGGCAGGTAGGATCAAGGAAAACCCAAAAGCTTTCTATAGGTATGTCAGGAATAAAAGAATGACTAGGGTAAGAGTAGGGCCAATCAAGGACAGTGGTGGGAAGTTGTGTGTGGAGGCTGAGGAGATAAGTAAAATACTAAATGAATACTTTTCGTCAGTATTCACTCAGGAAAAAGATAATGTTGTGGAGGAGAATGCTGAGACCCAGGCTATTAGAATAGATGGCATTGAGGTGCGTAGGGAAGAAGTGTTGGCAATTCTGGACAAGGTGAAAATAGATAAGTCCCCGGGGCCTGATGGGATTTATCCTAGATTTCTGGGAAGCCAGGGAAGAGATTGCTGAGCCTTTGGCTTTGATTTTTATGTCATCATTGGCTACAGGAATAGTGCCAGAGGACTGGAGGGTAGCAAATGTGGTCCCTTTGTTCAAGAAGGGGAGTAGAGATAACCCCGGTAACTATAGGCCGGTGAGCCTCACATCTGTTGTGGGTAAAGTCTTGGAGAGGATTATAAGAGATACAATTTATAATCACCTAGATAGGAATAATATGATTAGGGATAGACAGCATGGTTTTATGAAGGGTAGGTCATGCCTCACAAACCTTATCGAGTTCTTTGAGAAGGTGACTGATCCTGTGGCGATACAAGCCTGGGGGCCCTGGTAACGGCGCCGTGGCCGTTCCCTCCTACGAGGTATACCACGAGTCCGGTGGTGGCGGCTACCCTCAAGATTTGGGGGCAGTGGAGGCGACATAGGGGAGAAGTGGGGGGCTCGATGGAGGCTCCGTTAAGAGGGAACCATAGGTTCGTCCCGGGGAACATTGATGGGGGATTTCAGGGTTGGCACAGAGCGGGGCATCAGACAGCTGAGGGACCTGTTTATGGATGGGAGGTTTGCGAGCCTGGGGGAGTTGGAGGAGAAATTTGGGCTCCCCCCGGGGAACATGTTCAGGTATCTGCAGGTAAAGGCATTTGCTAGGCGGCAGGTGGAGGGATTCCCTTCGCTTTCCCGCGAGGGGGGTGAGTGACAGGGTGCTTTCGGGGGTCTGGGTCGGAGAGGGGAAGATATCTGATATCTACAAGGTTATGCAGGAGGCGGAGGAGGCGTCAGTAGAGGAGCTGAAACGAAGTGGGAGGGAGAACTGGGGGAACAGATCGAAGACGGGACATGGGCTGATGCCCTGGAGAGGGTTAATTCTTCCTCCTCGTGTGCGCGGCTTAGCCTCATCCAATTCAAGGTGCTGCACCGGGCCCACATGACTGGGACGAGGATGAGTAGGTTTTTTGGGGGTGAGGACAGGTGTGTCAGGTGCTCGGGGAGTCCAGCGAACCATGCCCATATGTTCTGGGCATGCCCGGCACTGGAGGAGTTCTGGAAGGGGGTGGCGAGGACGGTGTCGAGGGTGGTGGGATCCAGGGTCAAGCCAGGATGGGGACTCGCGATTTTTGGGGTTGGAGTGGAGCCGGGAGTGCAGGAGGCGAAAGAGGCCGGTGTGCTGGCCTTTGCGTCCCTAGTAGCCCGGCGAAGGATCTTGCTACAATGGAAGGATGCGAGGCCCCCAAGCGTGGAGACCTGGATCAATGACATGGCGGGTTTCATTAAGCTAGAGAAGGTCAAATTCGCCCTGAGAGGGTCGGTACAAGGGTTCTTTAGGCGGTGGCAGCCTTTTCTCGACTTTCTGGCTCAACGATAGGGTACGGGGACAGCAGCAGCAGCAACCCGGGGAGGAAAAGGGGAGGGAAAAAGGGGAGGGAAAAGGGGGGGGGGGCCGACAATGACTATGTTTGTTTATTTAATTTTAATATTTTTTAAGTTCTTTTGTTGTTCATTAGGGTTGGGGGGGTGGGAGGATGTGATACATGCGCCAATACGGTCTGGGGGTGTCACAGTTATTATGGGTTATTTTGTTGCATTTCATTGTTTGTCGTTATGTTTTATATTTTCTGTAAAAAATTCCAATAAAAATTATATTAAAAAAAAAGAGAAGGTGACTGAACAGGTAGAAGAGGGTAGAGCAGTTGATGTGGTGGATATGGATTTCAGTAAAGCATTTGATAAGGTTCCCCACGGTCGTCTATTGCAGAAAATACGGAGGCTGGGGATTGAGGGTGATTTAGAGATGTGGATCAGAAATTGGCTAGTTGAAAGAAGACAGAGGTGGTGGTTGATGGAAAATGTTCAGAATGGAGTTCAGTTACGAGTGGCGTACCACAAGGATCTGTTCTGGGGCCGTTGCTGTTTGTCATTTTTATAAATGACCTAGAGGAGGGCACAGAAGGTTGGGTGAGTAAATTTGCAGACAACACTAAGTCGGTGGAGTTGTAGACAGTGTGGAAGGATGTTTCAGGTTACAGAGGGACATAGATAAGCTGCAGAGCTGGGCTGAGAGGTGGCAAATGGAGTTTAATGTAGAGAAGTGTGAGGTGATTCACTTTGGAAAGAATAACAGGAATGCGGAATATTTGGCTAATGGTAAAATTCTTAGCAGTGTGGATGAGCAGAGGGATCTCGGTGTCCATGTACATAGATCCCTGAAAGTTGCACCCAGGTTGATAGGGTTGTAAAGAAGGCCTATGGTGTGTTGGCCTTTATTGGTAGAGGGATTGAGTCCGGAGCCATGAGGTCATGTTGCAGCTGTACAAACTCTGGTACGGCGCATTTGGAGTATTGCATACAGTTCTGGTCGCCTCATTATAGGAAGGACGTGGAAGCTTTGGAACGGGTGCAGAGGAGATTTACCAGGATGGTGCCTGGTATGGAGGGAAAATCTTATGAGGAAAGGCTGATGGACTTGAGGTTGTTTTCGTTAGAGAGAAGAAGATTAAGAGGTGACTTAATAGAGGCATACAAAATGATCAGAGGGTTAGATAGGGTGGACAGTGAGAGCCTTCTCCCGCGGATGGAGGTGGCTAGCACGAGGGGACATAGCCTTAAATTGAGGGGTAATAGATATAGGACAGACGTCAGTGGTAGGTTTTTTACGCAGAGTGGTGAGGCCGTGGAATGCCCTACCTGCAACAGTAGTGAATCGCCAACATTGAGGGCATTTAAAAGTTTATTGGATAAGCATATGGATGATAATGGCATAGTGTAAGTTAGATGGCCTTTAGTTTTTGACTTCCCATGTCGGTGCAACATCGTGGGCCGAAGGGCCTGTACTGCGCTGTATCGTTCTATGTTCTAATAAGCGATTTTCATTTCATTTTTCATTTCATGTAATTTGTGGCTTTAATTGTTGTGGTGATTGTCCCTTTAAGGGCAACACAACAGAATAAGGGTCATCTGGCCTGGGGGACTAATGGGGAATTAGAGCAGGGAATCACTGTAGGTGGTGTACTCTTCTCCGGCAAAGAGGCACTTTGGGAGTTAGCTACATCTATGCGGCTGCTGTACAATTCTTATTAATAAACACCATTCTGTGTTCACTAATGAAGTGTGTGAAAGTGCATCTTTACAATAGTCTTTGGATGGTGCAGGCTTCATGGGCCAAATGGTCTTTTTTTTATCATGTGGCTGGCACTCTGAGAGCCGACACTTTTTGAGTGAAAGAGAACGGAATTGATTCCTGGTGCTTCTCGAGCTGGAGCCTGGTGTAAATCAGCCTTGTCAGAAACTTTTGGCTCCGCAAAGTAGTCAATGTGTGCCTTCCCCTCAATCCCCAATTAGACTTCCACCTACCTTTACCTGCACCTCTTCTCCTACTATTATCAGAAATCTCATGATGCACAAACTTCCACCACTTTTACTTGCCAAGCAGTCGCAGTTTCATGAACCTAACGGAACAGTGGTGCCTCCGAATGTTTCACAAGAGCACCCTTTTACTGAAATCGGCCCCATGCCTAACTGATGGAGTAGCACACTCATAAATAGTCTTCCTTTGACCATTGACCTTTGCAAGACACTTAACCATAGAAGTCAAGTCATGAATTTGCTGGTGAGGTGGTTTTTATGTCATTTGCAAAATGGAATACGATATGTTTATGGGTTCTTCAGACCAGTCTGAGTTAGGAAGGATTAGCAAGGAATCTGTGATCAGAAACATTTTCTTCTCTTTAGTAAGTCTGACAACCTACTGCAGCAATAAAGGTTTACAAAGCTGACATCGTTAGATGAACTAAATTAGAAATCTGCCTCATTCTCGCTACAAATATAAAGAGGTCAGAAGGTTACAACAAGTCTTTCAACAAACCTCAACCCATATACTTGGCACACAGAACCAGTCCTTTCAAACCCTTCATCATCAAGTTGTCTTACCTCACGTAATTGCACCATTCCAACATTCCAACAACCTGGAGGAGGATTCAGCCGGAAAAGCACGTAATATGCAGGGCTTTGAAGAATCAGTGTTTCTAACACCAAGGTGTCCCGACCAGGAATAGAATGGTGAATTCTACTGCTTTCAGTCAGCATAAAGCTGTTAAATGTCAAAGCAGAGATAGATAGAATGACTTGTGTTCCACGGCTCAAAATAGTAGAAGGTCTTAGATGTGTTGTAGTGATGAATGAAAATAAATGGAAACAGATGGGGAAGGGGAAGGGGAAAGAAATGTAAACATTTTTCATTGGATTAGAATGTTGAATTCTGTTTGAATTAATAGAAATCAGGGGCGGAATTCTCTGTCGGCCACTGGCTGATGCATCACTGACCCAGAAGATGGTGGCACAGTCACAGGGTGATGTGGTGCAATCTCAGAGGTAGGTGGTCCACTCCCTGTACTCTAAAGCCCCGATCATCAAGCGCCTGGTTGGGACGGAGCGCGTCCCCAGGACTGGCAGTGCCAGTTTAGTGTCCCCCAACTGCACTTGTAGGTGCAGGATTGTTGCTGAAACCCCATCATGCAGAGCGACTGGCTCTGCAGCTGCATTTCCACTATCGATGGGTTCGGCTTTTCCTGAAACCCATCTGGACGGCAGCTCGTCCCTGGGGTCGGGCCACCCTCTGACCGTCCGCCCCGTCGAGGATTCCTACTTCTGCCTGATGTGCCACAGCACGTGTATGGTGTGCACCAGATAGTGTCCCAGGAGCCTGTTCACTAAAGTGCCAAACCGAGGTGAGTGTTCTCTGGGATGGAGGATGTTGTTGGAGGCTGATGAAGTCAGTGTCATCCCCGAACTGGTGCTTCGGAGTGTCTCGGGCTGCGGGTCGAGGGCTCCTGAAGATGTCCGTGTCCTCTCCCTCACTGTTATCCACTTGGGGTTGGGGTTGTGGCGTCGGTGCTAGCCCATTAACGGTTGATGAATTGCTCCAGGAGCGGTGCCAAATTTGCTGTCATAGAAGTGCCCCGAATCTGTCCCAGCGTCAACACAGTCTCTGAAATGGAGATTCCCGCCCCAGATCTTCACTGGATTCTCGGCAAATCTTACCTGATTGTACCTGTACTTGGACTGTGAGGATAAGATGTTTATCATTCGTAACGCTGAAGGATTGAGACATTAGGTAGGCATAACAGACTGATTCGTCATTTGGCATATTCTTAGTCTATATGGGTTGCTCTCATGCATCTGCTTGGAAACATGGTGTACGCCTGAGGGAAAGATCCCTATTTACCTTCAATAAAAGAGTGCGTACCTTTAGGAGAAGAATCTCTGATCTCCTCGTGGCGTGTTTCTCGGCAGCGGGAGGCAGCCCGCCACTGGCCAGTGGTGGGGTATTCAGGTCCCGCCACTGTCAATGGGATTTCCCATTGAATCCACCCCATGCCACCGGGAATCCCATGGCGGGGGTTGCCATCGACAGAACTGGAAGATCCCGCCGGTGTGAATATTAAAAGATCTGAATGAACCTTGGTTTGTTTCTTCTGTTCGAAAGATGCAGAATGTTTTTCACACTTTTTCCAACATTGTTTTTATTTAACATCTGATTATGTCTCTCAGAAAAATCCTAAAGTGCTTCACATATGAGGAATTCCACCCCTCTCCCCCCTCCTCCCCCCCCCACATCCACATTTATCAGGTTAATTGAAACACGTCTTTAAAATCCCTAATGCCTGCGATGCAGCAGTATCAAGGTCCCCATTATACCTGTTCTCTGTTAGAAGCCAAAGGTGTGTCATCAGCCACATCTAAAGAATTTATCTCTAGCCTCCAGTCAACCAACCTGAAATTATGTGCTGGCTCAGTGATAATACTCTGTGGTAACTAAATCCAAAAGCTTCCTTGGTGGCAAGCATTCACATATTAACTGTGAATAAATAGAATAAAGTCCATTCCAATTGAAAAAATTGACTAGGCTTTCATACAGTGCTTTTGATGTTATTAGTACCATCAATGTGTGAGAGGAAGCCTGTCAGTCGATGAGCATTGACAACTCGCTGCCATTGCTTGGAGGAGTCCATTAATAAGATGATAAATTGAGATGGCCACCTGAATGGAACATCTTAATGCAATACTGCAGAGTGAATTTATTGATGTGACAGAGATCATCTGAGGCAACCTGGTGCCATGAAAGTTCAACACATGGTCACTCTAACAGCTATTTCTTTTTAAATTTAGAGGACCCAATTTTTTTCCCCCACTTAAGGGGCAATTTAGCGTGGCCAATCCACTTAACCTTGCACATCTTTGGGTGAAACCCACGCAGACACGGGGAGAATGAGCAAACTCCACACAGACAGTGTCCTGGGCCGGGAATTGAACCGGGGTCCTCAGCGCCGTAGGCAGCAGTGCAAACCATCGTGCGCCCTTTTCAAAGCTTTGCCCTTTCTAACTGGGTTGCAAGCCAGTAATTAACAGCCATCAATTAGCTCTGGCTCAAAGTACTCCAACGAGGTCTAAATAGGGTTTTAAGTAGGCCCATCATTCCCATTTCCTCTTGTATTATATACCTGTTGAGCTAAAAATCTAGGATTCCATGAATTTTACCAACCTACAGTGTTGCACTAACTCACCCAGGGAACTAGTAATCTACCACGGCCTTTACTTCGAATTGGTTAATTTTGAAATGCTGGAAGTTTAGAAGACTGTTAAACTTGTGGTTTGATAGAGGAAAATTGTTAAATGGAAAAGTAGATTAACTTAATGAGACAACAAATTGCTGGTGTCATGAATTTGCCCAGCAGTAGCAGTAAAATGAATGTATCAAAACATAATCAGATTCGAGATGTCCAGCAGCAGGTAAAAATCTGCCTAGAGACAGCAGTAGCCAGTACAAAAGGCTGGCTGGGGTACGTCTCTCCCAATAATAAGATTATACGCCATTTTAGATAAGAATCACATGTGAATAGCTTATGAGTAGAAAGAGTTTATATAGACGATTGGGAAAGATCAATAAGGTATACATATGTTAATGTATTGTCAAGGATGTTGATAGGGTCAGATACCCAAATACACAGAAGACATAATTAAAGAGGAACAAAGGCATAATTGGCCAGACAATCAGATGCCAGGGAGGCAGTTAACACCTAGCTGTCTCAGAGAGCAGACAAGCTGGTGTTACAGCTGGCAGCTTAGAGGTCAAGTTTACATCAAACAAGCCTTTAAGTCTCAGAGCCAAGGTAGTGGTGAAAACCTTGAACCAGGAAAAGACGTTTCCTAGACTTGAGTACCATCCCTGTATTGTGCGGTAGCTATCAATTAGTTGTTTAATCTGGACGCTGTTTAGAGAACGGGAGAACGTGTTATGGAGTTCAGGTATCTGAGGTATATTTTGGAATTCTACATAAAGGTGTGTGTGCGCGTGCGTGGGTGTGTGTGTGTAATTGTCTGAGAGTAGAGTACTCCTCTACTCCCACACACACACGGGGAGGATGTGCAGACTCCGCACAGACAGTGACCCAAGCCGGGAATCGAACCTGGCACCTTGGAGCTGTGAAGCAACTGTGCTATCCACAATGCTACCGTGCTGCCCCAAAGTAGGGCACTGCAGTCCAGGATCCTAAAAAGCTTAATTCCTTGGGTGCAGGAAATGTTGACATTTGAAAGTAACCAGGGTGAGAAACAAGTGAAACCAAGTAAGAATGGATTATATTAAGTGAGAAGGCTACAGAAAATGGCTCTTGATCTAGCGCAATCATATCTGGAAGTAGACAACGTAACCATAGCAAGTCTGAAAAGTGTGCCTGAAACCAAATTGAAGGAATTAGCGGGTGGGGCACGGTGGCACAGTGGTTAGCAATGCTGCTTCCGGCGCCGAGGTCCAGGTTCGATCCTGGCCCCGGGTCACTGTCTGTGTGGAGTTTGCACATTCTCCCCATGTCTGCATGGATTCCACCCCCATAACCCAAAGATGTGCAGGTTAGATGAATTGGCCACACTAAATTGTCCCATAATTGGAAGTAAATAATTGGGTACTGTAAATTTAATTTAAAAAAGAAGGAATTAGCAGAGAAATTGGAAGTAGTCTTGCCTGCAGATGCTAAGAAGGCTGAGATACTTGAAAGCTGAGCAACACATTTAAATACACGAGAGGGGTTAGCCGCACCCAACATTTTGAGAAGTGAGGAATTTGAATTAGTGAAGCTTCAATTAGAAAGAAACGTAGAAATTAAGGAGTTAGAGATGCAGAAAACAGAGAGGGAGAGCGCATTTCAACGGGAACGAGAAGTGAGGGAGTTTATAAGGCAAATGGACAAAGCTGCAGGGGAAGAAAGAGAGAGAGTGAGACTTCCAACTTCACACACAGGCAGCAGCAACTGAAAGGTTAGAGCAGACGGCAGAGGAAGGTGATTCTAGAAGGGAACCTAGTGAGGAAGTGTTCAGATGTGTACAACCTCCACCAAAATTCGATGAGAGAGATGCTGAAAACCTTTTTTGTGCTTTTGAGAAAATAGCTAGACAGATGAGATTTCCATAAGATTGATGGACCCTACACTTACAGGCTAAACCTGTGGGTAGAGCTGGTGAAGTCTAGTGACCTTATCAGAGGAACGATCTGGAGACGATGAGACAGTGAAGAAAGCTATATTGGGGCACATGAGCTATTACCAGAGACGTACAGGCAGAAATTTAGAAATTAGAGAACAGAAATTTAAAGCTGTAAGAAAACAAGCTGAGCAGACTTACCTTGAATTCGAAAGGGTTAAAACAAAGTCACTTTGATCGATGGGGAAGGGTCTTGAAAATAGGAGAAACCTATGATGCCCTAAGGGAGATAATTCTTCTGCAGGAATTAGTTGCCTACGATGATTGGAGCTCATGTTGAGGAGCAGAAAGTAAGAACTGCCAGACAAGCCGCAGTGCCTGCGGCCGACTATGAGCTGGTTCATAGACCAAAGCCCTTCTTTGGACCCAATTTTAAATGGGAGAATGTTGGAAATTGGGAAGGCGCAAGAGAGGACTGGTCATCCAGAGAGGGAGTGGCCAGAAACTAAAAGGAGGTTTCACCTCGAAATACACCTCAGAGTCTGTTGAAGGGACATGAAAAAGGTCAAATGTTTTCATTGTAACAAACTGGGCCACACTAAATTGCCATGCTGGAGATTAAACGGTCAGCCGGTTGGTGTTGTAAATCTTAAAACGGGAAATATGCAATCAGAGGCTGGAGAACGGGAGAAGCAGATAGGATTTGTGTACAGAGTAAAGGAACAGACTGAGGAAGGAATATGCGTGCACGACTTGGACAGGGCAGAGTGACCTGCAGGTGGCGGAAATTTTCAAAAAAGTTGTGTGCCAGGGTAAAATATTTTCATGTGGACAGGATCAAAAGGGAAAAGATGTTCAAATTTTCCGAGATACAGTTGAAAGTCAATCCATGGCGTTGTGGGATAAAAATGTTCCAGATGGGATATTAAAGGAAAAAGTGCTGATCAGCAACATTCTCGGAGAAAGGGGCCTTGGGGCTGCTCAGTGGCATGACGGTTAGCACTGCTGCCTCACAGCGCCAGGGACCCGGGTTTGATTCCAGTCTCGGGTGACTGTCTGTGTGGAGTTTGTACTTTCTCCCTGTGTCCACATGGGTTTCTTCCGGGTGCTCCAGAAATTGAGCAAGGAAAAGAATCTGGTACACACCCCAGATAGACGCAAATCGCACAGAGTGTATCCTGTGAATATGTTAAAAGGGTATTGGGTTCGAGGAGATGAGAGCAAGCAGGAGGTCTTGTTAGTAATGGAGCAGAGGGAAGACAAAGGGTAACTTCTCATAGTGGCTTCCCTACAGTTCATTTGGACAATGAGGAAATACTGCCATTAGTTGAATCGTGCAACATGGCGGCGGCCGCATGTGGACCCGGCATGCCAAAAACTGCCCACCTGTAACCAGCATCACCAGCTCCAGACCACCTCCCACCAGCCCCCCCAGCCCCCACCGAAGCCCCCCCTGCCAGCAGGATGGCTCCCCCCACCCCCCCAGGACTCAGTCCGCAGATGCCAGCCGGGGCCCCCGAATGGTGTGAGCACACATGTCCCATGCCGTCGGGGACGGTGCATCTGGGGCGGAGCACCAGGTGAGGGCCTCAGGTGATGTCCATACGCCGTGCGCCATGCTCCCCGAGTACGCTGTTTTTGAGGGGGCGGAGCATCGCAAAAATGGCGCCTCCCCCGATTCCGTCGTAAACGGGGATTCTCTGGCCAATCACTAAAAGCCATTTCGGCGTGGGCAATCGGAGAATCCAGCCCCTGGTGTTCTGGATGAACATCACAGCAGAGATTGGATTTTAAATTCAATTCAAAAATGTAGAAAATAGTCGGGGGGCTTGGTCAACCACTCCCACATGTTCTGGTCCTGCCCCAGACTCAGGGAGTTCTGGACGGCCTCCTTCGAGGCTATGTCCAGGGTGGTGGGTGTTGCGATGGAGCCGTGCCCATCTGTGGCGGTCATCAGGGTGTCAGAGCACCCAGAGCTCTGGACAAGGAAGGGGGCGGGCGCCCTGGCCTTCGCCTCACTGATCGCCAGGCGGAGACTTTTTGCTGGGCTGAAAGTCGGGCAATGCCACCAGGGCCTCGGAATGGGTTTCAAGGGTGCCAGTCCCCCCAGTACTTCCTATCTCACTATGCCTATTGTATCTAATATTTCACACTCCATCTCTTTAACTAGGATGTCTGAATCATCGCTCTCCTTCATTGAGACAGAGATAAAGGGCTGGATTCTCCAATTTTGAGGCTATGTCCGGAGGAAGTGTCTAGATTTCTGATGAAAAGGTCAGCACCACACCCGCACTGATGCTCCGCCTCGTGGGGGGGGCGAGCAGCCGAGCCACGTCAAACCCCCGGCGTTCCTGACAGAAACAACCAGTGAATTGCCAGGTCCATAGCCGCACATGCGCACAATGATGACCTGCAGCAGTCGCGCCGTACGACATGTCACCGGCCGCACACGGACCCAACTGGCCAGATATTGCCCCCCCCCCCTCGTAACCTCCCTCGCCACTCCAGACCACCCCCCCCAGCCCGCGACGAAGCTTCCCGGACAATGGAACGGCTCCTCCCGCCCAACTGTGGCTCTATTGGACACAGTCCGCAGCCACCACGAGAGGTTGACGCAAACTCAGAGTACACGTGTCCCACGCCGTTGGGAAGTCGGTCCATCGGGGTGGAGCATCGGGGGAGGGCCTTCAGGTGACATCCTGAAGCCGTCCGAACGGCGTGCGGCCACTCACCGATGATGCCGTTTTGGAGGGGGCGGAGCATCCAAAAACAGGCGCCGTCCCCGATTTCTGCATCAAAAGGGTTTCTCCACCTAATCGCTGAATGCGATTTTGGGGTCGGCAAGGTGAGAATCCTATCCAAAGTTCTCATTGAGAACCCTGCTCACACCTAAAGCATCAATGCAAAAGTGACCACTTACATAGAACATACAGTGCAGAAGGAGGCCATTCGGCCCATCGAGTCTGCACCGACCCACTTAAACCCTTATTTCCACTCTATACCTGTAACCCAATAACCCCTCCTCACCTTTTTGGACACTAAAGGCAATTTATCATGGCCAATCCACCTAACCTGAACATCTTTGGACTGTGGGAGGAAACCAGAGCACCCAGAGGAAACCCACGCAGACACGGGGAGAACGTGCAGACTCCTCACAGACAGTGACCCAGCAAGGAATCAAACCTGGGACCCTGACACTGTGAAACCACAGTGCTATCCACTTACGCTACCATGCTGCCCAGTCTGCAGCCAAGGCGAATAGGTCCTCTCCTTCCCTTAGTTATTCTCAACCTCTTAATGTACTCATTGAGAAATGGTGATACTTCTCCCAGTTTAGGATGGTAGTCACACAATATTGTTGCTCACATCTCCCACTGTGGTCATGGAAAGGGAGAGTGCCAATTAGGCACATTGCTCCATTTGAAAGATAATTAATTAGAGTAATTTAGTGAAATGAATGAAAAATGAAAATCGCTTATTGTCACAAGTAGGCTTCAATGAAGTTACTGTGAAAAGCCCCTAGTCACCACATTTTGGCGCCTGTTCAGGGAGGCTGATATGGGAATTGAACTGTGCTGCTGGCCTGCCTTAGTCTGCTTTAACAGCCAGCGATTTAGCCTAGTGTGCTAAAACAGCCCCAATAGTGCACTATAATGAAAGAACACGGAAACAAATACTGAAAATATGGCAAATTTGAGAAAACTACCACAGCAAGGCGAATCAATAGTAACCAGCAGATGACACAAATATGCATACCGTAAACCATTGTCCATCAATCTACTGCACATTTAATTCAAGACCAAACCATGGTCTCAGACAAACAACAGCACTTTTATTGTTCACTGTACATGCATGCAACAGGGCCCACACTGAAGCTACAGATTACAATTGAAACCATTGGTGTACTGACATCTAAAAACTGCTTGATACAATAAAATCATAATAATATAACTTTGCTGCGTGACACAAAATCAGTTAACTGGCATAGAGGATGGACTGCAAATCAAGCAACTGGTGAAAAGGACCAGATTTTGCAAGCTTTTTGACTCCTTTAAAGGTGATGACCAACCCAAACATTCTTGTCTGGAGTGAATGGGCAGAATTGAAATTGAGGGCCTTCAGAACTAATACCGTATCCCTATTGTACCTTGTCACTTTCCTCACTCGCACATACATTGTCATTGCATAAAAAAAGATCACGCATAGCATCTTGCAATGTGTCCTTCGCTTGAAATTATCACTTGGAGACGATATTCCAACACATGATTGTCCTCTGTTCTTGTAGGCCTCAAAGTCTAGCCTTCCAGCACCGCCCGTGGCCCAGAACAAGGCTAGCACATCGTACCAAAAGTGGTGTCATCAGACTTTGCAAACACAAAGCAGCTGTGCACATTCCAGACGTGTAAGGTGTTAGCAGAGGCAGACAGCTGAAAAGAAACAAGTTACGGTATTCGGAAAAGAAAAAACACATTGGTTAATTTATGGAAATTTGAGAATATTTTGGAAAATGCAGCAGTAAAGCTGAGCAAATGTGAATGCTTCTGTAGCTTATCAGTGGGCAAGGAAATGAACATGTTGGCTCTGCTATACCTTGCATCAATAGACTGTAGACAGAAACTTAGCAAATGTTACAGATGATCCTTATGCGAGGCTGAAAGGAGTTAAAGGCATAACATTTGAGGAAAGAGGTGACCTTATCTGCCACTTATGGTACCATCCCAAAATGGAAAAGGAAATAAGTGTCTTTTCAGCCGATATTATAGCTACAAGTGTTTGTATCGTACAAAAACCTAAAATCACCCTCAAACAGCATTTTCCAGATACAGTATATTCTGCAAAGCCTTTTTGGAATGTTTTCATTGAATAATATTTACTGTGATGCTAAACTAATGGGTTCATTTAACGGGACAAAAACAGAGTCCTGTTTCAGGCTCATTTAGCGGGGTGATTCTCGGCGTCTGCAGCACCAAGAAAGACACTTCTATTTAAAGGCACCTGGCTGGTTTTTTTTCTCTCGGCAGGGAACGCACCATCAAGGCCTCACTTACATAATTTCCTGCGCTGAGGAATTCAGCTCGCCAGAGCAGGAAGAGTATTCGCAGATAAAAATGCCGCCCCGATTTTTCAATCCTCCTTAGCCACCCCACCGCAACCGCCAAACATCGCCACTGCACCCAACTTACCTCTTACCGGGTTCCCCCCCCCCCCCCACCCCCCCCCCCCCCCCCACCCCCCCCCCCCCCACCCCCACCCCCCCCCCCACCCCACTCCACCTCTTATGGGCATGGCACCCTGGGCCTGAGCCCTGGCACAGGCAACATGTCTCTTGGGCACCTTGGCACTGCCAGCTTGATACCCTGGAAGTGCCCCTTCCAGCCTTGCATTGCCACCCTGGCACTCTGGTACTGCAAGGGTGTTATGCCAATGTGCCAGGCTGGCAGTGCCAATGTGTTCGGGTTCGTCACGTAACCAAGTCGGGCTGACAAGGCCGTTAAATCGTGCCCAGTATGCGCTTAATAAATGTTACCTAATGTTTAGATATTCTTTTAAATCCAATGGCAATATGTATAAATAATAACATTTAACATAGATTGCACCAATCTAATAGCTTCTGTTGGATTCGAGGTCCTATTCCTCTGGAGCAGATGCTACTTTATGGTGCGTCAATACTCTGACCAGAAGCACTTTCTTCGAAAAAACAAAATTTACCGTGACATTTCATTTCAGACTTCTTAAGCATATAAGCCATCTGATTACACAGAGCAATAGACCCAATCAAGACAGCAAGACATTTTCTGCATTATTAGACAGTGAATTCACTTCTTCAGGTTTTTTTCCTTCAATTCCGAGACCTAAAATCTCAGTAGGGTTTCGTTGTAAACACACATTCTTGTGTCACTCTCTTAGGATTTTATTTTTTCTGACAGGTCACCAAGGTAAAGAGATTTTTTTTATAAACACAGAGCAAAAGAATGAATTCATGTCTGTGTTTCTGGAACAACTCTATAAAACACAAGGGAGGAGAAAGAGCCCTATTTTGCTGACCGATTTATTATCCCAAATGTTAACAGATAATAAATATATTAACAGGAGAAGAATATTTCACCCTATCTTGCCAAGTGAAAATGTAGATGTTGCAAGAGTTATGTGGGGCGGATTTTGGGGGGAGGGATTCACCTTTGAATTTTTGCCTTTTGCAGTACAATTTTTGTGCAGTGGCAGAGCAGGATAAGTTGATTAAGGCAACAGCCTCAAATCTGCACCCCAAAACTGTACCTGCTTTCTCCTCCCAGAACAAGTTCCCTTTGAGATATGCTGGAAATCCTTACCATCCCATGTAAATAGGACCAAAGACAAATGCCCAACCCTTTTCTTCCACTCTCCTATATTTCCCCCAAATAAAGGTTGCAGCAATAAATGTGATGATCGAGGCAGCAATAGGTAACCCTGAGGTGGATAAAATTTGGAGGAAACCATTAAAATGTTGGTACTTCTTCGAAAGCAGAGTGGATTTTACCTAGATCTGCTCAAAGTGCTTCAACATTTTAGACATAGATTTTCCTTTCGAGGGACAGCACGGTAGAGCAGTGGTTAGCACTGCTGCCTCACGGCGCCCAGGATCCGGGTTCGATCCCTGCCACAGGTTACTGTCCGTGTGAAGTTTGCACATTCTCCCCGTGTCTGCCTGGGTCTCACCCCCACAACGCAAAGATGTGCAGGGTATGTGGATTTGCCACGCTAAATTGTGCCTTAATTGGAAAAATAAAATAAAAATATTCCCCTTTAGGATTGCCTACTTTTGTATTAGCAAGAGATGGAGGATATAAAAGAGGTCAGATTAATAGCTTCGATACATATGTCTCATGGATAGTCACCAGGGCCTACAGACCACAATAGCTTTACTTAGATTCCTCTAAACATTTGTGCTTCAGGAAACATTTATTACTCCTCCCAAAAGCAATTAGAGAAATATGCCAAATGCAGCTAAATAATGTAATCCATTCCCACCAGGAGAACAGCATTATCTGTGCTAATCCATATCACCACCACCTTAAGCTTCTTCACATCTGGATCCTTCCAGGTAACATTAAATGATTTGTGCTTTGTTAGACAATCAGATGTTCACCATTGCAGCAACAAGGTCATTAATGTTCCCTTCAGGAGGGATGCACAATTTATACCTTTCCCAGTGAAGCAGAGCTTTGCTGTTCATTTTGGATGAAAGGAGAAATTGATTCAATTCATATGCCATTCAAATGTAGCTATGAAAAACACCAAAATTGCATTCCGTCAACGAGCAAATAGTGTGCAATGTTAATCATGTGACCTTGCACATACCTAGAAGGTGTGCTGACTCCACCAGGATGCCACAATCCATCATTCCAGCCTCATGGCCCAAAGCCATATATCGAGGTGATTAATTGGTGACCGGTGCTACCTCTCCACTCATGACTGACTCCAGTAAAATGGGAAGAACAGATACAAGATGTTCTGAGGTCTTATTTTGATACTCGGATAAATTAAGTGAAGTACTACAATACATGTCATGGAAGTGTCCCTTTAAGAAAGGTTTTTGTCTTGTCAAATGGCTTCGGTGATGTCATTTTGTGGGTGGAGCTGAGCTGTGGCTGTGAGGCGTTCTTAGTTTCATTTTCAGTTTGACTGCTGTGGACTCAGAGAGAGGAAGAAGTGTTTTTTTCCTGTCTTTCTATGTTTTCATTTTAAAGAGTTTTCATTTTAAAGAATCAATATGGTTAAAAAGTTAACCCATTGATTATAACTACCTGCTTTTGTAACTCAAAAAGATATGGTTTGCTTTCCGGAAGGAGTTTAAATGTACTGGTGAGACAGGAGCAGAATCTCAGGGAAAGCCAATCTTATTCAAGTGAGAAAGCAGAGTGCTGGACCACGCCCTCCAAAATGTTTTTTTGATGGGATTTTGTTTTTGAATTGGAACAGTTAAGGGGGAATTCATTAAGTGTTATACATAGATTACTGTAGATGTGTAGTGTCTTTATGTTTGTAATTGATAAAAATTCTTGCGATGTGTTTATACATATAGAACATAGAACAGTACAGCACAGAACAGGCCCTTCGGCCCTCAATGTTGTGCCGAGCCATGATCACCCTACTCAAACCCACGTATCCACCCTATACCCATAACCCAACAACCCCCCCTTAACCTTACATTTATTAGGACACTACGGGCAATTTAGCATGGCCAATCCACCTAACCCGCACATCTTTGGACTGTGGGAGGAAACCGGAGCACCCGGAGGAAACCCACGCACACAGGGGGAGGACGTGCAGACTCCACACAGACAGTGACCCAGCCGGGAATCGAACCTGGGACCCTGGAGCTGTGAAGCATTTATGCTAACCACCATGCTACCCTGCTGCCCCTGCTACCCTGCTGCCCCTATGTTATTCCATATGTTAACTAAGTTCATAGAATAAAGCCTGTTTGATTAAAGTGTCTAGGAAGACTGATGAATCACAGCTGAAGGGAAGGCTCTTGTGCTCATCCTAGCCAAATTCAACATAAAGGTTGTAGGTCAGATGGACTTCATAATACGTTGGAGTTTTTAAGCCCTGGCCCATAACATACACTCCAGGCAGAATCTACATAGTCATTGAAGCATATTCCATGCTTCATAACTGTACCATGGAATATGGCGTCCTGCTTCCTGATCCTGAACACAATGCTGTTGATAACGACAGGGGAATAGGCATTTCTGACTCCACAGTGCATAGGAAGGAATGTAGGTCGAGCAGGAAATTCAATATCCCAGCCGGAACAAGGAAAGCACAATTGAGCACAACTAAACATGGTGGCAACAGTGATGGTGGGCACCGAGGAGGCTATCAGTGTCCATAGGAATTCTCCAATGACAAACCCTTTGACTCATTAAATAATTCCTTGAAAGAGGGAGTTTCGGCGCTGGTGCTTGTAAGATAAGATATTGCAATGGAGTCAGTGATGATGTTTAAAGAATGGCAGATCCAGCAGTGGCACTGGCTTCTTGGGAAGCATAACAGTCCTGAAACTGTTTCAAGTAGTGTTAAAACAGTTAACCAACCAATGTTAATTTGGAATAAGTGGTCTTTATTCTGGCACAGAGGGTCTAAAGCAATCCAGTTACACCCAAGTTGGTGTAAACCATTTGATTTTATTGGAACCTCGACTGGTTTCCTGTTCTGTCTGACATATGAAATATGTGCCTTGGGCAAGCAATTCAATCCTTTATAGCTCATGTCCTGATCTGGTACTCTGGTAAACTTAAACTGGAAGGAGATAAAATCCAAAACAGAACAAATACAATTGTAGCAGATCATCATCTCTGGAATCAGTCAGCCAAAGTCTTCAACCACAAAGCATTCTACCATCATCTGATAATAGGCAGCCAATGTTCAAGAGGCACTTTGGAGGTCTCTGCATGCACGTTGCTAACAACTAAATCAGTGACGAGTTCAAACACTCCAAACAGCATCTTTAATGTATTTCCAGGCAACTATATCATTTTGTCAAGCCCCACTTGAGCTCAGGGTGCTGGGGCAGCACGGAGCTTTGCAGCTCCAGGATCCCAGGTTCAATTCCGGCTTGGGTCACTGTCTGTGCAGGTTTCCGCTGGGTACTCCGGAGTTCCCTCCCACAGTCCAAAAATGTGCGGGTTAGGTGGATTGGCCATGATAAATTGCCCTTTATGTCCAAAAAGGTTAGGTGGGGGTTCCTGGGTTACGGGAATAGGGTGGAGGTGTGGGCTTAAGTGAGGTGCTCTTTCCAAGGGCCGGTGGAGACTCGATGGACCGAATGGCCTCCTTCTGCACTGTAAATTCTATGATAAATTCTAAGATCCCGAAAATCGTGGGGTTTAAAAGCCAAGTGGTCCCTATCCAGGACTTCAGCTGCTGGACCCACCTGTTTCAATTAGCACTGATGGTTGTCTGTGCCACAAGGGGTGCCCCTGGGATGCCCCTCACATAATCTGAGCTTGAAAGTACTTTGGGGGCAACAAAGACAGGAGAAAGCTTTCCCTACCTCTGTAGGAAAAAGCCGTACTGTGCTGTCTCTATTAACACTGTCAGGACACCATACAATTGTTGGGGCGGCGCTCTTACCTGACCAGGCATATGCTGAGTCCCATTAAAGCCTCATGATGTGAGAACTCCCGACATGAGATATCCTCACCCCCAGCACCAGCACCCCTCGAAAACATAAGAATAGTAGATGTTTTCCCGTTAACAGATCGTGCCCCATTAACGTAGCGATTACAAAGTAGTGTTCAGAAGGGACTGATATAATTGAGGCTCACCTTTGACTGGAACATGCTCTCGAAAGTTGGGCACATCAGGATATTTACTTCACATTGCAGGAGTGATCTTAGTCTCTTTGTTAGAGCTATTTCCACATTGACTGAACTCTGTGCTAGAAAAGTAAACATGGACAGAAAGCAACTGGCAATGGACATTAATCTGCCTCCAACATGCATAATGTGGCAACCATCTGTCTGGACATAACGAAGCAGTCGTTTTGTTGCAAATCTATAATTCTAATGATCCTTAGCACTTAAAATAATGCACGCATTTACATCAATTCCTATTTGTTCATGCCAAGAAATTTTCTATGATGTTTTTTTTTCTTGTTTCCCCATTATATTACCCTGTTCTCCTATATCAAGCAGCAACTGCATGCTAGCCGGAGGATGACTGGCATTCCAGCATTTAGATAGGATGGACAGTAAGTGGTGATCTTGCCAGAGTTGCCCACCTCCCATGAAAGAATTTTTTTAAAGTGTAAATACGCAATTATTGTTGTAACTAAAGAACTAGTTAGGAGCAGTAGTCAGGGTTGTGAGTTTGTGGTAGAATTAATCAAGCCTTGTATGCAATATGATAAATCTTGAGCTGCTGGAAGGGTAAAACGAACATACCAGAATGATAACTGGGCTACGAATTGTATCATTGAATGTGCGGTTCAAAAGGTCATTTAACAGACTCTGTGGGAGAAAGAGAAGCTTTGCAGCGGGTAAATAAAATACTGATGCAAGACACATCCTTGGCTGTGTCCCTTGAAATGCAATATAAATAATTATTTATAGTCGGGCCACCACTCTGCTTTGGACAGGATGTTTTCTGCATTTGCCCAGAATTTTAAAAAAATCTCTCCCAATTTATCTGTGACTGCACTTTCAAAATCCCAACTGTTTAACCTTTGATGCCCATTCACCATGACATTTCAGTAGACACTGAGCTCTCCCACCATAGCCTCACCTCCACCTTCGATGCCCCAGTCCCTATTAAAACACTCTCTCGCCTTGGACATTTCCCCTTGTATGACCCTCATCTCCACTCCCTTAAGTACAAGGGACACATTTGAATGGATATGCTAGAAAACTGGTTCAGCCATTCACCACCAAATCTGGCTGGATCACATTAAACGCTGTTGGGTCCTGACCTCGTGTCAAAACCACTCACTATTCCAGGATCATCCAGGAATGACCCTGGTTTCTTTTCTTGACCGCAAATCATCTTCTTAAACCCCCCCAGTATTGTTCCCATCACCTTCAAATCTTCCATCAACATCCCTCGCCTCACAATAACCAACTCTTGGCACCACTGTCCTCCCAAACAATCTGGTTTCCAATCTCTCCAAGTCCATAGACATGTTTTTTTCCCAAATGTGCGCCCATCTTTCCTGGCACTCCATTTTGGAATCCCTTCTGCCCCTGTCTCAGTATTAGAGTGGCTTTTGCAAACGTTAATCATTATCATCATCTTAGCCATAGGCCCAAAGGACCATAATGACCATAATTTCTCACCATTAGAAAGACAATTTTGGAAACTCGTGGCTTGAGGGGCACCACTCCACAAGCTCAGAGCAAAGCGATGGGACAGGGCATTCAACCCAAGACATTGGCGTCAACCGCCATCATACTCTAACCATCCGCACCCCCCCCCCCCACCCCCCCCCCCCCCCCCCCCCCCCAGCCCCTAATCAAAGTTAAATCCTATGTGACTGTGATAAAGGTAAAATATCCCTCCTTGTTCTTCTGGGTCAGGGTTTCCCAAACTTTTTCAGCCGCAGAACCCTTCTGACCTCCCAAAAGTATTGACGGGACACCTAGGAGACATTCTTATTACATTGAAGAATTAAACTACAAAAAATGATTCTTGTTGAGTAATAGGTGCAAGCATATAAAACAAACTTAAATGCTGTTTCTATGCCTTATACGTAACCATTTATTATAATTAAAATGTTATGTTATTCAACCAAGATACATGTTTTATGTGATCCAGCCAGATTTGGTGGTGAATAGCTAGACGGTTGTAGCTAGATTATAGCTTGCAATTACATTTCTTCCCACTCCTGCACTGTTACCCCTGGTGTCCCCAAGGACACATTCTTAGCCCCCTCTTATTTCTCATCTACATACCGCCCCTAGTCCACATCATCGGAAAACATCGGGCTGGATTCTCCGGTTCCTCAGCCGTATGTTTCTCGGCAGTTCGCTGGCAGCGGGATTCTGTCTTCCCATCGCTTGGCAATGGGATTTCCAACTGGAGCCACCACACTCCACCGGGAAGCCATACAATTCCGCCAGCATCAGCTTCTAGATGTATGATGATGACACCCAGCTCTACTGACCATCACTACTCTCAATCTCTGCACCGCCTCTAAATTGTCAGACTGCTTGTCTAACATCCAGTACTGGATAAGCAGAACTGTCCTCCCTGTTGGGAAGACTGAATCCGTCGTTTTCAGTCCATGCTCAAAACTCTAGTCTCTAGTGCTTATTATTTTTTAATTCATTGGATGTGGGCCTCGCAGGCTGGGCCAGCATTTATTGCCCGTCCCTAACTGTCCTTTGATTGCTAGGCCCATTTAAGAGTCGATCACATTGTTGTGTGTTTGTGGAGTCACAAGTAGGCCAGACCAGGTAAGGATGGCAGATTTCCTTCCCTAAAGGTCATTGGTGAACCAGATGGGTTTATATGAGAATGGACTGATGGTCATCTTTGGACTTTCAATTCCAGATTTTTATTGAATTCAAATTTCACCATCTGCCGTGGTAGGATTTGAACCTGGGTCCGCAGAACATTAACTTGCATCTCTGGATTATAGTCCAGTGACAATATCACTACACCATCGCCTCCCCACCTATCCCTCTCCCTGTAAAATATCTGAGGCTGATCAAGACTGTGTGAAATATTGGTGTCATATTTGACCCTGAAATGAGCTTCTGAACATCATATCTGCCCCTCAGTAAATCCTCCGACTTCCACATCTGTAACACCACTCAACACAACCCGCGTCTCAACTCGGCTGCCATTAAACCTTTCATCCACCCGTTTGCCGGTTTGAGATTTAATTCCAACACACTTCTGACAGGCTTCTCAGGTCAAAACTCTGCAGCTCGTGTCTTAACTCGCACCTAATGCTATTCAGCCATCACCCCTGTGTTCACCCACCTACATTGGCTCTCAGTAAAGTAACACCACTTCGGGGCTTGTTAAGGGGGTTTGTTTTTGCAATTGTGTGTTTGCTATTTTCTTCTTTCTTGTATTGTTATTAGATATTAATTTATTACTTTGTATTGGGGGGGGGGGGAGATTTCTTTTTCTGTTTCTGTTTAGTTTTACACCTGGTTTACTTTGACTGTTGGGAGAAAGTTTGTTGAAAAATTTGAATAACACTTTGTTTTTTAAAAAGTAAAGTAACACCGCAATTTTAAAACTCCCACCCCTAATCTCAAATGCCTCCAAAGCCTCTCCCCTCTCTATCTCTGTAATCTCCACCAGCCCCACAACATGACCTGAACTTCACATTGCGAGGGTCGGCCCACAATACTCCCAACGTTCTGTAAAATAGATCATGGTGACGTCGGGAGGGGCCACCAACGTCATTTGTCATTTGGCCACATCACAACATTTCGGGAGATGGGCAGGCCCACAAGTTGGTAACCTGCCCGACATCAATCAAGGGGCAATTGAAGCAATTAAAGAGGCAATGCATTGCAATCTTAAACAACCCGTGCAGTTTTATGGCCAGAGCAAGGACTGCACAGGCAGGCGGGGACCTCACGATGAGCATTTTCTCAATCAATAGGATATAAGGCTGCTGAAGGAACAAAGTGTGGTGGTAGGAGTTAATCCTTTATTGTTCAAGTTTTGACTTTCTCGATTGTTTTCAGGCCCATTTTCTTCACTATTTTGGGAAGTAAGTGATGTACGATCAATTGCACGAAAGACTCAGATTGGTACAACTGTGGCTTTATTACAGTCAGATGCGTGGCCTCCTACTGCAGCTGGTGAAATGGCAGTTCAGGAGGAGGTCACGCATATTTATACGGCTCCTTGTGGGCGGAGCTAGCCGGCAGGGGCTACCGGTGAACCTGTAGTGCAGGTCCTACCGTACATCCCCTAATAAAAGAGCACAGTGGTTCACCACAGTAAGGAGGCTTCCAGCTTCAAAGAGCCCACTAACGTATTGGCCACTGCACCAGCCAGTCTGCACCACAGCAATCCAACTGCTTAAATATGGGGATTGCTCTGTCAGCTGGAGGATCCTCCTCAGGTGAAGAGAAGAGGCCAGCTGGTCAGAGACAACAGCAACCCGTCTGCCCACAAGAACAAGCAGCACACCCTGAAGATGTGGAAGGCCAGTGAGGCTTTCAAAGGAGAAGCGACCTGCGAGGCACCATTGCTGGCAGAATCTGCTGAGTAACATCCAATTGCCCAGGCATGACAAAAATGCAGTGCAGAAGAAGCATCCGCCTCCTAAGGGAGACAGTAACTTCCCTCTGTGAAACAAAGGGCCCTGAGATAGTACCCAGCTGTGTTAGGGAAGCACCCAACCCTATTGCACTGAACATGACTCTTACCCTAAATTTTTACCCTTCAGATTCATTCCAGGGTCCTGTAGCAAATCTCTGGCGTGTGTCACAGTCTGCAGCACACTACTGAATAAAGCTCATCAGGGGCTCACTCTTCAGGAGGTTAAATACCATTAGACATTTCAGAACAGTTGAAGAGCTACCCAGACAGAGCATGGAAGAGGATTTGGGGCAAATACTGACTTCCCAAAGATTTGCGGTGCCTTTGGTTGCACCCATGTGGTAATCAAAGCCCCTACAGGAGAGCCGGGGGGTGTTCGAGGGTGGTAAAAGGTTTCACCCGCTCACCATGCTGTTAGTTTGTGATCATAAGCAAAAGATCCTCCAGGTTTGTGTTGCCATAACGCTCACATTCCCTGGTACGCCAAAATTCCTAAGTTCCAGGTCAGTGCAATTCTTGTCAGCAGCCACCAGGTGGTGCTGTGCAAAGGCTACTCAGATTGGTGCACTTTTGCTTTTTTACCACCAGATCGATCTTTCGCCTCCGTGTGAGATTAATACAACTTTGACCCTGGAATTAGCAGTTTTTACTGGCCTGATTTATGTACTGTTTTATCACAAATGCTCCCACCTTAAGCTCCAAATTTGAGCTCTTCCAGCTCTTCAGACACCAAGTTAGAAGGTTACAGACCTGGTGAATGACTGCTTCTTTTCTTACTCCAGAAGCCTTCCACGAACTTGAGTGCTGTCTGCCTCCTCCCTCGGAGAGCCTTCACAGAACTGACTTGGAAGTTTTAAATATCACCTGGCTGAGAGGAAAAGAGCCGCAGAGAGAGCGAGAGAAGGAGAGAGTGATTCTTGAAGGTCCCTACCAGCTGCCTTTCTTCACAGAACTGAACAAAAGATGGAATTCTCCAGAAGACTCACCTTCATTTCACCAAGTGCCTGACTGGCTTCACCAACCACAGGCAACAATAGGAGTAGGCTGAGAATCCTATATACACCGATTGGCTGCTTGGCAAGTCTATCAAACAATATTAGAGGTTCTGCCACAGAACCACGAGGGGACGTCATGGCCTGGACCAACAGGACAGGTGTGTTCTAGCTCTACCTAAAATCTGTAGTTTAAAGAAATCCCACTGTTGCCTCACAGCGCCAGAGACCCAGGTTTGATTCCCAACTTGGGTCACTGTGCGGAGTCTGCACGTTCTCTCTCTGTCTGTGTGGGTTTCCTCTGGGTGCTCGGATTCCTCCCACAAGTCCCAAAAGACGTGTTGTTAGATAATTTGGACATTCTGAATTCTTCCTCAGAGTACCCAAACAGGCACCGAATGTGACAACTAGGCGCTTTTCACAGTAACTTCATTGCAGCATTAATGTAAACCTACTTGTGACAATAAAGATTATTAGAGATGGCACAGTAAAGAGCGGGCTTTTAAAGCAGACCAAGGCAGGCCTGCAGCATGGATCAATTTCCGGACCGGTCTCCCCGAACAGGTGCCGGAATATGGCGACTAGGGGCTTTTCACAGTAATTTCATTTGAAGCCTACTTGTGACAATAAGCGATTTTCATTTCATTTCATTTTTCATTTTCAGAAGACTGTAGATCAAAGCAGACAGTAGAACGGGAATAAAGAAGAGAACACAGGATAGACAAAAAAATTTACAACAGTATCCTAACATACTTCCCTCCCTAAAGGAATGAAATGTCAGCACATGGATGTTTCATTATGAGGGCTGCAAGGTCCAACATGCTTCACTCCTCAGTTTCCAACTGAGCCAGTTGACTTCCAGGTCATAGGTCATAGGTTACAGCATCATACATGCATTAGGTGAATACATTCACCACATTCACCCCCTGTTAAAAAAATCAAGTCCAGCGGGGGTGACGTGGAGTCATTACATATTCAGTCTATCCAGAAGCCGGATTGTTCTCTTTGACATCCTTAGCTCTGGCGGTGTGGCGGGCACAGTTGTTGCAGGTGGTGACTCCAGGGGCATTGTGTCTGGAGCTTGAGCCTCAGTCTGGCGTGTCGGAGACGGTTGGGGTGTGGGGGTAGGCTGGGGGAGATCGGTGGCGACAGTGTCGGCGCGGTTCAATACAGGAGACCCAGGGGAGCATACAGGGTGCTGGGGGTGGCGGCGGGCAGCGGGGTGGGGGGGCGCGTTGGAAGGAGAACCAGCTGGTGCCAGGTCCGGTAGGGAGACCGTATCGCCGTCCGTCCTGGTACGCGATGTAAGCGTACTGGCGGTTAGCGTGAAGCAGCTGGACCCTCTCGACCAGGGGGTTGGTCTTATGGCTCCTCATGTGCCTCTGGAGAAGGGCTGGTCCCAGAGTTGTCAGCCAGGATGGAAGCGAGACCCTGGAGATGGACTTCCTGGGGAAGATAAACAAACGATCGTGAGTGGTCTTGTTCATGGCTGTGCAGAGGAGCGATCTGATGGAGTGGAGGGCGTCGGGGAGGAGCTCCTGCCAGCGGGGGATCGGGAGACTTCTAGACCTGAGGGCCAGAAGAACGGCCTTCCATATCGTCGCGTTCTCCCTCTCCACCTGCCCGTTTCCCTGCGGGTTACAGCTCGTAGTCCTGCTCGAGGCGATGTCTTTGCTGAGCAGGTACTGACGCATCTTACCGCTCATGAACGATGTGCCCCTGTCGCTGTGGACATAGGCAGGGAAACCGAACAGTGTGAAGATGCTGTGCAGTGCCTTTATTAAGGTGGCTGAGGTCATGTCGGGGAGGGGATGGCGAAGGGGAAGCGGGAGTACTCATGGATGACGGTGAGAACGTATATATTCTGGTTGGTGGAGGGGAGGGGTCCTTTGAAGTCAATGCTTAGGCGCTCAAAGGGCCGGGAGGCCTTTACCAGGCGGGCTTTGTCTGGCCGGTAGAAGTGCGGTTTGCACTCCGCGCAGACTTGGCAGTCCCTGGTCATTGCCTTGACCTCCTCGGTGGAGAAGGGCAGATTGCGGGCCTTAATGAAGTGAGAAAGCCGGGTGACCCCCGGTGACAGAGGTCATTGTGGATAGCCCGAAGTCGGTCATCTTGCGCACTGGCGCATGTGCCCCAGGACAGGGCATCTGGGGGCTCATTGAGCTTTCCAGGACGATACTTGATATCATAATTGTAGGTGGAGGAAGATTTTGTCATTTTAAATTTTGCCCCGTTGTGCTTTGTCAAATATGAAGGCGACCGATCGCTGGTCGGTGACGAGGGTACCTCCTACCGGCTAGGTAGTGCCTCCAGTGCCGCACGGCTTCCACTATGGCTTGTGCTTCATTCTCAACCGAGGGGTGTCGAATTTCGGAAGCGTGGAGGGTCCTAGAGAAGAATGGATCTGGCCTGCCCGCCTGGTTAAGTGTGGCACCAGTGCGACGTCTGATGCATCGCTCTCTACCTGAAAGGGGATGGACTCGTCTACCGCGTGCATTGCGGCCTTGATGATGTCGGCCTTGATTCGGCTGAAGGCCGCGCGGGCCTCATCCGTCAGGGGAAAAGTGGCTGTTTGAATAAGTGGGCGGGCTTTGTCTGCATAGTTGGGGACCCACTGGGTGTAGTAGGAGAGCAGCCCCAGGCATCGTTTTAGGGCCTTGAGGCTGTGGGGAGGGGGGAATTCTGTGAGGGGGCGCATACGGTCGGGGTCGGGCCCTAGGACTCCGTTCTCCACGACGTAGCCGAGGATGGCTAGTCGGGTAGTACGAAAGACGCACTTTTCTTTGTTGTATGTGAGATTGAGGGATTGGGCGGCCTGGAGGAACCTCTGGAGTTTGGCGTCATGGTCCTGCTGATCATGGCTACAGATGGTCACATTGTCCAAGTGCAGGTATGTAGCCCGCAAACCGTAGAGGTCCACCATTCGTCTATCGTTCTCTGAAAGACCGAGACCCCGTTAGTGACGCCGAAGGGGACTCTGAGGAAGTGGAAGCGTCGGCCGGCTGCTTCAAAAGCAGTGTAGTGGCGCTCTTCCGGGCAGATCGGGAGCTGGTGGCAGGCAGACTTCAGATCGACTGTTGAGAACACACGGTACTGTGCGATCTGGTTGACCATCTCCACTATGCGGGGGATGGGGTACGCATGAAGTTGCGTCAATCAGTTAATTGTCTGGCTGTGGTCCACAACCATCCGATTCTTTTCCCCGGTCCGGACGACCACCACTTGCGCTCTCCAGGGGCTGTTGGTGGCCTTAATGATCCCTTCACTCAACTGTCGCCGAACCTCCGACTTGATAAATGTCATGTCTAGTGAACTGTACCGCCTGCTCCTGGTGGCGATGGGCTTACAGTCAGGAGTGAGATTCGCAAAGAGTGAAGGGGGGGAGACCTTGAGGGTCGCTAGGCTGCACACCGTGAGGGGGGCAAGGGTCCGCTGAACTGTAGGGTCAGGCTTCGGTGGTTACATTGAAAGTACAATCCGAGCAGTAGGGGGGCGCAGAGGTGGGGGAGGACGTAGAAGTTAAAACGAGTGTACTCTGCGCCCTGCATTGCGAGATTGGCGATACAGTACCCCCGGATTTGAACCAAATGGGACCCGGAGGCAAGGGAGATTGTTTGGGAGGCTGGGTAGGTGTGGAGGGAGCAGCACCTTACCGTGTCATGGTGGACAAAGCTTTCCTTTCTCCCGGATCGAAAAGACAGGGGGTCTTGTGCCCGTTGACCCGGACGGCCACCATGGAGTTCTTCAGCTGTTTCGGCTGCAACTGGTCGAGAGTGACTGCGCCCAGCTGCGGGTAGCCTGTGTGGTTGGTGGAATCACAAGATGGCGGCTCCCATAAGTCGCATGTGTTGGGCTGGGGCGAAGATGGCGATAACAATGGCCGGCCCCATCGGTCGCACGTATTGGTCGGTGTTGGGGCCGGCGACCAAGATGGCGGCCTCCACGAGTCGCACAATGCTGATGACACATCTGACGGGGCGTTCCAGGCAGACACATTACGGGTTCTGTGGGGCTGCGAGTCCCTGGGTCGGGCCTGGTGCATTGTCGATTTCTGAGCATTAGGCCGGCCCAGACAGACTCTTGTGATGTGCCCCTTTTTCCCCCACAATCGCTACACGTCGCTGTGCGGGCTGGGCAGCACTGCCGGGGGTGTTGACCCTGGCCGCAACACCGGGGGTGTTGATTCCCTGTGCTGGGCTGGCAGACGCGTGGCACAGGCCTGCGACGTAATCGGCTCCAACAGGGGCCGCGACGAGGGTGTCCACGAGGGGTTCGCCAGTCCCGCGGGGAATGCACTGAGGTTCTTGTCGGCCACCTCTAGCGAGGTAGCTAGCTTTACCGTTTCCCTCAGGTCGGAGGTCCCATTTTCCAGCAGGCGCTGCCTGATGTAGTTCGAGCAGACCCCCGCCACGTAGGTGTCCTGGATCTGTCAGTTCATGTGTTCCTCCGCCGTCACATCTCGATAGCTGCAGTTCCTCGCGAGTAGAGTCAGGGTTTCCAGCTACTTGTCCAGCGATTCGCCATCGCATTGACAGCGAGTAGTGAGGAGGTGTCTGGCGAACACCTCATTGACGGGCTTCACGAAGTGTGCCTTGAGGGTTGTGACCACCGCCTCGTACGTGGCCACTTTCTCGATCAGTACTGAGATTCGATGGCTCACCCAAACGTGGAGAAGTCGCAGCTTGAGGGTCTCCGTGGGAGGCATTGTGGAGGAGTCGAGATGGGCCTCGAAGCATCAAAGCCAATGTTCGAATATTTCCTTGGCTTCGGACGCGCGGGCGTCGAGTTCGAGCCTGTCTGGCTTTAGAGCAGCTTCCATAGTGCTGTCTATGATTAGTAAATTGATATACCTTCAATTCACCGAGAGGCAGTGAGAGCAAGTGAACATTAGGCTTTATTAATCATGAACTTGCCTAGCCAGAGTCGATTGTACAGATGAATGCTGCCCACAGGCGGCAGGTCTATATATGGCCCCGGTGAGGGCGGAGCCAGAGGCGGAGCCCACCGGGGTTACAGTTCAGTGCCTGGAAGTAGCTCGTATCACCACTTCCAGGTCATAGGTCATAGGTTACATTATCATACACGCATTAGGTGAATATATTCACCACACTACTATCACTCTTACTACAACTATTCGCCATCACTTCATAACCAGGACCTAGGTCGAAGTCAAAACTTTCGTCTGACTCCCCCTCACCAATATTCTTGTGATGTGGAGATGCAGGAGTGGGGTGGGTGTAGTAAGAAGTTTCACAACACCAGGTTTAAGTCCAATAGGTTTATTTGGAATCACAAGCTTTCAGAGCGCTGCTCCATCATCAGGTGAAGGGGAGGTAGGTTCACAAACACAGCATATATAGGAGAGACACAACTGCAAGATAATTACAGATTGGAATGCGAAGAATGGTTGGAATGTGAGTTTTGACAGGTACAAACAGTATGAGTGGAGACGGTAATAATCACAGGTAATCAAGGTGTGAATTGTCTCAAGCCAGGATAGTTAATAGGATTCTGTAAACCTGGGCAGTATGGTGGGGGTTACATGTAACATGACATGAACCCAAAATCCCGGTCGAGGCCATCCTCATGCGTGTGGAACTTGGCTACCAGTTTCTGCTCAGCGATTCTGCATTGTCGTGTATCTTGAAGGCTGCCTGGGAGAATGTTTACCCGAACATTGGAGGCTGAATGTCCTTGACTGCTGAAATGTTCCCCGACTGGAAGTCAACACTCCTGCCTGACGATTGTTGCACGGTGTCCGTTCATCCATTGTCGGAGCATCTGCATGGTCTCGCCAATGTACCATGCCTCAGGACATCCTTTCCTGCAGCGTATGAAGTAGACAGCGTTGGCTGTGTCGCATGAGTATGTACTGTGTACCTGGTGGGTGGTATTCTCATGTGTGATGGCATTATCCATGTCAATGATCTGGCATGTCTTGTAGAGGTTGCCGTGGCAGGGTTGTGTGGTGTCGTGGTCACTGTTCTCCTGACGGCTGGGTAGTTTGGTACGAATAATGGTTTGTTTGAGGTTAGGCAGTTGTTTGAAGGCAAGTAGTGGAGGTGTGGGAATGGCCTTGGCAAGATGTTCATTGTCATCGATGACATGTTGAAGGCTCCAAAAAAGATGTTGTAGTTTCTCTGCTCCAGCAATGGACGACAAAAGGTACTCTGTCGGTCGTGTACCATGTTCACCTTGTGAGGAGGTCGGTGCGGTTTGTCGCTGTGGAGCGCTGGAACTGTCAATCGATGAGTCGAGCGCCATATGCAAATGCACTAGTGATAATTTACCAAAATTCATTAGACTCTAGCACTGCAGTCTCACGGCGCCGAGGTCCCAGGTTCGATCCCGGCTCTGGGTCACTGTCCGTGTGGAGTTTGCGCATTCTCCCTGTGTTTGCATGGGTTTCTCCCCCACAACCCAAAGATGTGCAGGGTAGGTGGATTGGCCACACCAAATTGCCCCTTAAATTGGAACAAATGAATTGGGTACTCAAAATTGTTTTTTTTTAATTCACTAGACTCTGGGGTGGTCCCGGCAGATTGGAAATTAACAAACATGACACCACTGTTTAAAAAAGGAGGTAGGCAAAGACCGAGTAATTATAGGCCAGTGAGCTTAACTTCGGTAGTAGGGAAGATGCTGGAATCTATCATCAAGGAAGAAATAGCGAGGCATCAGGATAGAAATTGTCCCATTGGGCAGATGCAGCATGGGTTCATAAAGGGCAGGTCATACCTAACTAATTTAGTGGAATTGTTTGAGGACATTACCAGTGCGGTAGATAACGGGAGCCAATGGATGTGGTATATCTGGATTTCCAGAAAGCCTTTGACAAGGTGCCACACAAAAGGTTGCTGCATAAGATAAAGATACATGGCATTAAGGGTAAAGTAGTAGCATGGATAGAGGATTAGTTTATTAAGAGAAAGCAAAGAGTGGGGATTAATGGGTGTTTCTCTGGTTGGCAATCAGTAGGTGTCCCTCAGAGATCAATGTTGGGCCCACAATTGTTCACAATTTGCAGAGATGATTTGAAGTTGGTGAACAAGTGCAATGTGTCCAGGTTTGCAGACGACACTAAGATGAGTGGTAAAGCAAAAAGTGCAGAGGATACCGGAAGTCTGCCGAGGGATTTGGATAGGTTAAGTGAATGGGCTAGGATCTGGCAGATGGAATACAATGTTGACAAATGTGAGGTTATCCATTTTGGTAGGAATAACAGCAAAAGGGATTATTATTTAAATGATAAAATATTAAAACATGCTGCTGTGCAGAGAGACCTGGGTGTGCTAGTGCAAGAGTCACAGAAAGTTGGTTTACAGGTGCAACAGGTGATTAAGAAGACAAATGGAATTTTGTCCTTCATTGCTAGAGGGATGGAGTTTAAGACTAGGGAGGTTATGCTGCAATTGTATAAGGTGTTAATGAGGCCACACCTGGAGTATTGTGTTCAGTTTTGGTCTCCTTACTTGAGAAAGGACGTACTGGCACTGGAGGATGTGCAGAGGAGATTCACTAGGTTAATCCCAGACCTGAAGGGGTTGGATTACGAGGCGAGGTTGAGTAGACTGGGATTGTACTCGTTGGAATTTAGAAGGATGAGGGGGGATCTTATAGAAACATATAAAATTATGAAGGGAATAGATAGGATAGATGCGGGCAGGTTGTTTCCACTGGCGGGTGAAAGCAGAACTAGGGGGCATAGCCTCAAAACAAGGGGAAATAGATTTAGGACTGAGTTTCGGAGGAACTTCTTCACCCAAAGGGTTGTGAATCTATGGAATTCCTTGCCCAGTGAAGCAGTTGAGGCTCCTTCATTAAATGTTTTTAAGATAAAGATAGATCAAAATATGGCGGGTAGTACCGGTGGGAGGGGAGCGGGCTTGTGCAATATGTTACGGTGGAAGTATTGAAAGTACGTGGATGTTTGCACATTTTTGCCTTTTTTGCTTCCTTTCTGATGATGTCTGTAACTGTTTATAAAGCCAAAAACTACCTCAATAAAATTGTTTATTAAAAAAAAAGATAAAGATAGATCGTTTTTTGAAGAATAAAGGGATTAAGGGTTATGGTGTTCGGGCCGGAAAGTGGAGCTGAGTCCACAAAAGATCAGCCATGATCTCATTGAATGGCGGAGCAGGCTCGAGGGGCCAGATGGCCTACTCCTGCTCCTAGTTTTTATGTTCTTATGTTCTTATATCCAGTTCTTATGAGGACATCTTTCAGCATCTGTAGGTGTCTGTCATGTTCCTCCTTGTCCAAGCAGATCCTGTGTATACAGAGGGTTTATCTATAGGGGATGGCTTCTTTAACATGTTCAGGGTGGAAGCTGGAGAAGTGGAGTATCGTGCGATTATCTGTGGGCTTGCAGTTATATTCTTATAACATTGTTCTTGTAACAACATTCTCGTAACAACTATTTACCAGCGCCCCATAATCAGAACCAAAGCCAAAGTCAAGAATCTTGTCTAATCCCTCAGCCATCCGGTCACCATTGGTCTGAAAATGGACGGGACCTGGTTTGCTACCATGGTTACTTGAAATATGCTCAACACCCATCAACACATCTTTCTCTAAGTCCTCTGCCACCCAATGGGTTTTCTTAGCTCCCCAGTGCCCTTCAGTCAGCATTTCAGGTGCTAACTGCAGCACTTCCTTTGGACTCTCTGTAACTATGAGTGAAGCTCCAACTTTCACTCCCGCGAAACCGTTCCCCAGAAATAAGTCTATTCCTTCCACAGGGAATTCCTTAACCAATCCAACAACTACTGGACCTGACACTAAATCACACTCCAACTGCACTTTATACAATGGAACTGGGATACGACTTCCACCCATCCCATTCACAAATACGATGATGTGGATATGCCAGCGCTGGACTGGGGTGGGCACAGTAAGAAGTCTTACAACACCAGGTTAAAGTCCAACAGGTTTGTTTCAAACTCGAGCTTTTGGAGCACTGCTCCTTCCTCAGGTGAATGGAGAGGTATGTTCCAGAAACATTTATATAGACAAAATCAAAGATGCTGGACAATGCTTGGAATGCGAGCATTTGCAGGTAATCAAATCATTACAGATCCAGAGATAGGGGGTAATCCCAGGTTAAAGAGGTGTGAATTGTCTCAAGCCAGAACAGTTGGTAGGATTTTGCAAGTCCAGGCCAGATGGTGGGGGGTGGATGTAATGCGACATGAATCCAAGATCCCGGTTGAGGCCGCACTCATGCTTGCGGAACTTAGCTATAAGTTTTTGCTCGGCAATTCTGCGTTGTCGCGTGTCTTGAAGACCGCCTTGGAGAACGCTTACCCGGAGATCAGAGGCTGAATGCCCTTGACTGCTGAAGTGTTCCCCGACTGGAAGGGAACATTCCTGCCTGCCGATTGTCGCACGATGCCCGTTCATTCATTGTCGCAGTGTCTGCACGGTCTCGCCATGGTACCACGCTTCGGGACATCCTTTCCTGCAGCGTAAGAGGTAGACTATATTGGTCGAGTCGCACGAGTATGTGCCATGTACCTCGCGTATGTTGCATTACATCTACCCCCCACCACCTGGCCTGGACATGCAAAATGCTACCAACTGTTCTGGCTTGAGACAATTCACAAAAAACGGCGAGCGGCGATTCGTGGCGTGGGTCGGGCGTGGGGGGGGGGGGGGGGGGGGGGGGGGGGGGGGATGGGGGGGGAGAATAGCAGGAGGGCGTGAAAAATGTCGGGAGGCCCTCCCGCTATTCTCCCACCTGGGGTGGGGGGCGGAGAATCGAGCCCCTCAGCTTTCATTGAGCTCTCTGGGGGAAAGAACAAATCCTTCACCAGCACAAGAGTTTGGGTAGTCTCTGTGCCTCATACAATCATTATGGGTTTGGCTATGCTGTACCGTCTAGACCACAGTGTGTATTTAACCTGTATACGATGGACAAATGACCACAAGTTGCTTAATACAATAATATTTTATTACACACACACAGTTAATATTAGTCAATCACACACACATACAACTTGAACTCTAAACTAATACACTAGGAAGACCATAATTTAACTTCCAGGTGACTGGCAAGTGAAGTGCAGATATGGCCTTATCTGTAATCTTGTAGTACGGCAGTGCTGGATGTCTGTTGCTAGTCGTCTGTGTCCTTGGCTCTGGTCCCTCTGTGGATGGCATGGATGGTCTTCCTCTTGGCTGGTGAAGGGTTCACCGTTGTTGTTGGCTGTTGAAAGCTGCAGTTGAGAGAGCGAATGGTGGGCTGCGCAGCGCCTTTTATCCTTTGGGAATTTTGCACGCTTTGGGGCGGTCCCAGGTGAAGTTCCAATGGATTAATCAGGGCTCGATCACCCTGATTGATCTCAACCAATTGGGGGTGGACACCTTGATGGCTGGGTGGATCCCGGTCGGCCATAGCCGTTAGTGTCCGAGGCACATAGGCCTTCCCAAATAAGGAAAGCAGGTGCCACCAAGTCGGCCACTTATTGTCAGTTTCTACCTGGGGCCCATTGTCCTGGGAAGACCTTTTAGCGGCCTTTTTCCTCTGTCAGTTTTTGCATAAGTCTGAACTGCAGCTTTTGTGTATTTGCATGCTGCAGCCTGTCTGTGCCCTGGCTTTGGCCAAGTTTCCCATCGATCCCCGTGGGCGGCCATTTTAGGTGGCCACAGCTACCTCTGTCAAGGAGAATGGGGTGGCTTTCCACTTAGACTCACAACTGGTATATATCTCATCTACCTCATTCTCTGCACCTCCTCCCACAATGGTGTTCACCTTAGGTCTCCTAAGTCTAGTTAACGCTGTAGTTTGCACTGGACCATTCTCCACTTTCACTCCTTTTTCAAAATCCGCCTTCCGAACACCCACCAGGGCCAAGGGCCTTCCTTACAACTTCCAACAGGCTGAACAAACATATCCCACCTTGTTACAATGGTAACATATAGGCTTACAAGTCTCACTTCCACCCCCAGTACCTTCCATTTGGTCTGAGGCAGAGATCTTGGTGCCTTCCCAGGCATTAATTCTTTACCTTGGCTACCTGCCGTCCTCTCACTCTCCCACATCCTGTCCTGTTCAGAATTATGGGGGTGATGAAACAAAGGATTACATTTATGGATTAGCTCATAATCGTCATCCATAATTGCTGCTCAGGTGATTGTGATGTGCTGTACCTAGTCTTTTCTCTTCATCTTCGGCAATCACTCATTAACAAGTATTATTGCCACCTAAGAAACTCCATGTTACTGGTCATGGCTTCTGTGGGTCCTTGCTTGGCTGATGAGTCCAATCCTAGAGCCGCATCTTCGACTGCAGGTATTTCCAGGAGGTGGGATCCATCCTTGGACTCGATATCACTTTCTCAGGCTCCTTTTCTGGGCCTCCTCCTGCCATTGGGTGTCCTTGAAGAATTGATTCCCTTCAATCAGCAGGTAGCAATTAAGTCTCTTCTATGCAAGAGCCTCCCATTGATGTCTATGTTGCATTTCTTGAGCTAAACCTTCAGTGTGCCTTTGAAGTACTTCCTTAGTCCTCTCCTTGTTCAGGAGCCTTCCTCGAGCTAGGTGCAGAAGATCTGCTTTGGCAGTCAGGACTCTGACTTCCAAAGCACATGGCTGGCCCAGCGGAGTTGGTTTCAGATTATCATGGCCTCGATGTTGATGCTCTTGGCTCATTCAAGGACGTTAAGGTTAGGCGGTTATTTGAAGACAAATAGTGAGGTGTGGAGAAGGTCTTGGCGAGATGTTCATTGTCGCCTTTGCATCGATGTCATCTTTAGATGAGAGGTGGCTCCTCAGGTAGGGGAAATGTTCCATGTTTGGTAAGGTTTCTCCTTTAATCTTGATGGAAGGAGGGGGACCTGATCTTGACCTGGGGCAGGTTGGTAAAGGATTTGAGTCTTCTTGACGTTGATGTCGATTCTTTTGTATGCTTTAAACATGGCTTGGAGATTCTCTTTTGAGAGAATGGAGATCACGATGTCATCTGCATACTGAAGTTCCACGAGCGATATCAGTATTGTTTTCTTCTTGGATTTCAACCGGTTGTGGTTAAAAGGTTTCCCTGACACCCTCAACCCCACTGAGGTGCCAGTATCTGAGGTGTGTCAATGTACACCACTAATCACTGTGTATGGCAATTACCTTCAGGGAATTGATAGTTAACATGTCACATTGAGCAGCCTATAAATACAGACAGCTGGAAAAGTTTGGTGTGAGAGCTTCTTGTGGGTTATGAGGAAGTGTTTTACAATAAACCAGATTGAACCTAAAAGACCAGACTGGATTGATTCTTCCACCGTCGTCCCTGGTTGTAAGTAACAAAGTGACGTGAGGAGAAGGGCAAGCAGGTGGCAGTGCAGCACGTGAGGGATTTTTCTCGCCCTCCAAAGTCAATGGTGGACCATCTGGATCTTCGGCTGATCTGGGCAAAGAGCTAACTGACTGATGAAAAACAGCAACGAGCATATATGAGCATCAAAGATTGAGCAGCTGTTGCAGAATCCTACACATGGGCATGGTGCACCTCACATCTTTAATGATGCAGAATATCACCATAACCACGCAACTCCTGGTTTTCCTCTCCCAAGCCCTTTATATCCCATGCCCAATACCTAACCCCCACCCCCAAAATGTAAACCCCTTTACTGTCATGCTCATCAGAAACTTTCGCCTCTCCTCAACTAGTAGATCTCGCCCCCTGCTCACATGCCAATTTTAGAATGTTGTTCTCCACCATTGCCAGGAGTACTAGATTTGGAACTCCACATCCTGTACAGTTGTGATCTTGTGCTTCCCTTTCTCCTGTGAAGACAAGAGGGCATTAGTGAGCACTGTTCTATACGGCTGAGGTGTACATACTCCTCCCAAACATCACGCATCCATGCATGGACATCCATGTGTGGAAGTCCACGCATTGCAGAACTTCTCCATTCAATGAGTGCCTCCCATCCTACCTAGTCCTAAAAACCTTACTGGGCACAGATTTCCTTTGCTGCAAGAGCCTTTAGTGTACCACCTTCCAGCCTTACTAAATGCATGCCCAAACTTATATATTCATTCCAAACACCAAATGGCTTCCTTATGTACCCTTGCAGAGTACATATTCCTCTTTCAATACTGTACCCAGATCCTGCACATCACTCATGGCTGCTGGCTATCTGCATCACCCCGGTCCAGACTTTCTTGGTTAGATGTGATGGCTTCCTCATGCCATCAGCTGGCAGCAGTATCTTCCACCATTCACTCACTGTCTGCAGGACGGTACGCAAACAGCCGTGAGAGAACCTCGGGGCAGGGCGCATGCAGTTATTTGCATTTCAACTAGCTTTGTTTGTCTTCTAGCCACGAAGCCTCAATTCCCTTATTATGATAGTTCTGTCTGTGCCGCTGGCTAGCAGTGAATGGCTGACACTGAGGAGTGTCTTTCAATTCTCGGTACGATCGGTTTCACATTGCTTGCTTTCACTTCTCCAGTGTCATTGTCCACCACCAGTGACCCTTTAAAACCCACACCCTCCATTGGTAAAACATCAATGGAAGAGATCCCATGCTCCCATCCCCTTGACAGCTCTGGACCTCTCAACCTCAGCCAAAAACCTTTCCTGCTGGCCAGTCAGCGTGCAATCAATATCGGCAGCCAATGTTACAGCTACCTCTGGTCCCACTGATCCAACCCACGCACTGAGCATAACATTCAGGCCCACGAACCCTTATGTTGTGTAGCAACCATTGATGTGACACCCTATCCCGTACCAGCCTCCCCGGACAGGCGGCGGAATGTGGCGACTAGGGGCTTTTCACAATAACTTCATTGAAGCCTACTCGTGACAATAAGCGATTTTCATTTCATTTCATTTCTATCAAATGCCATTTGGAAGTCCATGTGCAACACACCTACAGCTTCCCCGAGTTGCCTGTTACTTCCTCAAAAAGCTCTAACAATTTATTTAAACATAATTTTCCTTTCACAAAATCATGTTGACTCGGCCTGTTCACGTTATGATTTTCTAAGCATCCTGCTATAACTTTATTAATAATGGATTCTAGCATTTTCACTCCAACAGATGTTAGGCTAACTGGCTTATAATTTATTGCTTTCTGTCTCACTCCTTTCTTGAATAACTGTTGTATTTGCTATTTTGCAATCCACTGGGATCATTCCGGAATCTAAGGAATTTTGTACGATTATAAGCACTGTCTCTACTATCTCTACAATGACCTCTATTCAGACAGTAGGATGCAGGCCATGAGATCCTGGGGCTGTGTCAACTTTTAGGTTCAAATGTTTTCTCACCATCTATTCCTTGGTGATGCTGATTGTTTTAAGTGTGTCCCTCCATTTCATCTCTTGATTATCAAGTATCTTTGGGACATTTTCTAAGTTTCGACAATGAACATAGAACATAGACCATAGAAAAATACAGCACAGAACAGGCCCTTCGGCCCACGATGTTGTGCCGAACCTTTGTCTTAGATTAATCACAGATTATCATAGAATTTACAGTGCAGAAGGAGGCCACTCGGCCCATCAAGTCTGCACCGGCTCTTGGAAAGAGCACCCTACCCAAGGTCAACACCTCCACCCTATCCCCATAACCCAGTAACCCCACCCAACACTAAGGGCAATTTTGGACACTAAGGGCAATTTATCATGGCCAATCCACCTAACCTGCACATCTTTGGACTGTGGGAAACCGGAGTACCCGGAGGAAACCCACGCACACATGGGGAGGATGTGAAGACTCCGCACAGACAGTGACCTAAGCTGGAATCGAACCTGGGACCCTGGAGCTGTGAAGCAATTGTGCTATCCACAATGCTACCATGCTGCCCTTAAGAACAAATTAATCTACACTCCATTATTCTACCGTAATCCATGTACCTATTCAATAGCCGCTTGAAGGTCCCTAATGTTTCCGACTCAACTACTTCCACAGGCAGTGCATTCCATGCCCCCACTACTCTCTGGGTAAAGAACCTACCTCTGACATCCCCCCTTATCTTCTACTATTCACCTTAATCTATGTCCCCTTGTAATGGTTTGTTCCACCCGGGGAAAAAGTCTCTGACTGTCTACTCTATCTATTCCCCTGATCATCTTATAAACCTCTATCAAGTTGCCCCTCATCCTTCTCCGTTCTAATGAGAAAAGGCCTAGCACCCTCAACCTTTCCTCGTAAGACCTACTCTCCATTCCAGGCAACATCCTGGTAAATCTCCTTTGCACCTTTTCCAAAGCTTCCACATCCTTCCTAAAATGAGGCGACCAGAACTGCACATAGTACTCCAAATATGGCCTTACCAATGTTTTGTACAGCTGCATCATCACCTCACGGCTCTTAAATTCAATCCCTCTGCCAATGAATGCCAGCACATCATGAAGACAGACATAAAAGGGGGGAATCTTACCAGAAGTGTCAGAAAGCTGGCATGGAACTGTCCAGTTCCACAGGCCAGTTTTCTCAATGAATCTTGAGCCTCTTTTCCAAAATAAAGTGAGTGGATATGGTTTACACCATCACTCTGGTGGGGTAGGACCTCTTTAAGCTGGGAACTGGCTCCACACAGATCGGGACGCCATCTTTAAAGAGCACGCCAACCAGTGCTACCATGCAACTATCTCAGAACACATAATGGAAATCTCGGGGGTGCGCCCCTCCCTCCCCCCCACTGACATTAATTCCCGGCACCCCCCATCTCAATCTCCGCTCTCCCCTCTACCACCACACGTCAAAGTATCCCCCCCCCATGGGTCTGCCCCTGGCACAAGTTGGCACTGCCAGGTTGGCCACTAAGTAAATTTAAATTAATTCAAATTTATTAAAATGAGGTTCACGCCCTTGAATCTCGCATCGTCGCCGGCAAGGGGCTGGGAAAATCGGGAAATGTGATTCTCGCCGGAGAGATCACATTGATTTGCGCGAGATTTTCCACTCTCACCACCGATTCCGTGGACGGCGAAGGCAACCTCAAGATTCCACCCAAAATAACTGTTCAGCTCTTCCACCATTTCCTTGTTTTCCATTATTAATGGACAAATGGGTAAATGGGGAGAAGATGAGGAGAAAGCAGGTCATAGGGGTTCATTTTGGATTGTTCGACAAAGATCCTGCACAGACACAACTAATTAACCGAGTTCTGATGAAAGCTCAATGACGGGAAACATTACCACTGTTTCACTCTCCCCAGATTCTGCCCAATATGCTGAGTATTTCCAGTATTTTCTGTTTTGAGAAGATTGAGGCCATGGTTTCGGTCCCTGCTTCAAGCTCCGTTCCCTAGCTACCAAATCCATCTCTCTCCCTGGAAACAGTCTAAGGTTAAGCCAATCTGTTTGAAACCTTAGTGTCACAATTCATCCCAAGATGAGACTCTGAACTTATTTTCGCCTCATCACAAAAAACATTAAATTCCACCTCCATAACATTATTCTTCATCCCTGTCTCAGCTCTGTTATGTTTCTTAAAAGAATGCTAGAAGTCGTTCAGCAGTTGAAGGGTGGTTTATTGTGCTCCCAATAAATTACTTTGTTAGCTTTTACTTACAGAATGGCACTTGTAAAGATACTGCTTTTCTATGCTCTGCAACTAGGCCTAACCACTTGCAGCCCTGAGCTCAACTTCCGTCCTGTCCTGCTCCCCTGCCTCTCCAGCCAAAGTGAGCGAGGGCGGGCCTTCGGCGTCACTCTTATATGTCCCCGTGCTGCCCCCTGGTGGTACTTCCATTTCCCATCAGCCCCTTCTGTACATACTCAGGCGAGGATCACTACATCCCCCTTTTTCACTTTTTTTTTAGTTGCAGAGCTGTAACTAAACACAAATTCAAACAGTTAGGTTTATATACAAAGACAAGGCAGAGCAATGATATTGTCAGTCCATGTTCATAAGTTCAGACAGTTGGGTGCACGTCTGATCCGGGTAGACCTCCTGAGTGGGCATGGAGATCCAGAGTCTTTTACGTCCATTTGGACACCTGCTGCTGGAGTTCCAGGATGTTGCATGACAGCGTCCTGCAGATCTAGTGTTGGAAATACCTGTCGACGAGGTGTAACTTTTAGAAGGTCTCGGCGATTTAGTCGAAACATTGTTCCATCGTCAGACTGCACAATGTAGGATCGTGGCGATATTTGGCGGAGCCCCCAGCCGGGTGTCGCAACCTCACCGTATCGTTGATTGCCAACGGATGCAGTACTTTTGCCTGCTGGTCATAGTGCTGCTTTTGCACTTGATGTTGGTGATGCATCTTATCCAGGACAGACGAGTGATCGGGATTGGTGAATTGTAGTGCCAGTAATGTTGTCCGCACATCTCTGTTGAAGAGCATTTGAGCCGGTGATAGTCCAGAGCTCAAAGGTGACGAACGGTATGACAAGAGGGCCAAGTGTATGTCGGATTTTGAGTCCGCAGCCTTGCTGATGAGTTGTTTGATAATGTGGACACCTTTCTCCACCCTTCCATTTGATTGCGGAAAGTGTGGACTCGACGTTACATGCTTGAAGTTGTAGTGCTTGGCGAAGTCCATCCATTTCCAGCTGGCAAAGCAAGGACCATTGTCGGACATGACCGTCCGTGGGATGCCATGCCTGGAGAAGGTTTCTTTGCAGACCTTGATGACTGATGCCACTGTGAGATCCGGGAGTTTCAGTACTTCCGGAAAGTTGGAGTAGTAGTCGATAAGCAGAACATAGTTGTGGCCCATGCCGTGGAACAAGTCAATGCCAACTTTGTCCCACGGTGACGTGGCCATCTCATGCTGCTGTAGTGGCTCCTTGCATTGTGCCGGTTGATGTCTTTGACATGTGTCACAGGTGAGCACCATGTTCGTTATGGCCTCGTTTATCCCTGGCCAGTAAACGGATTGTCGTGTTCTCCTTTTGCACTTTTCGGCACCAAGGTGCCCCTCGTGAATCCTGTGGAGGATGTCCGCCCGGAGCGCCATTGGGATGACGATTCTGTCGTTTCACAGTATAATGCCATCGACCACGGATAGTTCAGTCCTGACGTTTTGGAACTGTGGGCACCGCCCATTTGGCCAGCCATGCTGCAGGTTGTGTAGGACTTGAAGGAGGGTGGCGTCCTCCTGTGTCGCCTGACGAATTTGCTGCAGCCTCTCGTCCGCTGCTGGGAGTGTCTCCTTGCACCACTGTGCATGAGTTTCCACATCATTGATGGAAGCCAGTGGCGGGTTGTCAGCATCCATGGCTCGTGATAATGTGTCAGCTATTACAAGGTCCTTGCCAGGGGTGTAGACCAGCGTGAAGTCGTACCTCTGCAACTTCATCATCATGCGTTGTAGGCGCGGTGTCAATATCATTAGATCTTTGTCGATGATGTTTACCAGCGGCCTATGATCAGTTTCCACGAGAAACATGGGGAGACCGTACACATAGTGGTGGAATTTGGTCACGCCTGTGATTAGCCCTAGGCACTCCTTCTCTATCTGTGCATACCTGCACTCTGTGGCAGTGATCGCTCGTGAAGCGTAAGCCACTGGGACCCATTCCGACTGGTCATTCTGTTGCAGTAGCACCGCACCAATTCCATGTTGACTGGTGTCAGTGGAGATCTTTGTAGGTTTTGCCGGGTCAAAAAATGCAAGCGTTGGGACTGCCATCAATTGGTGTCTCAGATCATCCCATTCATCTTGGTGCTGTTGGGTCCAGGCAAACTCTGTGTCGTTCCTTATCACTTTCCTTAACGCCGTTGTCCGTGCTGCTATGTTCGGTATGAATTTGCCGAGGAAGTTGATGAATCCCAGGAATCTTAGCACCGCTTTCTTGTCATGTTGGCTCTGCATGCTCTGAATTGCGGCGATCTTCTCAGCGTCCGGCTTCACCCCGTGCTCTGATATTGTGTCACCCAGGAAGGTCAGAGAGGACCGTGCAAAGGTGCACTTGGCCCGGTTGAGCTTCAGTCCAAAGTGGTGGATCCTTTGGAAGACTTGCTTCAGCCTCGCAATATGGTCTTCCTCTGTTGTTGACCATATTATGATGTCATCCACATAGACTGCTCCATTATTCTGTGAAATATTTCGGATGCAGATATAATGCCAAAGGGCATCCGATTATAACAGTACCTTCCAAACGGCGTGTTGAAGGTGCACAGCAGGCGGCTGGACTCATCGAGCTGCATTTGCCAGAAGCATGTACGGTAGCACAGTGGTTATCACTGTTGCATCACAGTGCCAGGGTCCCAGGTTCGATTCCTGGCTTGGGTCACTGTCTGTGCGGCATCTGCACGTTCTCCCCTGTCTGCATGGGTTTCCTCCGGGCCCTCTGATTTCCTCCCACAGGTCCCGTAAGACGTGTTTGTTACATTGTTTGTGAATTCGACATTCTGAATTCTCCCTCAGTGTACCCAAACAGGGCGGAATTGTAGCGACTAGGGGATTTTCACAGTAACTTCATTGCAGTGTTAATGTAAACCTACCTGTGACAATAATAAAGATTATTATTAAATAAAATTAGACATTTTGTCTACAAAGTTACTGTGACCCTAATTATGATCCAGAAAGACTGCCAGGGGACAAACGTGCATGGGTGAATCCGACTGAAATGCTGAAATCTGTATGTTGCATGTGCAGAGATTTATTTTTAAATTTCCCTGACAATTGTTGGAATGGTGCCCTCTAAACTGGGCTATTTTCCAGTCAGGTGTCAGCCATGGCTCAGTTGTTAGCACATATGCCTTTGAGTCACAGGGTTCTGGGTTTGAGTCTCATTCCAGGGTTAGAATGCGGAATGAAGGCTGACACTTTAGTGCAGTTCTGGGGGAGCACTTTGAAAAGTCGATATAAATGAAAGTCTTTCTTTTATGAGATATGCTTGCATATGACCAAGTGCTTCAATGTTTGCAATTGCCACCATCCCACCACTGGATGGCAGATCAAATTTGCATTGTGCCTTTTGTGAGGGAAACTTCCATTCACATACTTGTTGGGTAAAGAATTACTCTGATACACGCTTGGAAAAACAAGAAAAGGCCAAACATTGAAAAATCCTTTACTATCGCTCAGGCACCTATTCTTACATGATTAGATATAATATACTGTGAACAATACATTATTCTACATGTATATTAGTAATTCCTCAAGAAATAGTAGTGGAAAATATCTTAGAATGTTAAAATATGCATGTTAATGGAGATAATAATTCTAAACACGTGGCAAGTAATCTGTGGCCACAATTCATAAATATATTATTTAAGGTTCTGTGGCTCGTGGACACTAAATCACATGATCATTGGAGAGATTCCATTTGAACCACCTCACGTTAATGGCACTACAATTACTCTACTGCGGCATTTTCAAATGATCTACCATTTCTCTGCTGGCCGTCCAATGTAGGGCATTAATTACTTTGAAGGAACTTTCTGACATTTTATCCTAAATTTTGCGATTCTTACGAGTTTAATCGGGTAACTCTTTGCTGTGATTCTCATAGTAATTGAAATCCTTTTCTGGATTTCCCCATTACACTTCTTACAATCTTGTATAGGTCTCTAAAGATACATTCTCAGGATGTCTTCTTTCAAAAGTTGATAGAGCCCAGGCTGTCCCACTTTCATTCTCAAAACTCAAACTTTTTTAACAACTACAAATCAGTCTTGTTCCTGTTCCTCGGACACCACTTGCCAGCCTCTGGAGCTATACCTCCTGTGTCTTTGTGATCATAAGCTAGGCCAGATAAAAGTACAGTTTGGTCATTCCTCCACTTTCTAGTCCTACTGTTGGGGTTCTCAAGTTTTAGCATTCAGTCGACTTGCTGAATACTGCTGTGTATTGATGCGACATTTATAGCCCCAGACCAGAATTTTAGGTTTGCTCGGGTGGGTGCGCGCATCTGACCCAGAAGAGCGGGTGAAACTGCATGCGAAGACATCAAGGCATGTTCCCCCAAAGTCATTACGCACTCACGCAATGTTTCGGTTGAAGCGGGAGATTTGGAGCGTGTTTGCCGACAATCAAGCATCCAATGTCAATGCACCACATTAATGGGTTAATTGAACACAATTTTACATTGGCCCATCTGCTTTTCTAATTGGTGGGTTGGGCCCATGTCCAGGCAGCCGTGAGCTGCAACCTTGATCCAAGGCAGGATAAAATGCCAGGGCTGAAATAGAATTTTAAAAGGAAGCATGGTGGCACAGTGGTTAGCCGTGCCACCTCACAGCGCCAGGGGACCCCGGGTCCAATTCCGGCTTTTGGTGGCTGTCTGTATGGAGTTTGCATGTTCTCCCAGTGTCTGTGAGGCTCCCTCCGGGTGCTCTGGTTTCCTACCACTGTGCGAAGATGTGCAGGTTAGGTAGATTGGCCATGCTAAATTGCCTCTTAATATCTAAAGACATGAAGATTAGGTGGCGTTAAGGGGATAGTGCAGGGAAGTGGGCCTAGGCGGGATGTTCTTTCAGATGGTCTGTCCAGGTTCACCGGGCCGAATGGCCTCCTTCTACAATGTAGGGGCTCTATGGATTTTAAGGGACCCACGTCTGAGATTTGCGTTTAAAAATGGTGCCTAGACACTCTTTGCAGCATTTTCCCATCGGAATTTATTTTTTCAAGCCAGCAGCTCCCTGAGACAGCTCCATGAGGGCTGTCCCCCTGAGGGAGCACATGGGAAATGCCAGCCCACACCCTCTTCCCACCCTCTCTGGCAGCGCTGAGCATTTTCCTGTATGCGTTTTACTCTGGTTTGCCATTAGTTGATCAGCCAGCGTGAATACGGGGCTGATTGCAACCGGAAACCCGTTTCACGAAAGTGTCCCACGCCAACGAATGAAAGGTTCAGGCCCAAGTTTCCGAAGGATCCTAGTAGGGATTACTGGGTCCTTTTCAAATTGGCAGGCAGTAACTAGTGGGGTACCACAGGGATCGGTGCTGAGACCCCAGCTATTCACAATATATATTAATGCATTTTGGATGAGGGAACAAAATGTAACATCTCAAAGTTTGCAGATGACACTAAGTTGGGTGGGGAGGTGAAATGTGACGAGGATGTAGGATCTACTGATGTGTTGGGAAAGCTGGGGTCTGTGAGGACTGCGTTTTACTGCAGCAGTGAGAGAGACAGGCTTCCAACACTGAAGAAAATGCAACTCTATTTTATTGAACTCTTAACTATCATACATACTTTAACTGTGGGTTGACACTATGCTGAGTTGACTGGAGACATGAGGTTAACCTGACCAGACTATCTTACTACAAACATGGTGGTAATGCTCTAGTTGTTGCTCACGGGCTCTGACTGTCTCAGAGGCTGCATCCCAAGAGAGCGGGAAAACTAGTGCCCTCTGGCTTTATAGTGGCCGTGTCCTGTCTGGTGATTGGTTGCTGTGTTCTGTGTATTCATTGGTCATCCTGTGTGTCAATCAATGCCTGCCTGTGCACCATCATATACTTGTGTGAATATTATGACACCAACAGCAAGATCTGGACAGGTTGGGCGAGTGGGCGAGTCAATGGCAGATGCAGTATAATTTGGGTAAATGTGAGGTTATTCACTTTGGAAGCAAAAATAGGAAGACAGATCACTATCTGAATGGTTACAAATTGGGAGAGGGGAGTGTGCAGCGGGACCTGGGTGTCCTTGTGCACCAGTCGCTGAAGGTAAGCATGCAGGTGCAGCAGGCGGTAAAGAAGGCTAATGGTATGTTGGCCTATATGGTATACTGTCATATGATGAGAGATTGATTAGGTTGGGATTGTTCTCGCTGGAGTTCAGAAGATGAGGGGGGATCTCATAGAGATAATAAAATTTTAATGGAACTAGACAGGGAAGATGCAGGGAAGATGGTACCAATGATGGGTGTGTCCAGAACCAGGGGTCACAGTCTGAGGATTCAGGGTAAGCCATTTCGGACAGAGATAAGGAGACACTTCTTCACACAAAGATGGTGAGCCTGTGGAATTCATTACCACAGGAAGAAGTTTTTAAAAAAAAATTAAATTTAGAGTACCCAATTATTTTTTCCAATTAAGGGGCAATTTAGCATGGCCAATCCACCTAAATTGCACATCTTTTGGTTGTGGGGGTGAAACCCACACAGACACGGGGAGAACGTTGCAAACTCCACATGGACAGTGACCCAGGGCCGGGATTCGAACCCGGGTCCCTCAGCGCCGTAGGCAGCAATGCTAACCACTGTGCCGCCCTACCACAGGAAGTAGTTGATGCTAAGACATTTGAACATATTCAAGAGGAAGCTAGATATAGCACTTGGGGAGAATAGGATCAAAGGCTAAGGGGAGAAAGCAGGATTAGGCTATTGAGTTGGATGATCAGCCATGATTGTGATGAATGGCGGAGCAGGCTTGAAGAGCCAAAAGACCTCCTCCTGCTCCCATCTTCTATGTATCTATGCATCTACATTGTAAATTTCAACACCATTCATGGCTACATATTCAAATTTTTCCTCCAACCTCTAACCTCTTATGTGCATGATTAAATTCTTCCCACCCTGCTGTGGAGTTTGACAGCAAGTATATTACAAGTGACTAGACTTCAGAAGTACTGCAACTGGTTGTAGGAAACTTTGGGAGATACTGGAGTCATGAAAGGCACTATATAAATGCAAGTTTATTCATTCATCCATCTTCTTCTTCTTCTTCTTAGGCAGTACCCCCAGCGTGAGGATGATTTGCTTCCACACCGGGAGATGGGTTCTGCGGTGGTTGAATAGACCAATCCCGGATCCGCAGACTCTGCCGCAGGTTTGGCAGGTGGTTTTGATGAGGTGGGTGTAGTGAGATGCTCTCCTTCCGCGGTTTACTTTTGGTCTCCCGTGCTCCACCCTATGAAACTTGAACTGTTTGGCGCCCTCGCAGATGATTTTTCTCCAGTTTGTGCGTTCTAAGGTAAGATTCCCACGTGTCGATGAGGATGTTACATTTATTTGGGGAGGCTTTCAGAGTGTCCTTGTAGCATAAACCTCTGCCCTCCTAGTGATCACTTGCCATTGCGGATCTCGGAGTAGAGCACTTGTTTTGGGAGTCTTGTGTCGGGCTTGTGGGCAACGTGGCCCACCCGTCACAACTGGTCGAGCGTGACCAGTGCCTCGATACTGGAGATATTAACCTGGGAGAGGACACTCACGTTGATGTTTAGACTGAGGCTCATTCTTTCATCTGCCTCGGTGAATGCGTTGATGACGGCTTGTAGCTCGGCCTCGGAGTGTGTGCACACACAGGTGTCGATTGCATACTGCAGCTCGATGACAGAGATTGAGGTGGTCTTAGTTCTGGCCTGGAGGCATCGGTGATTGAACAGTTTCCACAGGTCCGGTAGGTTAGCTCCACTCCAGCGGGGACCTTCAGTGTGACGGAGGGAGTATTGCTGCGAGGGAAAATGGTTGAAGAGTGTGTAGTGCAATGACACCGTTCTGTTTGACCCCAATTTTCACATGTATTGGGTCTATGGCGGTCCCTTGGTGATATCCATGAATACAAATGATACATACGATTAGTGCTATAATTTAAGTATGTAATACAAGAGATTCTGTCCAACAACATAACCCTGTAGACAGTGTAACAGTATGGTACAGTACATTACTGTACATTCTTTCATCCAAAACCTCTTTCAAGAAATATTATGGCACCCTGGGGGGGAACTTTACTCTAAACTACCTGGTGGAAACTGATGAGTTTAGATCAGAAATCCCTATTACACCAAAACTCAACTCTACTTCTATTAATGTAGAATAGCCTCTCCAATACATGCCACACATGCAGTTCATGCCCAGGAATTCAGCAGAGTTATATTGATAGAACTATTAAACCCACACCAGAAATGAACTTGATTGAAATATATTGAGTGAATTTCACTTTGTGTATTAGGAAATAAATTGCTTTTATTCCCTGGTTTGATTTGGAAATCTACAGTAGCAAGGATGCAAATTCATATGGGAAGCATGGCAGCACAGACCATTAGCACAGGTTGCTTCACAGTTCCAGGGTCCTAGGTTCGATTCCTGGCTTGAGTCACTGTCTGTGTGGAGTCTGCATATTCTCCCTGTGTGTGCGTGGGTTTCCTCCGGGTGCTCCGGTTTCCTCCCACAGTCCAAAGATGTGCAGGTTAGGTGGATTGGCCATTCTAAATTGCCCTTAGTGTCCAAAAAGTTAGGTGGGGTGACTGGGTTATGGGGATAAAGGGGGATTGGGTGGCGGCATGGGGCTTAGGTAGGGTGCTCTTCCAAGGGCCTGTGCAGATTCGATGGGCTGAATGGCCTCCTTCCTCACTGTAAATTCTATGATTCTATAGCAGACCAAGGCAGGCCAGCAGTATGATTCAATTCCCGTACCAGCCACTCCGAACAGGTGCCGGAATGTGGCGACTCGGGGCTTTTCACAGTAGACTTCATTTAAAGCCTACTTGTGACAATAAGCGATTTTCATTTCATTTCAGTTCATCTGTTAAATCTTTTCAAAATCTCTACAAGTCCTGAACGAGAAATGGTTGCACAATTAACTTTAATTTTGAATTGATGTAAATCTTTTACGATATCATAACCACACACCAAAATGTTCAACTAGGAGAAAATAACATCGTAGAACTATGTTTATGATACAAGTAAAATAATCAAAGTGAAAATGTTTTCTGTACATTGGCCACAAGATGGAGGCATTGTACATAAATTAAAGTTATTCGCACCAATTGGGCAATAAAAGCCAATATCACATTCACATCAATGAATTCAGCCTGAGGTTCATCAACATCTTCCACCAATGGCATCTGTCATTTATCAAAAAAAGAAAAGTGACAATGATTAAATGAAATGTTCCACTAATTTCCCTCAGTGTATGTTATTATGGGCGGCGGTGTTAGTTCTGTTGGTTGAACAGATGGTTTGTGATAACAGAGCGGGGCCAACAGTACAGGTTAAATCCCCGTACCGGCTTAGGTTATTCATGAAGGCCTCTGCCTTCTCAACCTTGTCCCTCGCCTGAGGGTGTGGTGATCCTCAGGTTAAATCACCACCAGTCAGCTCTCCTCCTCAAAGTGGAAAACAGCCTTTGGTCATCTGGGACTATGGCAACTTTACTTGTTACTTTTTGGTTTGAGTGACGCATGGGCATATGTTTCATCCGCTACTTTCCTCAAACACAATCCAACAATGTACAATGCTTATATCAGCGAACGCACTAGCTGAAAGATGTGGCCCTTCCTCTGTAATCTGCCAGTGGTAAGGCACATGTATGGTCAAGGATCGGTAATTGGGTCAATTCCAGATACACAGTTCTGGGCCTTTGCGGAAAATCTCCATTGGAAGTGGGAATCTCTGGCCACTGTTAGTGACTCAGGTTAACCTGCTGGTGTGTGTGCTTCATTGATCTGAATGCTAATGAAGGCAACAACCAGACGGTGTGACATGATTGACACCAGAAGGACTGAACTCTTGTCATACTTGGAATTCAGTTTGACTAATTTGAGTTAAAGTATTCTTGACACTAGTCCTTGGTCTTAGTTTTCAATTTTGCTTCTTGTTCTTGTCATAGTAACTTCAATGTAGTGACTTCAATGGAAATACAAATGGAGAGATGCAAAGTGGAGGCCAATTTGCTACCACCCCTTTTTACACCATCACACAAATTTACCTCTTTGTCTCTATTATCCTCCTCACACTTTACCCAGAACATAGCATGCTTTGTAATTTAAAGCTATTGGAACTCCATAAGATTTTTATTTTCTGTTGCAGATCCTTGGCGAGTGTTAGCACATGACTGTATATTTCCCAGTAAGGCAATTCTTCCTGTGCCATCGTTCAAATTGAAACAATGACCACAAGACCATAAGATACAGGAGCAGATTTAGGTCATTCGGATCATCGTGTCTGCTCCGCCATTCAATCACGGCCGATATGTTCCTCGTCCCCATTCTCCTGCCGATCCCCATAATCTCTGATCCCCTTATTTATCAAGAAATCCCTTATTAATCAAGAACACCAGATTTGTGCTTAAGGTGCTTGACTGAATAGTTATTTCTTAGAACATAAGAACTAGGAGGCAATTTAGACTCTCGAGCTGCTCCATCATTAATACAATCATGGCTGATCTCATCAAGGCCTCAACTCAACTGTCCTGCTCATTCTCCGTAACCCTTCAACCCATTACTAATTAAAAATCGGTCCAACTCCTCTTAAATTTACTCAGTGTCCCAGCATCCACCGCACTCTGGGTAGCAAATTCCACAAATTCACAATCCTTTCTCCTCCATAGTCCGTAGAACGCCTTCGGTGCAGAAGGAGACCATTCGGCCCATCGAGTCTGCACCAACACTCCAAAAGAGCACCCCACTTGGGGCCATTCCCCTGCTCTATCCGTAACCCCACGCATTGATCAATCCACCTAACCTGCACATCTTTGGACTTGTGGGAGGAAACCGGAGCACCCGGAGGAAACCCACGTAGACACGGGGAGAATGTGGACTCCGCACAGACAGTGAGCCAAGGCTGGACTTGATCCTGGGTCCATGGCGCTGTGAGGCTGCAGTGCTAACCACTGAGCTACCATGCCACCCTCATCTCTTTTAAATTTGCTGCCCCTTATCCTGATACTATGACACATGGCTTTGTGCAGTGAGCAAATTGGCAGTTAGTTAACTTGTGCAGAATTGTTAACAGAGAATAGACATGGGGTAATCCAATTAACTGAACCCAGTGTACATGCTTTAATCAATTGAACAAGAAACAGCTGAGAAATACATACAGTAACCAAATAAGGTTAGTTGGGTTACGGGGATAGGGTAGAGGTATGGGCTTAAGTGGGGTGGTCTTTCCAAGGGCCGGTGCAGACTCAATGGGTTGAATGGCCTCCTTCTGCACTGTATATTCTATAATACATATGAAGAGTAATAAAAGTTCCTATTTTACCACTTAAGCTCACCTTTAAAAACAAATGGCGGAATCCGCTAAACATTTGTCTCATGTTTTCTTCATTTCAGAAGTATCACACAGGAGAGATTTTATTGATTATCCAATGAAAGGCAACTAAATATTCAGAAGGCTTCCATAGAGAACTTTAGAAAGTATATTGATTGTTTGATTATTTACCTTTTAAAAAAGGAATCCTTTCATCTTCCGCACCTTGGATCTTGCGTCACTGATATCATTGGTCATGAAGACACACATGCAATTTGTTGCCAGGTCTCTCCTAATGCTGCACTGAGATTTGATGCTCACCAATGTTTCATCTCCAATTCCCTTTCTCTTAGCTACCTGGCTTCAGCTTAGTACTTCATGACAGTACACTGGCTGTGATCTGGAAATAAAGGGCTAATTTTTTTCTTTTAATTTAGAATACCCAATTATTCCTTTTCCAATTAACGGGCAATTTAGAATGGCCAATCCAGCTAACATGCACATCTTTGGGCTGTGGGGATGAAACCCACGCAGACACGGGGATAATGTGCAAACTCCACACGGACAGTGACTTAGGGCCGGGATTCGAACCCGGGTCCTCAGCGCCGTAGGCAGCAGTGCTAACCACTGTGCCACGTGCCAATAAAGGGCTGATTTTATCCTGTGATTGGGCAGCGCTTGGGGGATGGGAGAAAGGTGAACACATTAATATGAACTTCCATCCCTACTTCCATTTTAAATTCAACAAAAATGTCGAGATTAGTGCTCGAAATAATAGGAGCTCTGGAGGGGGTCAATTATTGCATTCAACCTCTTCCATCGATGCCTGAAACTCCAGCTCCAAAAGAGTGGCAGTGGGAGTGTGGTATTATCATAAATGTAAGAACTGCAAGGGTGAATGCAATGTTTAGAGTAGCCACTAGCGGGAGCTACAGTTCCAAGTATATACGGCATTGATGCTAATCCTTGTGGGGAGAGCAGTGCAGGAGTTAGCTGGAGACAGACAGAAGTACAGATAGTGTGAGTAAGAGCAGATCATAGTTTATATCAGATTAAGATGAGTCCGCCGATGCGTGGTAGTTTATATGTTAACAATCAACTGTGTATTCTTTAGGAGTACGTGTCTAATCCAAATTAGTTGTGTTAATACATTTATAGCTTTGTTCAATTTCAAGCTATTTTGTGGTCTGGTGGTGAACACTGCGCCAAACCCATCCTGAAATAAGCAACACAAGAACAGCACGGGAGCAGCATGTGTTGGGTTCTCTCAGGATGTCAGCACATCTGCACATTCTTCTCCCCAGCATCCCAGTCCCCCATCAAGTAGGCACCACGAGGCTAGCAGGTCAGCTGGACCAGGTACTCTAATGGTGGCCTGGGTTACAGAGCCTGTGGCTAAACCCCACACAGGTCTGAATATCCAGATCATGACCAGGTGTATCGTGAGGATCTGCACATAAGAAGCACTAGGCTTTCACCAGCTCAGCTAAAACCTCGATAGTGGAATGCTTCAGATGAGCAAGTAGAGTTAATAAACCTTTCCTTTAAAAAGTATTATAGGTTTATGACCTGGTTGGAAAATTAAGGAAAGAGATTTATTATGATTGCCATTAAAGAATGACAGAAGTGATGACGAAAATCTTGGAGGATTGTTATGCAGAAGGGTTCTGTCTATGTTGCCAGGACGTGGGTATAAATCCTGAACTATAAGCTGATCCCTAGCATCCTGTGCTGGGAAGTGGCCCTGCTTCCTCTGCTGCTTCCCTTGTTTCCCCCAGTCCTCCTCACCTGGGAGTGACTGGTGCCCCTGCTCTCCCCCCACCAGGAGGTGGGTCACTCTGTAATTCAATTTTTTTTTTAGTTTTTCCAATTAAGGGGAACTTTACATGGCCAATACCACCTACCCTGCACATCTTTGGGTTGTGGAGGTGAGACCCATGCAGTCCATGGGGAGAATGTGCAGACTCCACATGGACAATGACCCGGGGCTGGGATTGAACCCAGATCATCAGTGCCGTGAGGCAGTAGTGCTAACCACTGCACCACTCTCTGTAACACAATGTTGTGCAATATACAGCAGCCCACTATGAGCTTTAACCCTCTTATTTAGGGTGTATCGTAGCGAGCCCATCCCCCGCCCCCAACCCTCCCAAGTGATCCAGATTGTTTGAACCCCAACCCAAACAGCTCAATTGTCTGCTCTATAGGGATCCAGGTTGTGACCAGGCTTTCACTGTATCACACCTGTTCATGTGCAGTGGGAGCTCATCAGTCAAGTCCACAAGGGACCCCAGTCGCTGCAGCTACCCTGTCGCCACTCCTCATAGGGTTGGAAGCTGCTGGATGGTGGAGTGTCTGAGAATAAAGCATTATGAGACCTCCCGAGGACCTTGCACAAGCTGACATGTTATCATTCTTGTACCAGCTTGCGCATTGATAGAATGGCATCCCCTTCTGTTGACAAGTGATGCTACCTTGTGTTACTATGCCATGTGTGCACAGTTAATCATGCCCTTAATGTCAAGGAAGTCAGTACCTGGCACGAAGAGCATAAGAAATAGAGCAGGAGTAGACCATATGACACATCGAGCCTACTCTGCCATCAATCCGATCATGGCTGGTCTTGCGCTCCATTTTTCCATCCACTCCTCATACCCTTAATTCTCTGAGACCAAAATCTGTCTATCCCGGCTTCAAATTTATTCAACGGTAAAGCATCCACAACTTTTGGGGGCAGTGAATTCCGAAGAACGCACTGATGGCCGCATAATTCAGGGATAGATGCTTTTCTGGGCTGCAAGACGACCCCACCAGGAAAATTGGGCCAAATACCATTGATTCTGGGCCTAATGCACAGCGAGCAAAGAAACATAAATTATTTAGCCTACCAGTCTGTAGTTCAGCTGCTTTGAATACTGCGGCGGGGGCGGGTCACCGCTACTGTAGCATCACCGACATGGACTCCAGCCACTATTTTTGGTATGACCCCCATGTCTGGGATTCAGGTTAAAGCCATGGATGGGCCAAAGTGTTGGGTAGCAATGGCACTGCTGGAATCTGTGCCCTCCTTTGTTTACCTTTGCTGCACCTGATTAGCGATAGCGCTTGCATTGAAGTGACCAAATTTCAAAGTAATTTACCGGCTGCCAAGTGCTTCCAAGACACGCTGAGGTAATTAAAAATGTTTTGCAAATGTAAATCGTTCTTCAGTGTTTGAACTCTACATCATTCACACAGGTGGAAACAGCTCTCAATTATGTGGCAGTGAAGGCTTCACGGTAAATTGTTTTAATCTTGCCTCCATGACATCTTTGTCAAATCTCTCCTGAACTCTCGCCTACTCCTAACCTTCTATTTTGCCCATCTGCCCCAGCCCCCTCTCTTCAACAGTATTAAACTCATCGCATTTCTACTCCTCTTCAGCTCTGAAGGCGTGCTGCACGGACTCGAAACATTAATTCCAATTCTCTCTCCACAGATGCTGCCAGTCCTGCTGGGTTATCCAGCATTTTCTGTTTCTATTTCAGATTCCAGCATCCACAGTATTTCGCTTTCAATCAGAGGAGCCCTGGACTTACCTGTAGCTGTGGGAAGAGCCATCCCATCACAATGAGCCATCACAATGCCAGCTGGCAGTGCCACCAGGGTGCTCAGGTGGCACCGGAAGTTCCAGGGCACTACCCTGGGGGCCTCCAATTCCCTGGGAAACCCACACAAGTGCCATTCCACCTGATTCCCATTGTGGGGACCAGTGCTGAACGGCGCTCGCCCGAGGTCACCGAGCGAAGGGGATGGATCCCAAGGCCTCAGATACCTTGGGAATCTGCACACTAGAGTGAGACTTTAAAAAAAATAAATTTAGAGTACCCAATTATTTTTTTCAATTAAGGGGCAATTTAGCGTGGCCAATCCATCTAGCCGGCACATCTTTGGGTTGTGGGGGTGAGACACACGCAGACACGGGGAGAATGTGGCAAACTCCATAAAGACAGTGACCCGGGTCCGGGATCGAACCCGGGTCCTCAACATCATAGGCAGCAGTGCTAAGCACTGCACCACCGTGCCGCCCCTTCATTACACTGAGACCAGCTGTTTCGGTCCAACATGCAGATTTGCCAAAAGGTGGTCCCACCCACAAAGAGCGGGGTTTACATTGCAACACATTCCCAAGATCGCGTTGCATCTTGCAAGGTGTTGCAGACCGGATAGCTCCCGGAAACGGGGTTTCCCAGCTTTTATCAGCCACACTGCGTTGCGGTGAGCTCAATTTTAGGTGCAGCATGGTCGTCTGATCTTGCCCTAGTCTGGGGACTAGACAGAAAAGTTTTCAGGGTCTCAGGCTGGGGAGGGTAGGAAAAGACTGAGGGTGGAGAGGGGAAATGGATGATTGGAATGTCAGGGTAGAGGGGGACCTCCAATAGCCACTGGACTTTATGCGGGATTGCCTGAAGTTAGAAGGTGGCAGCTGATGGAGCCTCACCCCATCCCATCCGAGGGCTGAAGCCTAATCATTTTCAGCTTCCACCACAGCCGTGAAATCACTCCCACTAGCTTAAAAATGAGGCTGGGTGAGAAACCGGCCGATGGCCACGTAAGAACCTTAATTGGGCAAGGGCATAAAATTGTTGAGAGATCTGGGCGGGTGGGAACCCAGCAGGAAACCCATTCCTTCTATTTCACACTCCTCCCCTCCCCTCCCCCCCTCTCTGAGCATAAAACCCTTCCAGCTGGGGAGCATGAAATTCAGGCTCCTGTCTTCTCTCAGTTCTTTTTACGATGCTGCCTGACTACTGAATCTATCTATGTATAAATTCTTGCACTTAACCGATGTCATTCCCACTCTACTCTGATACAATTGTGGTGCGTGTATCTGAGGCTCCAGATAGTTTTATGGTGATTCAGTGAAACTTTTTTCCATTTAGTGGCATGCAAATTGATCGTTTTTTTATCTTGTGAAGGCTACATTGATTTTGGCTGGCTGCAGTTCTATAATTTTACCTAAAAGCCTGAACTAGGTATCCGTTCACACCACCTGACAGTGTGAGAAATTACGTGCTTGCTGTTTTTTAAGTAAAAATTTTTTAAGTCAAGTTGGAAAAATCTATCACATTTACTAACTTTGGTGTGAAGTAGTTACATCTTGCAGTTGACTTGGACATTTCCCCCCGTTAGATAATTTGTGACTCTACAGTGAATCATTTGTGGTTGTACTGCAAGTAATTGCCTGGCTATTTTTACGATAGCCTTTGCTCGTAACTGCTGAGTACCCATCTATGTAGGTTATTTTGTTGGTTCTACATGGCTACTTAATGAAAAACAAAGCTTTATTTGCTTCATCTTTGTAACTTATGCCAAAGATTTTGAACCAACATTAATAAAATAAGGACAAGATGTTACCAACCAAATAGAATGCTCCACCAAAAGAAAGGGTACTCGACATAATGAAAGTTGAAAGGTCAAGCTGCCCTCTGGCAATGTGAAAATGATTAAGTACAGAGGAGCTGGAATGTTAAGAAGTTTGTACAGTAGCAGAGGCAGAGAATGCACTCCTGAGGATATTGTTTTAATCCCTGAATGTTCCTACAAAACAGAGATTTTACTGCGATTGGAAGAGGGCATTAATGTTTGCTGGTATGTTTTAAGCTCCCCAACTATTGGCTCATACATTCCACCGATCAAAGAGACTGCTGAAAAAATGAAACATTTTATTCGCAATAGTTTTTCTCCACAATCTCTAAAAGAGTCGCTTATTTCTGGTGTGACTTGCCCCTGGTCAATTTATTCAGATGTCAATCTTGTAAGTGACATCAAGCTTTTTAGCCAGAGGGCATTGTGGACAAGGCACAAACTGAGGGGGTCGTTTCAGGGTAGACGTAGAAAGGGTGTTTCCTCTTGTGAGAGCTTCTAGAACAAGAAGTCACTGTTGATTGTGAAGAGCTGGGCTCAGGCACTGATCCTTGCCATACCCCAAATGTATCAGTGCTCGACTCCAGCTAGAATGGGGCTTGTGCAGTGGGTTTGGGGCCAGGAAGGAGTGGAGGAGCAATCCAAGAGAGCACAGAGGGGAGGGTTGGGGGTACAGGGAAGTGGAAGAGTGATCCATGGGTGGACAGAGGATCAGGTTAGGCACATGGAGGAGTGAAATGGGAAGGGCCTGGTGTCCGGGGTGTGGTGAAGGTGCGCGGACAGTAAGCCAAGTTAAGAAAGTGAGAGGCCTAAAGGGCGGCGTCAATACTGACCAAATATGGGTCTATCTCAGTTTTGTGAGGGCCACGAAGAATCCAGCACGAGTTGTAGAATATACACACACACACATACACACACAACAGCAGCAGTAACCCCTTTCTGCTCACTCCTCTCTAGCTGGTTCCATACTGGCCAGCTCTATTTATGCAGGGAATCTGCTAATGATATCTCTGCCCCCCTCATTGGGATAGCCCATACTCCCTAAGGATTGTGGGATTGCCATTAGTCCCCAGCCAGGGTAAGCAGGCAGGTTTATAACATCCCTTCCCGCCAAAGTCCAAGGAATCCACCGAAGACCCAGGCGAAGGAGGGCGTCGGATTCGTTTTGCCGTAGGTCGGACACCATTTACACGACGCGCTGGATCGGGCGGCATGTAACGAGACGGAGAACGGCGCTTCCATGATGAACGGAGTAACGGTTGTACATCCAAGGCCTGTGTCCCGAGGACTTCCCCACTGAGTCGTCCTGTGTCTCCATCTTGGAGTCGTAGTCCGCTGCCTCCATCATCTCGGCGTCCCTATCTCCACACGGTTCTGCAAGACCTGCGCAGGCTTTGAGTGCAGCACCAGAGGAAGATTGTGAGGAATACTCTCCACTGTCTGGTCTCTGTGGCTGTAGAAATGAATTCCGGGGGCGGGGAATCTTTGGAAGAGATGGCCTTCTGGACTGAACGTGGTCTACATGCTTGCGCTGGAGACGACCCTGGGTTTGCACCTGGTAAGAGATAGGGCCCATTCGACGAAAGATAATGCCAGGGACCCACTGGGCACCACCAGCAAACTTTCGAACGAACACTGGGTCACCGGGCGCAAACTGCCGAATCGGTCGATGCCGAGAAAGGCCATGTCCCTGCCGTTCTTGAGTGCGGCGTACTTTTGTGCCAATGTCCAGGAAAACCATGTGAAGACGGGTGCGAAGTCTCCGGCCCATTAGGAGTTCCGCGGGAGCTACCCTGGTCACCGTATGTGGAGTGGTCCTGTATGAAAACAAAAAACGAGCCAGTCTCGTGTCCATAGACCCGGAAGATTGCTTCTTTCGGCCCCGTTTGAATGTCTGCACTGCGCGCTCCGCCAACCCATTGGAAGCCGGGTGATATGGAGTGGTGTGGATATGGCATATTCCGTTCATCTTCATGAACCTCGCAAACTCCTCATTTCTGAACGGAGTGCCGTGACCAGCACCTCGGGGAGGCCATGCATACTGAAAGACAAACACATCTTCTCAATTGTTGCGCAGGACGTTGTGCCTACCATCTTATGCACCTCTAACCATCATTATAGAAGGAAATGGATCCTTGATCAAGCCGGCGACAATCCGTCATGCAACGCGCCCAAGGCCAACCCTGGCCATTCCCAGTGCATGTAGGGGCGCGGCCGGTGGAAGCTTCTGATGCTTCTGGCAAAGGGGAGCAGTTTTGGGCCACCTTCTCAATGTCGTGGTGTCGAGGCCTGGCCACCAGACACAACTCGGGCCAACATTTTCATTTTTTGTCACACCCGGATGCCCATTGTGCGAGTCCCTTCGTATCAGTTCCTATCCTTTTCCGGGACAATCACATGCGTACCCCACAAGAGGATACCGTCTTCCATGCTAAATTCTGACAGCTTGGAGGAAAATGCCCGCATCTCACCTGGGAGCTGTCTATGCTGCCCACCATACAGGACTATGTGCCGAACCTTTGACCGGAATGGCTCCGGTTTGGGTCCACTCACGGATGCTGTGATGCCGTCGGACAGGCAGGAGTCCACAAATTTAGGGTTGCAACCACCTCATCACCTGTAGTGGGGGTCGACATGGGGCCGGTCGACAAAGGAAATTGGCTCAGTGCGTCAGCATTCACTATCTGGGTTCCTGGTTTGTGCTCCAGAGATACTCGTAGGCAGCGAGCAACAAAGCCCAGCGCTAGATCCGTGCTGAAGCAATGGGCAGTATTGGCTTATTGTCTCGGAAAAGTCCCAGCAGAGGCTTATGATCAGTCACGATAGTGAAGTGGCGGCCATACACACACTGGTGGAAGCGTTTCACTTCTTTTCCGCTGCAGTCAATGTGTGGGAGGCGAAAGCTATCGGCCGCCCGGCCCCGTTCTCCATCTTGTGGGACAGGGCCAATACCATACGGGGATGCATCACACGTGATGAGCAAAGGCTTTCCAGGATCATAATGGGTTAGTAACCCAGAAGATGACAATTGTTTTACCCGCCGGAAAGTGGTTTCTTGCGGCTGACCCCAAACCCAGGTGTGATTCTTCTTTAGCAAAAGGTGCAACGGGGCCAGCGTAGTTGCCAGATTAGGAAGGAACTTCCCACAATAGTTTATGAGGCCGAGAAAAGAACGAAGATGTGAAGTGTCAGTCAGGGCGGGGGCGACAGGGTGCAAACCTTCGCGGTCCACCCGATAACCCAGGTCGACAACTTCCTTCACCTGATAGACGCACTTTGTACGATGTAAACGGATTCCAGCCTTTTAAAAGTGTCGAAGGACAGCCTCCAAATTTTCCAAATGTTCCTGCTCTGATGTCCCTGTAATCAAAACAGCGAAATGTGGTAAATCTCTCAAGATGCCTACATGACGCGTTGAAAGATAGCGCAGGCAGAGGATACCCCGAAGGGCAACTGTGTATATTCATACAGGCCCCGGTGTGTATTAATCGTTACATATGGCCTGGAGGCAGGGTCCAACTCCAACTGTAGGTAGGCGTGACTCATATCTAATTTCGTGAACGAGAGTCCGCCTGTAAGCTTCGCGTAGAGATCCTCTATGCGAGGCATTGGATATCGGTCAAGCTGGGAAGCCGTATTCACTGTTAAGTTTATAGTCGCCGCACAAGCGAACTGTGGCATCTGGCTTCATTACAGGTACAATTGGCGCTGCCCAGTCAGCGAAACGGACGGCCCTGATAATACCCAAGGACTCCAAATGAGTGAGCTCCCCTTCTACCTTCTCGAGCAAGACGGAAGGCACTGGGTACACCCGGAAATAGCGTGGCATGGTTCGTGGTTTGAATTGGATACGGGCTGGCCCGGTTTCTGTCGGAACGACGGCGCCTCTGGCGCCCCCAGGACTGGCGTCCGCGACGGGGTCGGCGCCCACAAGTCTGACACTGACATGTCTCCTCATCCATCGGTTCTGGAGAAGGCTCCCTTCGGGGAGGAACGTCTGGTGGCCACAGGCGTTGATCCGGACGCCGCCTCGCCCAAGGTACCGCAGGGGTGCAGGGAGACACTTTTGGATGGAAGGGGTTGCACCCAAGGCGTGCACCTCCATTCCCTGTAGCTCCTGCGCTCCCCGTTCTACGCCCTCCCGGGACATATTATTGAATGTCCTGTTGAAAAGTCAATGTTGGCTCAGCTAACAACTTTCTCTGGGTGGACACATTGTTATACCCGGCAAACCAACGGTCACGTAACATTTCTGACAAGGTCTCACCATAGTCACAGTACTCCACAATCCTGCGTAGCCTGGATTGAAACTCTGCAAGGGATTCTCCTGGGGTCCTCTCAGCGGTATTAAACCGGTAACGCTGGACTATCGTGCACGGGGTTGAGTTAAAATGTTGCCCCACTAAGGTCACAAGTTCAGCAAACGTCTTGGTGTCTGGTGCAGCTGGGTACGTAAGACTCCTAATCACCCCAAACATATGCGGGCCGCAGGCGGTGAGCAAAATGACCACCTGCCACTCGTTTTTGGTGATGTTGTTTGCCCGGAAATAGTAACGCATCCGTTGTGCGTACTGGTTCCAACTTTCCAGCGCAGCATCAAAGACATCGAAACGTCCATACAGAGGTAAGGTGTAACAGAAAAAAAACTTCCAACCTGTATCCAACAAAAATTCAGGGAGGTGGCTTCAGCAGTGTAGATAGCTATCCGCTTTAACCCTCATCGCCAGTTTTGTGAGGGCCACAAAGAATCCAGCACGAGTTGTGGAATAGAAAGAAATAACATTTATTTACAATAACATATAATATACTACAACAACAGTACTCCCTTGCCCCTTGCCCCTTGCCCCTTGCCCCTTGCCCCTTGCTCCTTGCTCCTTGCTGCTCACTCCTCTCTAGCTGGTTCCATACTGGCCAGCTCTATTTATGCAGGGAATCTGCTAATTATTTCTCCGCCGCCCCTCATTGAGGAAGCTCATACTCCCTAAGGATTGTGAGATTGCCATTATCCCCAGCCAGTGGTAAGCAGGAAGTTTATAACACTCAGGGTGTTGGATGTTTTCTCCACATCACTTCATTTACCACCCCCTCCCCTTCCCTCCACTGATTGTGCTCCGAGACAATGTACTTTACCATGAATAAGATGAATAAGAAGGCCTGCAGGGCCTGCAAGTTCAGCCATGTACCACAGAGTGGAGAGTGCATCCCCAATTGCCCTTGAAGGGGCAGTTAAGAGTGAACCACATTGCTGTGGGTCTGGAGTCACATTTAGGTCAGACCGGGTAAGGATGTCAGATTTCCTCCTTTAAAGGACATTATAGGTTTTTACGACAATTGACATTTGTTCATGGTCATCACTCGACTTTTAAATCCAGATTTTTATTGAATTCAAATTTCACCGTCTACAGCGGCAGGATTCGAACCCTGATTTCCAGAGCATTACCCTGGGTTTTCTGGTTTCCTAGTCCAGTGACAATACCGCCTCCCCTGTAACCATCAACATGGACCAACCATGAGGCCTGCTCGTCCACGTAGCTCTCTGACTCAGCTAGTCTCAACAATAATGATGATGCACAAATGAATGAAGTGAGACCAATGTCATGTGAAATATTTACAAGTGAAAATAATTTTGAAAAACACACAGGCACCTTTGTGCTCTCAAGTCTTATGTTATGGCAATGGAGTTGGGCTGGAACGTTTTGGCTAAGTTGCAACGTACTCTTGTTTGACCACCCGAGCAGCAGAATTGTCATCTGATGATTGAGTTTCGCCATCTTTCCTGCTGCAGAATTGCACGTTCCCGCGCACGCTGCCAGCACTCCAAAATATTGTTGTAATCCCTACCCTCAACTACTACCTGTCCCAATCGCCAACCTTCCCATTCCCAGCTCCACCCCCAATCTACCCCCTATATTGGATAATGTCAAATAGGTGATTGTGAATCAAAGCCTGTTTTACATCCCTCCTGGATTTTAATTTCCATTTTCTTCAGTAGAATCTTAGGAAATAGAAGCAGGAGGAGGGCATTTGGTCCTTTGGGCTTGCTCTGCCATTCATTATGATCAGTATAATACCCTGATCCCGCCTTCTCTCCATGTTCCTTGATCCCTTTAGCCCCAAGAGCTAGAACTAATTTCTTCTTGAAATTACACAACGTTTTGGCCTCAACTACTCTCTGTGGTCACAAATTCTACAGATTCACCAGTCTCTGGGTGAAGAAATTTCTCCTCACCTCAGTCCTAAAAGGTTTACCCCTTATCCTCAAACTATGACCCCCAGTTCTGGACTCACCCACCATCGGGAACATTCTTTCTGAATCTACCCTGTCTAATCCTTTTAGAATTTTGTAAGCTTCAATGAGATCCCTCTCAATCTTTAGCTCAGTGGGCTAGACAGCTGGTTTGTAATGCAGAACAAGGCCAGCAGCGCGGGTTCAATTCCCGCACTGGCTTACCTGAACAGGTGCCGGAATGTGGTGACTAGGCGCTTTTCACAGTAACTTCATACTTATGACAATAAAAGATTATTTATTTATTCATTTAACTCCAATTATATAATCCTAACCAACTTAGTCTCTCCTCATATGACAGTCCTGCCATCACAGGAACCAGCCTGGTAAACCTTTGCTGCACTCCCTTCATACTGCACTCCCTCCATAGCAAGAACATCCTTCCCCAGATAAGGACACCAGACTGCACACAATACTCCAGGTATGGCCCTTACCAATGCCCTTTACAATTGCAGTAAACATCTCTATTCCTGTACTCAAATCCTCTCACTGTGAAGGCCAACATACCATTTGCCTTCCTTACTGCCTGCTGTATCTGTGCGCTTATTTTCAGCGACTGATACACGACGGCACCTAGGTCTCGCTGAGTAACCACCTCTCAACTTACACACATTCAATAATAATGTGCTTTCCTATTTTGCTACCGAAGCGGATAACCTCATATTTATCCACATTATACTGCATCTGCCATGCATGCACTCACTCAGCCTGTCCAAATCCGCTGAAGCACCTCGGCATCCTCCTCACAGCTCACCCTCCCACCCAACTTTGCATCATCTGCAGATTGGAGATCATACATTTAGTTCAGTCGTCCCAAATCATTAAAATATAATGTGGACAGTTGGGGTCCTAGCACAGATCCCTGCTGTGCCCCGCTAGTCACTGCCTGACAATCAGAAAAAGACCCATCTGTTCCAACCTTTTGCTTCCTGGCTGCTAACCAGCTTTCTATCCATCTCAGGACTCTACCCATAATCCCATCCGCTTTAACTTTATATATTAATCCGCTGTGTGAGACCTTGTCAAAAGCCTTCTGAAAGTCTAAATAAACCACATCCATTAGTTCTCCCTGGTCAATTCTACTGGTTACATCTTCAAAGAATTCTAGTAGATTTGTCAAGCATGATTTTTGTTGCTCGTTCTGGGTGAGTGTGCTTAACACTCACTTTGGCTCTGTTTCTCGTTCTAAGCTCTGGAGTCGCCAGGTGCCGTTAAGACACCGCCACAAGCTTCAAGGTGAAGTTCAAAGCAATAAAACCGTACACCAATTAGTAAGTCCAAACAACTAGAGTTTATTATAATACAATTATAATAACTACCCATGCACACGCTAAAGGATTAAACTTACTCCTACCGCTAAACAACTAATACTTATCTCGAAGGAACTGCGTGGTCAGGGAACAAGGCCTCTTGCTCTGCTCGGGTCTGCAGATTTCGGATTGTTATCAATTGCCAAGGGTGTCAGGAGTGCCTATTTCTGGCAGCGGTCGTCGTTAGGCACTTACTTGTTGTGGCTGCTGCTCGACGGCTGGAGTAGAAGACAGGAGCCGGAGACAGGAGACTGAACCATGTGTGGGACCTTTCTTTTATAGTCCCAGGGGATCCGCGCCCCTTTGGGCGGACTCCCTTACCTGCTTGGAATCGATTGGGTCTCTTCCCAATCGATATGTTTGAACCCCCAAATCATAGGGCAGTTCCTTGGTTGCTGGGGCGGTTCTTGGGACCTATTGTTTTGGGCTTCTCTGGCGCCACTGGGTCTGGCCTTCCATAGAATGTATCGATTTGTGCTTAACTTGTGTCCATTGTATCTGGACTCGCCCGGTATTGCCTCATTAGTATGTTAACGGGTTTTCTTTCACAGTGCTGTCTGGTCTCTGCAGCAGTCAAACTGGTTTCTGCAGTCGTCCCAATACACAATCGCCTTGTAAGCTGCTTGCTTTCCAACATGTCCATTTTCCCTGCATTCTTTGCAATCTTCCATTTTGTGTTGGGCAGTGGTCACCCCAGGTGGCTACATTTTCCTTTTGTAAATCCCTGCTGACTTTGTCTGATTACGCCACTGCTTTCCAAATGCTGTGCTATGAAATCTTTGATAATGGACTCCAGCCACTACCTCCCTTTTTGAATAGTGGGGTTACATTAACTACCCTCCAATCTGTAGGAACCATTCCAGAGTCCAAAGAATTTTGGAAAATGACCACCAATGGATCTCCTATTTCTAGGGCCACTTCCTTAAGTACTGTGGGATGCAGACTATCAGGTCCTGGAGATTTGTCTGCCTTCAATCCCATTAATTTCCCCCCCCCTACCATTTCTTTACTAATACCAATTTCCTTCAGCTCCTCACTAAAACCTGTGCTTCTCTGAACTTCCGGTACATTATTCACACGTCTTCCTTTGTGAAGACAGAAGCAAAGTATGAATTTAGTTCCTCAGCCATTTTGTTGTTCCCTGTTACGAATATCAGACGGATAGGAAACTAGAGACAAAGAATTGGCTGCAACCAAATTTTGTAGAAGATATTATCGTGGTGTTAAAACAGCTTGTCCAATGTTGGATAGTTCAAGTGGGGTGCTAATCTATAATCACGTTTCAGCACAACTCCGCTATTAATGAAATCCCCTTAAAGCTGGAAATACTGGAAGTTGAAAGGTAACCTACATTTCTCTTGCAAAGGACAAAGAGTAGAAGGAGGAAATGAAAGAGACCCCAGTTAATACAAAACCAAGCAGTCTGATGTGCCAAGGAATGATTGATGAGACTTTAATTAAAAACAGCCCCAAATCCCTTTGGAAGCAATCTTACAGGCCTCTGGTTCCAATAGGCTGGTCAAATCCTATCTGCCTTCACAACCATATGCCCCCCAACTGCAAATTTGCTACTTCTCATCAATAAATAATCACATAGCATTCCAATGAAGCTCCAACCATTTTAACTCTCCATTCCAAATGTGTGTCCCGACAACAGGGATTGCTTCCCCAATGCTTTTCCTCAGTGAGATTGTGAAGTGCTTGTTCTTTACTTTCTAATCTCCTGTGCTGCCTAAATGCTATCAGAATGGAATGAGCAACTACAATAATCGAGTTGCTGCTTCTTAATGTGGAGGCCAGAACCCACCTGTGGTAAAACACCCTATTGTATGTAGTGCATGATGAGTTGTCTATATCTGAAGCGTATTCCTCTCAGCTGTTTGTTGATGACAACCTTCACTTCCAAGGCTAACGACTTGTTCCAAATCAAGTTTCACTCAGTCGACTTTGATTTAAAATCAGCCGTGGAAACAGAGAAAATGGGAGGAAGGTGTTGCATTTAAATATCGCTATGCTGAAGAAGTAAAGTGCATTTTTATCAGCTGTAGCTTCCCACATCCTGGACTGGGAGAATATAAACCGGAGGAGGAAATCTGAAGCTATTCTGATAATTCCGAGTGAGTCATGCAAAAGAGTCACAAATTCAGGTGAGACTCAGACATGATGGTCTTACACTGTTAGCTTCGGACATGGGGTGAATAGTCAGCGTTGACTTTTCTCTATGTCGGGAGTTCTCACTTTTCAGTCCTTGGCAAAAACTTCCCCACTTTACCCCCATGAACCCCTTACAAAGGTATCCACGGGAGATAGCTTCTTAATGTTTCTGGAGGAGACCCATACACATGCGCCCACCCCTGAAGCCCCTATCACCCTGAGCAGATCATTCTTCATTCAGGCGTTCTACTCTCTTTTGCACGCCAGTGCTATAAATGCCAACCCTGGTGACATATGGGTGCCCAGAAATGCCAAAATGGATGCTCCCCTGATCCCACAAACACTGGCAAATTCACTGGTGGATGTCATAAGTTACTGTTCACCCAAACCACCCATCCTAACCTCAAAGCTCACAGACATAGAGGTCCACTGTGTTTGGATCTTCCTGTTTGTGAAGACTGAGTTTTGTAGGTAAAACTTTCCAAATTTTCAAGGGATTATCATATGCAAGCTATACCCACTTCAGGGTTGTATTATTAAACTTCTCACCAATTATTCCCGTTAAACTACTTCAGAAACTGAGATTTATTACCAACACTGCCATGGTGTCATAGTAATATACGCACCAATTGTTCATAAGGATTTGGGTAAAAAAATGTGGGCTTATTTATTTAGACTAGGCTCATGGGAAAAGTTCTAAATGGGTATAAAGCTTGAAGATATCAGAGCTGTGCTGTTTGCTCCGCTCGAAGCATAAGTGAATCTAAAACTGGATCGCTGATACCCCTTAAAGGCAAATTACAACATATACCTTATGCCTATATTCTGTTCAACAGGTTTGTTTCAAATCATGAGCATTCGGAGCACTGCTCCTGCCTCAAGTGAATGAAGAGGTAAGTTCCAGAAACATATATATAGACAAAGTCAAAGATGCAAGACAATGATTTGAATACAAGCATTTGCAGGAAATTAAGTCTTTACAGATCCAGGGAGAGGGGTAATCCCAGCGGTGTGAATTGTCTCAAGCCAGGACAGTGGGTATGATTTTGCAAGCCCAGGCCAGATGGTGGGGGTGAATGTAATGCAACATGAATCCAAGATCCTGGTTGAGGCTATACTCATGTGTGCGGAACTTGGCTATCAGTTCACATGTTAAAGAGGTGTGAATTGTCTCAAGCCAGGACAGTTGATAGGATTTTGCAAGCCAAGTTCCGCACACATGAGTACGGCCTCAACCGGGCCCTTGGATTCATGTCACATTACACTCACCACCCACCATCTGGCTTGGCCTTGTGAAATCCTACCAACTGTCCTGACTTGAGACAATTCACACCTCTTGAACCTGTGATTATCCCTCTCTCCAGTCACTCTGTCTGGACCTGGAAAGACTTAATTACCTGCAAATGCTCACATTCAAAGCATTGTCTTGCATCTTTGACTTTGTCTATATATATATATATATGTTTCTGGAACCCACCTCTTCATTCACCTGAGGAAGGAGCAATGCTCCGAAAGCTAGTGATTTGAAACAAACCTGTTGGACTTTAACCTGGTGTTGTAAGACCACTTACTGTGCCCAACCCAGTCCAATGCCGGCATCTCCCAATCATATATTCTGTTCCTCCAACCAGTCCATGTCAGCTTGATGACTGATACGGTTGTTAAGAGTGGAATGGGGCCAGGTGAATTGGCAGAATTAATGAGATAGTGGGCCTGTTCAAAGTTAGTTTCAGCAAATAACACTTAGGTAAAGTGGATAGCACAAGGCAGATGGGTACGGACCACTGGCAGCTTACAGAAACTTACAAGTTAATTCACACTGGCATGATGCCAATTCCTTCAGTGGCTATTATTTCAGCCAGTGCTATTTTGGCTCAGGTAAATTAACCAAAAATGTTGACAGATACCTGATCTAATCCTTTGACAGTACAACCCACCACTGCCTTGCTTAATGCACCTGTTTTAAAAGGAGAAAATAGACTATTCATGACTTACAATTTCATCTGACTCACAAAGAAATATTTATTTTTTTGCAGGAAGTAATCAATTTTGTCATGCCTTATACAAAACAAAGGTTTTCCTGTATTACTGTGTGACAACTGTGGCTCAATGGCAGATGGTAATTGAGAAACTATTAGACCATGGCCTGAATTTTACGTTTTGAAGTTGACTGTGTGCTTGATCCAAATAAACATAAAATTGCGGAGTCTGCACGTCCTCCCCGTGTGTGCGTGAGTTTCCTCCGGGTGCTCCGGTTTCCTCCCACAGTCCAAAGATGTGCGGGTTAGGTGGATTGGCCATGCTAAATTACCTGTAGTGTCCTAAAAAAAAAGTAAGGTTAAGGGGGGGGGGGTTGTTGGGTTACGGGTATAGGGTGGATGCGTGGGTTTGAGTAGGGTGATCATTGCTCGGCACAACATCGAGGGCCGAAGGGCCTGTTCTGTGCTGTACTGTTCTATGTTCTATGCGTGAATTGACGTAGGGCTTGGCCCGATGTGATCATGTAAGCATGTTATATCAAGGTCAGCAGGCACTACGTGAGTCGGATCCATGCCCGCTGACAATTACAGGGCCAATTAAGACCATTAGCAAGCCTACTGAACACAATTTTACATTGCCAATTCTTTTTCCTTGTTGCATGGGCAAAACGGGTGGACGGTCAGCATGTTTTCATCAACTTGTCACCCAAGATCGGGATGAAAGGCTCCCGAGCACAGGCATTTCCAGCTTTATTGCGAGTCTGTTGCTGTCTACGTTCAGGGCTGTTACCGGATTTATTTTTTATTTGTGCAGCTCTTCAAACCTACCTAGCTGTATTTGAGGACCTTGTCTTCTCCTAGATCTTTGTCTGAGGTTTGCCATACAGTGCACTCTTAGTTACAAAGCACAGGTCCTGTGCATCTCATCAAAGGGGATAGTATATTCAGCTGGTGAGTCCTCCTATGAAGAGCGGAGCAGAAGGGAGAGGAGGCCAGGTGAGCGTAGGCAGTGTCTCAAGGAGAGACCTTTGCTTGGAGAGGCACAGGCTCAGTTGGTGTAGGGCCAGCAGGGAGGTCAAGGCGGTAGCTTCCATAGAAGATTCCATTACCCCGTGGTTACAAACCTTTCCACAAACATCACTACCTCCACTACCAACGGACAGTTAGCAACAGGGTGTACCATCTGTAAGATGCACTGCAGTAACTCACCAAAGTTCCTTAGTCAGCACCTTCCAAACCCACAACCGCTACCATTTAGAAGGACTGAAGCAGCAGATACCTGGGAACACCACCATCTGGAGGTTCTCCTCCAAGCCACTCACCACCCTGACTTGGAAATATATTCACGTTCCTTCACTGTCACTGGGTTAAAATCCTTGAACTCTCTCCCTAACAGCACTGTATGTGTACCTACACCCCACGGACTGCAGCGTTTCAAGAACGCAGCTCACCACCACCTTCTGAAGGCAACTAGGGATGGGTAAAAAATGCTGACCTAGCCAGCGATGCCTACATCCTGTAAATGAATATTTTAAAAAATCGACAGGTAGTGCTCCAACCACCTACACATGTCCTGGCTCCAATGCTAAAAGGAGGCTCCTTCTTTAGGGACACAATGACAGCAATATGACTGATGATTGGGCCAGATATCCAATTGCATGGGCGGATACCCCATGCCAGCAGTTTTGAATGTCACAGGGGCCTTCAATTTCTACTCCACTGATTCTTTCCAGGTGTCAGTGGGGGAATCTGTGTGGAGTGTCCCAATCAGCTGAGCACAGTTGCGTCAAGCTTGCCACTGACACTCTCTCAAACATATCCGCGCATATATCCATTACCAGACAGACCAGGCCAGCCAGGCAGAGAGGGCCAGAGGCTCTGTGGTGCTTGCTGGCTTCTCCCGCATCCAGGGTGCCATAGGTTACACTTGTGTGTCCATCAAGGCACCAGAAGGTGTTCCAGGTTCCTTCGTGATTCAAAACAACTGCGACCACAGGACACAGATTTTGCACGTCTGTGCCTGTTCCCCTGGCAGCTGTCAATGCTTACATATTGTGGCATTCACAGGTACCAAGGTTGTGAACGGCACTTGCCCAATCGGGTGGAGGGCTCCTGGGTGACAAGGGCTATCCCTTGGAAAGGTGGCTCATGACCCACTCCGGCACCCAAGAGCAGAGGCGGAGGAGAGGTACAACAGCGGTCATGCCTCCAAAATGGCGGTGGTGGAGAGGACAAAATGGATTGCTCGAGATGAACTTCAGATACATGGACCTGTCAGGGAAGCATTGCAGTACCCTCCATTGCATCCCCCCCCCCCCCCAGCCTCTGGCAAGGGGGAACCCAGTGGAGGCTGAGGAAAGGGAGGAAACTCCACAGGCTGATGGATGACTCCAGTGATGGATCTGATGACAAGCCCGGGGTGGCACAGTGTGAGGAGGTGGAGGCAGTCAGAGCAACAATCGGGGAGGCAGAGATTCCTTGCTCTTGTGATCCTTCAGCTAGGCATCCAAGACATTGATGCCTCCTCATGCCAATGGCATTGTCTCCTTGCCAAACAATATATGTGAGGCCAACTCCAAACTCCATCTGCAGTCTATGCAATACAGTTACAAGCTCGTGCTGCATCTGCCACCCATTGCAAGCATCAAGACAACTCAGCCCTTTAAAGCAAAATAAATATTTATTTTATTGTCAATGCACAAGTAAAGAACATACAAAGTTCCCATCCCTAACACAAATTCCAAAATAATCAACGCAAATAGTTTCATCCGTGACCTGCCACTATTTAAAAATTTTTTTTTTTTTAAATTTAGAGTACCCAATTATTTTTTCCAATTTAAGGGGCAATTTAGCGTGGCCAATCCACCTACACTGCACATTTTTGGGTTGTGGGGGCGAAACCCACGCAGACACGGGGAGAATGTGCAAACTCCACACGGACAGTGACCCAGAGCCGGGATCGAACCTGGGACCTCAGCGCCGTGAGGCGGTTGTGCTAACCACTAGGCCACCGTGCTGCCCGACCTGCCACTGTTATGTTCAAGGTGCCTTCAACTTATATTTGCGGGTGCTGCGTCTTGGTGTCTGCCCCCCATCCCTTCTCTGCCAGTGGTACTGGAGGCGGCTTGCTGACACTGATGTGCTGGCGTCCCTGGAGCCAACTGACTGGCTGCATGGTTGCACTCCAGCTCTGGTGCGTCACTCTCGTGTTTCCCGACGACGTACAGATAGGACACCCCACCGCCCGTTCTTCTGCTCTGCCATATTACTGCTTCTCTTCTCCTGAAAAGGTAAAATAGAGTTAATCGTTGGTGCTCTCTCTCTCCCTGAAGACCATTCCCGCACTCCCTCGCCCCTGACTGCCCCCCCCCCACTGCCAGTTAGCGTGGCGTGTCACAGTGGCACACTTCACCCGCCAATGCACTGAGTGCTGACATCCCAGTCTTGGCAATGAAGTTTTCAGCGCCAGTTGACACACAAACTCTTACCCTTCCCTAGCATCACGAGAAATGGCCACCCGATTACACTTCTCGACACAGTTCCACGCCATCTCTGTACTCACCGTTGCTAACCCCAGAAGATTATTGAACTTTTTGAGGCACTGAAGCCACATGTGGTGCACCCCACGGACCTGGGTGGGAACCTCTGCCCAGTCCTTCTTGGTTGAATTCAGTGGTCTCTTCTTCCATCCCTGGGCATCTGTTTGTCCACCTGGTACTGACCTCCCCCAACAGAACCCCCAGACACTCATCAGAAAAGAAAGGCAGGGGGGGTGAAGTGCCCACCAGACTGATCCAACATGACTGATCCAAATGCTATCTTTTCCTTGGCTTCACAAAACTCTCTCTGCCTCTCCTGCAACCCTTAACAGCCATCTGGCTGCTGCCTGCAGAATTTTTAAATCACCCCACTGCGTAGAGAACGCAATATGATTGGTCAGGACAAGATTATGATGGAGGTGCATAAAACACTGGTTAGGCCACAACTGGAGTACTGTGTGCCATACTAGTTTCCGCAGTATAGGAAGGAACTGATTGCATTGGAGTGGATGCAGAGGACATTCACCAGGATGTTGTCTGGGCTGGAGAAACTGGATAGGCTGGGGTTGCTTTCCTTAGAGGAGAAAAGGCTGAGGGGGGACCTGATTGAGTTCTATAAAATTATGAGGGGCATAGATAGTGTGGATAGGAAGAAATTTTTCCTCTTAGTGGAGGGGTCAATAGCAAGCGGGCATGGATTTAAGGTAATGGGCATGAGGTTTAGAGGGGATGTAAGGAAAACCCTTTTCATCCAGAGGATGGTTGGAATATGGAACTCACTGCCTGTAAGGGTGGTAGAGCCAGGAACATATAAGACAAATTTTGATGGGCATCTGAAGTGCCATAGCTTACAAGGCTACAGGCTAAGTGCTGGAAAATGGGATTAGAGTCGACCGGTACTTGATGGCTGCTGTGGACACGATGGGCCGAAGGGCCTCTTTCGTGATGTAAATATTCTATGACCCTAACGCGACCTTGGCTGAGAGTGAGTTCCACATCTGCTTACGTCCCTGTCGACCTCGCAGGCGCCAGGAGTAAAATTCAAACCTGTACTTTTCCAAATGTTAACAGAGAATGCTGGAAATATTGAATAAGTCTAGTAATAACTGCAGAGAGAGAAACAGAGTTAACATTTCAGGTTGATGACGAAAGGTCATGGACCTTAAGATTTACTCTGTTTCTTTCTCCAAAGATGATGCCAGACTGGCTGAGTATTTCCAGCATTTTCTGTTTTCATTTCAGATTTCCAGCAACCATAGTATTTTCCTTGTGTCTTTCCAAATACTACTGAGGTTGGTTATTATAAGATGACACAGAGCATTCAGATGATGATTTTTCGAGATCCAGCAGTATGTTTCCCACCAACCAAACAGCGCTAAATTTTTTCTCTCTGAGTATGGTGACTCATGCTGGAAAATGACATTCACCAGCCTTTCGATCAGAACAGCTCACAGATGAAACCCATCGCCTCCATAATGTGCACACTCCAGCAAAGGTATTTGGGAGGAATGAAGACTGGAGATCCGGGCTGATTTTCCTTGAGCAACTGAGGCCAGTTCACCCCCACAACACCCCAAAAGGCCACGACAGAAACCAGCCACAAGCCCAGCATTAAGGCCAATGCTGGTACTTTGCCTTCAAAGTTTCTGCCTCCCTTTCAGCTGTCATATATTGAAAGTTTTTTTTAAAAAAAAGCAATAAACATGAATATTATCCAGTGCATGTATGGTACAAAAGTTCAAGTGCAACACAACTGGATGGAGATCTTGGCAGAGTTCCCGAAGTGCTGAAGATGGGGTTGCAGTAATGAACGGCACAAATGTAACAAGGGCAGCAGGGGGTGAGGGTGCTGAGCTGAGAGATAAAGGGGAGGGGGGGGGGGAGAGGATGATATATTTTAGGGTCCAATCAACTTAATTGAATAACAGAAATAATAGAAACTCAGGGACAAGTCATAAAGGGCCGCTGCTGGTAGGGGCACTATCCAAAAATAACAAAGAGCATTGTAAACTTAATAAACCAAAATGAGCAAAGGGTGGAGGGGTTCGATAAAACAGGGGGAAGAGGATGAAGCAAAGGGGGAGGGAGAGAAGGAGAAAAAGTAAGATGATGGGGTGAGAAGAGAAGAGGTAAGGGAGAGGAGAAGAGGTGAGGAAGGGAAGAGAAGAGGTGAGGGAGAGAAGGGGTGGGGGAGAGAAGAGAAAGGTGAGGGAGAGAAGTTGAGCGGGAGAAGAGAAGGGGCAAGGGAGAGAAGAGAAGGGGCGAGGGAGAGAAGAGAAGGGGCGAGGGAGAGAAGAGAAGGGGCGAGGGAGAGAAGAGAAGGGGCGAGGGAGAGAAGAGAAGGGGTGAGGGGAAGAGGTGAGGAAGGGAAGAGAAGAGTTGAGGGAGAGAAGGGGTGGGGGAGAGAAGAGAAAGGTGAGGGAGAGAAGTTGAGCAGGAGACGAGAAGGGGCAAGGGAGAGAAGAGAAGGGGCGAGGGAGAGAAGAGAAGGGGCGAGGGAGAGAAGAGAAGGGGCGAGGGAGAGAAGAGAAGGGGCGAGGGAGAGAAGAGAAGGGGCAAGGGAGAGAAGAGAAGGGGCAAGGGAGAGAAGAGAAGGGGCAAGGGAGAGGAGACGAGGGAGAGAAGAGAAGGGGCGAGGGAGAGAAGAGAAGGGGCGAGGGAGAGAAGAGAAGGGGCGAGAGAGAGAAGGGGCGAGGGAAAGAAGAGAAGGGGCAAGGGAGAGAAGAGAAGGGGAGAGAAGAGAAGAGGTGAGGACGAGAAGAGAAGGGGCAAGGGAGAGAAGAAAAGGGGTGAGGGAGAGAAGAGGTGAGGGTGAGAAGAGAAGGCGAGGGGGAGAAGAGAAGAGGTGAGGGGGAAAAGAGGTGAGAGGGAGAAGAGAAGGTGAGGGGAAAAAGAGAAGGTGAGGGAGAAGAGAAGGTGAGAGGGAGAAGAGAAGGTGAGAGGGAGAAGAGAAGATGAGGGTGAGAAGAGAAGAGGTGAGGGAGAGAAGAGGTGAGGGTGGAAAGAGAAGGTGAGGAGGAGAAGAGAAGGTGAGGGGGAAAAGAGAAGGTGCGAGGGAGAAGAGAAGGTGAGGGGGGAGAGGGAGGAATGAAGAACCCCACATGCAGCCTGGCTGGTGTGTCCAGCAGACAGGCTGCATTGTGGGATGAGCGGAAGCGGAGGAAGTGGTTGACCAGTGAGTGAATGTGACTGAGATTTGAGTCCAGGCTGTAGCAGCAGGAGGAGCGGGAGAGAGAGAGAGATTGGGAGCCGGAGTGCGATCGCTCAACAACTCCGCCGCATTATGCCTTCCCTTCTCATCTCGGCATGGAGGCTGGAACGCTGAGAGTAAAGCGCACCGGAAAGCTCGGCGTCTTTTTCTACTTGATTTCAACATTAAGCAGCGCGATCGGGCAGAAAGGTGGGTCAGAGAGAGAGCGGCTGCTCTGTGTAAAAAAAACTCTTCAGTTTTTTCCTCTCTCCAATAGTTTCCCACTCGGTAATGGGCTGTGGGTGAGTTTTGACTCCTCTTTAGATTTTGGTTTGCCCTCTTTTCTGAAGTGTTTCTTTTCCTGGACTCTTCCTTCCCCTCTCCCTTTCCCTTTCCATCAATTGGCCAAGTCAGGTTTTCAGTCAGTAGCTCAGAGATTGAGCAAAAGGCTGGGGGCTGGGGGGGATGGGTCCCACCAGAACTCTTGTGAACATTTATAGAGGTCGTAGGATCAGTGTTTTTTTAATCCGGCCTACAGACCAATTTTCTTTTAAATCTAATGCGAATGGTGTAAACTAGTTAGAGGGTATTATACCTTTTTGAGCGTTGCAGTATTTCAAAGTTTGCATTTGTCACTTTTTGGATTTATAACTCATTATGCTACTTTCTGAACTTTTAATTTCCTGTGGTGTCTGTCTGCAGGAGGTCATAGATGATAGAATGTACTGTGCAGAAGGAGGCCATTCGGCCCATGCAGTCTGCACCAGCCCTTGGAAAGAGCACCCTACCTAAGTCCATACCTCCACCCTATTCCTGTAACCCAGTAACCCCACCTAAGGGCAATTTACCATGGCCAATCACCTAACCTGCACATTTTTGGACTGCAGAAGGAAACTGGAGCACGCGAACGAAACCCACGCAGACATGGGGAGAACGTGCAAACTCTGCACAGACAGTGACCCAAGCCAGGAATCGAGCCTGGGACACAGGAGCTGTGAAGCAACTGTGCTAACCAATGTGCTACCGTGCCCCCCCCCCTCTTTTTAATAGTGCCAAATCTCGGTTCTACATCATTCTGGAACTGAGATTATTTTGAAATTGATTATGTCACATGGGAAGGAGGCGTAAGAGTGAGCTGTTGGAGAGATACCTTCTCCAATGTGTAAATTGATTGCAGTCAAAAAATATGCAATCCGTATACAAATACTACCCACGTTCACTTCTGCTCGAGTTCTGCCAAGAGTAGGGTTTCATTTTTCAGGCGAGGATTGTAGGTAGTGAAATAAAAGCAGAACGTACTGAGCAAGTCTGGCAGCGTCTGTGGAGAGAGAAACAGGCTGCGGGATTCTCCGTTGGGGTGATTCTCTGCATCGCCGGCGGCACACCCACGTCTGCGGATTTCCCAACGGCATGGGGTGGCAACAATGGGAAACCCCATTGATCGGCTGGAGAATGGAGACACCCGTTGCAGGGCGGGGGTGTACTACACTGGAAAATGTGGTTGGCAGGACGGAGAATCCCGCCCGGGGTTAATGTTTCAGGTCCAGAACGATTCTTCCAAAGAAGAATCATGTTGGACCCGAAACACTAACTCTGTTTCCCTCACCACAGCTGCTGCCAGACCGGCTGAATTTTCCCAGCACTTTCTGCCTTTATTTTAGATTTCCAGTATCCGCATTATTTTGCATTTGTTGTGGGTAAGCAGATTTTTTTTGTTGCTTTAGAATTGAACCCATGGTCAATGATTAGCAAGCAATCCATTCCCAATGCTATATCAATAATAAGGACGATGTTTGCCATGGTAACTACAAGCAAAAGTACCTTATTTCTCATGTGCAATAAAAAAATTATCGTGTCTCGCCATGTTTGTGGCATTTAGCCATTGATAGGTCAATTTTTGAGTTAATTGAAACATCAAAAGGGCGATGGGTTGCCAGTCGCCTTCACGTCTATAAATGTTGAGTATTTTAAATTTTGTTCTGCTGCCAATTCTCCCCTGTCCAATATGCCAAAGCTTTCCTCCTGACTCCAGTTCTCTGTTCCTACATTTGTACATTGGTGTTAGCCATAGTTCAGTGGTAGCACTTCGTCCTCTGAGACAGAAGGTCGTGGTCTCAAATCCTTCCAAAGGAAAGATTGTGGTCAATCTAGGTCAGCCTAGATTTTGTGCTCACTTCAATCTAGGCTGACAGTCCAATGCCTTCCTTAGGGAATGCTGCATAGTTGGGAGGTTCCACCTTTCAGAGAAGATGTTAAACTGCTTTCTGAAGTGGATGTTAAGTTAAAATATATCGGGGGTAGCTCGGTGGCGCAGTGCGTTAGCCCTGCTGCCTCACGGCGCCAAGGTCCCAGGTTCGATCCTGGCTCTGGGTCACTGTCCGTGTGGAGTTAGCACATTCTCCCCGTGTTTGCATGGGTTTTGCCCCCACAACCCAAAGATGTGCAGGCTAGGTGGATTGGCCACGCTAAATTGCCCATTTAATTGGAAAAACTGAATTGGGTACTCTAAATTTAAAAAAAAGTTAAAATATATCATGATGCCGTGCAAAGAATAGAGGGGGGTTTACTCCCAATGTGTACCTTGAATCAGTACAGATTATCTGGTCATTATCACTATTTGTTATGTACAAATTGGCTGCTGCATTTCCTACAGTACAGCAGTGACTACACTTCAAAACACTTAATTGGCTGTAAAGTGCTTTGGGACATCTCTGTGGTTTAAAATGTGCGTACGAATGCAGGTCATTCATTTTATGATTTTATTGCTATTCTACAATAACTGGTTGCTTTTATATATTGCCCCTCATTCCAGAACCACTTTCATCTCTTCCATACGCTGGCTCTTTACAAGCCTGACAGCTGCTGCACTCCCACAGCCCATCTATGTGTCCTCCAATACCATCATACCACTTATCCTTCACTTCATCCTTTGCAGTCAGCCAGAGCTAATGGAACTGCTGTCTGATGCCTCAGTCCATAGAAATTAGAATCTCTCTCAAGTCAGCTCCTCCTTTTTTGACCGTTTTACATCCTTATAAACATGATCAAGAATCTGCATCAGCTCTCATTTGCAATGTATCAGTAGCCCAGTTCCAGGTTGGCCTGAGATACCCTGAACCTTCATGAGCACAAGCTTTACAACCCAAACTCAAGAGCCCTTGGATTTTAACTAAAATGTCACACGTAGCTGTAAGTTTCAAATGGCACTCTGTTTTTGCCCTGGATTCAGAGTCCAGGAGGCAACCAGATGGACTAATTCAGAACACCCGTCTGATCTCTTTGGGGCCTCATGGTAGCATGGTGGTTAGCATCAATGCTTCACAGCTCCAGGGTCCCAGGTTCGATTCCCGGCTGGGTCACTGTCTGTGTGGAGTCTGCACGTCCTCCCCGTGTGTGCGTGGGTTTCCTCCGGGTGCTCCGGTTTCCTCCCACAGTCCAAAGATGTGCGGGTTAGGTGGATTGGCCATGCTAAATTGCCCATAGTGTAAGGTTAATGGGGGGATTGTTGGGATACGGGTTACGTGGGTTTAAGTAGGGTGATCATTGCTCGGCACAACATCGAGGGCAGAAGGGCCTGTTCTGTGCTGTACTGTTCTATGTTCTATCTCTCTCACTGCCCCCAGTCTTAGTGAAGTATAAACCCATTGGCTACTTTCTGGAAATAATTTCCACTCTTAAAATAAATCTGACTTTTTGAATAGAATTTTGAAACTATTATTTGCTACTTAAAATGGAGACCGAGGGTAGAAACTTAATTGGCATAGAATTCCGACAGTGCAGAAGGAGGCCCATCGGGTCTGCACTGAATCTCTAGAAAGGACACATTACGTAAGGACACTAAGGGGCAATTGATCATGGCCAATCCACCTAACCTGCATATATTTGGACTGTGGGAGGAAACCCACACAGATACGGGGGGAAAAGTGCAAACCCCACACAGATAGTCACCTGAGGCAGGAATTGAACCCAGGTCCCTAGCTCTGTAAAGCAGCAGTGCTACGACTGTGCTGCGTCATTAAGATCAATCGGATTTATATCCTTAATATCAGCCCTATATTGTTCCCCTGCCCCCTCACAGTCCAGTTCAGATCTGAGGTGCTCTGGATCACCTGTATCCAACTACCCTGTACACAATCCTTAAAGTCACATCAGTAATATATTGGTTTCTAACTGTAATGACTCATTACATTCCACCAGTTCATATATTCGAATGAATTTATAAATGTATGTGTGCAATGTGTTGAACACAAAATTGCTGTAACCAGTCACTGACCAGCCCTGCCATTAGTTTTACTGCCCCATGTCAATTTGATCTCCATGATGTGCATGGAAACTGTTGGAAAGATGGGATTGAAATAGCATGGCGATATATCTCCTGAACTAATACGATTGAAGGATTGTGAAATGAACACAGGAAGGTCTGTGGCAATGTAAGTTAGAATTGGAAAGGAAAAATTGGATCAAGAGAAATTTAAAAAGAGACTAAGTTTAGAAATATATATTTTGCACTTTTAAAAACCTCCAACATTAAAAGGAACATGTTACACTTATCAGACCATTAAAAGTCTCCGACTTGAGATGGCTTGGTTTAACTTTCTGTGGTGAATTTACTGTGGATTTACCATGCAAGTACAGCAACTTTACTCCACTCCAGGCATTTGATTGGAGAGCCAGGCAATATGATACTCTTCATGAAGCTAGTGGTGGAATGATGCATCATGCACTGCAATTTTTCCACTTCCACATGTAATGGCTCAACTGTCCTTGCTTGAGGTTGCCATGGTATCTGCAGTTAAATAGTGGTGAGTGTTATTAGCCTTACCATGTGGACCAATACTATATTCGTTCATCATTGACTTCCTTGCCACATTTATTTATTTATTTACTTTTTAATCTAAATTTAGGGTGCCCAATTCATTTTTGGCAATTTAGCGGAGCCAGTCCACCTACCTTGCACATCTTTGGGTTGTGGGGGCGAAACCCACGCAAACACGGGGAGAATGTGCAAACTCCACACGGACAGTGACCCGGAGCCGGGATCGAACCTGGGACCTCGGCGTCATGAGACAGCAATGAACCACTGCGCCACCGTGCTGCCATCCTAGCCACAATTATAATACATTTCTCTCTCATTTCAGTGATATATCTCCTCGCATCTTGATCTGAAAACCTGTTTGTTTTCTGCACGGATAGCATTGGGCGATTAATATGCATAAAAATTGTGTCCACCACACTCTAGGCATCATATTGTGCCACAGGTGGAAAACAATTTTTAAACAATAAAATCATAGAATAGAATCCCTGCAGTGCAGAAGGAGGCCATTTTCCGATCGAGTCTCTACCGACCCACCGAAAGAGCACACTACCTAGGCCAAATCCCCGTCCTATCAGCCCGTAACCCTACCTTTTTTTTTTATAAATGTTTTTATTCAGTTTTCGTATTTTATATTGAACAAATTACAAATTGTTAGGAGAGAGAAAAAAAAAACAAACAAAAACAAACACGCAAAAATTAACACACATATTTACAGGTAAGCATCTTCGTAGTAGTAACTGCGCCCCCCCCCCCCCTCCCCCCCTCAACATGTTTATTTAGCTTGGTTTTGGGCCTTAGCTAGCCATCGAACCCCCGTAACGAACCTGTAGCCCCCCCCCCCCCTCCCGCTACCTTCCCCCGACTATTCTTCCTCTTGTACATTGGCCACAAATAGGTCCCGGAACAGTCGCATGAATGGCTCCCACGTTCTGTGGAAGCCGTCGTCCGACCCTCGGATGGCAAATTTGATTTTCTCCATTTGGAGAGATTCCGAGAGGTCGGACAGCCAGTCCGCAGCTCTGGGCGGTGCTGCTGACCGCCAGCCAAACAGGATTCTACGGCGGGCGATCAGGGAGGCAAAGGCAAGGGCATCCGCCCTCCTCCCCAGGAATAGATCTGGCTGTTCTGAAACCCCGAAGACCGCCACTATCGGGCATGGCTCCACCCTCACTCCCACCACTTTGGACATTACCTCGAAGAAGGCTGTCCAGTACTCCACGAGTCTGGGGCAGGACCAGAACATGTGGGCGTGGTTGGCCGGGCCTCTTTGGCACCGTTCACATCTGTCTTCCACCTCCGGGAAGAACCTACTCATACGGGTTCTTGTTAAGTGGGCTCTATGTACCACTTTTAGTTGCGTCAGGCTGAGCCTTGCGCACGTGGAGGTGGAGTTGACCCTATGCAGTGCTTCGCTCCAGAGTCCCCACCCGATCTCCATCCCCAGGTCGTCCTCCCATTTCCTCCTTGTTGCGTCCAGTACGGTGTCGTCCCTATCTACCAGTCGGTCATACATGTCACTACAGTTCCCTTTCTCTAGGATACTTGCGTCCAGTAGGTCTTCCAGTAGTGTCTGTCGTGGCGGTTGTGGGTACGTCCTTGTCTCCTTTCGTAGGAAGTTTTTGAGCTGCAGGTACCGTAGCTCGTTCCCCCCAGCTAGCTGAAATTTCTCTGTCAGTTCGTCCAGTGTTGCGATCCTGTCGTCCGTGTATAGGTCCCTGACTGTCAGTGTCCCCCCGTCCTGCCTCCACCTTTTGAAGGTGGCGTCGGTCAGTGCTGGTTTGAACCTATGGTTGTTGCAGATGGGAGCCCTGTTCGACATTTTGGTCAGGCCAAATTGCTGCCGCAGTTGGTTCCAGGATTGGAGGGTGGCTGTCACCACTGGGCTGCTGGAGTGTTTTTTGGGTGGGGATGGGAGTGCTGCCGTGGCGAGGGCCCGGAGGGAGGTTCCCATGCAGGAGGCCTCCTCCCCGTAACCCTACCTAACCTTGAGACACGAAGGGGCAATACTCTTAAGACTGAGGTTTATAAACCACCACAGGTATCTAGATACCCATAAGACATAGGAGCAGAATTAGGCCACTCAGCCCATCAAGCCTGCTCTGCCATTCAATCATGACTGATATTTTTCTCATCCTTATTCACCTGCCTTCTCCCCATAACCCTTTATTAATCAAGAACCTAACTATCTCTGTCTTAAAGACACTCAATGATTTGGCCTCCACAGCCTTCTGTGGCAAAGAGTTCCATAGATTCACCACCTTTTGACTGAAGAAATTCCTCCTCATCTCTGTTTTAAAGGATCGTCCCTTTAGTTTGAGATTGTGTCCTCTGCTTCTAGTTTCTCCTACAAGTGAAAACACCCTCTCTTCGTCCACTCTATCCAGGCCTCGCAGTATCCTGTCAGTTTCAATAAGATCTCCCCTCGTCCTTCTAAACTCCCAACGAGTGCAGTACCATAGTCTTAACCGTTCCTCATATGACAAGCTCTTCATTCCAGGGATCATTCTTGTGAACCTCCTCTGGACCCTTTCCAAGGCCAGTACATCCTTCCTTAGATACGGAGCCCAAAACTGCTCACAATACTCCAAATGGGATCTGAGCAGAACCTCATACAGCCTCAGAACCTGGTCTTGTATTCTAGCCCTTTCGACATGAATGCTAACATTGCATCTCCCTGTCTCTGCGTGGGTTTCCTCCGGATGCTCCGGTTTCCTCCCATAGTCCAAGATGTGCAGGTTAGATGGGTTGCCATGCTAAATTGCCCTTAGTATCCAAAATGTTAGGTGTGGTTACGGGTATAGGGTGGAGAAGACTTGAGTAGGGTGTTTTTTCCAAGGGCAGACCCGATGGGCTGAATGGCCTCCTGCACTGTAGATTCTATGAATACTCTCCACTTGCCTGAATGAGTGCAGTTCCAACAACACTCCAGCTGTTTGACACCACCAAGGACAAAACAGTCTGCTTGAGTGGCACCCCATCTGCCAACCAAAACATACAAAGTGGCCGTAATGTGTACTTTATATAAGATGCGCTGCAGTAACTTGCAAAGTTTCCTCAAATAGCATCTTCCAAACCCCCGATCTCTACACCCAAGAAGGACAAAGGATACATGGGAACACCACCACCTGGAAGTTGCCCGCTACGTCACTCACCATCCTAACCTGGGCTATGTTGTTTCTTTAGTGTCACTGGATCAAAATCCTGGAACTCTCTTCTTAACAGCTCTGAGCATGTACCTACATCACATGGACTGCAGTGATTCAAAAAGATCGCTCACCGCACTTTCTCAAGGGCAGTTAGGGATGGGCCATGAATGTTGGTCTTGCTAATTATACCCACATTACTTGAAAGATTAAACAAAAATGGCTATTGTACCAGGAAGTTTAATGTCCATAGTTTAACCTTTGAACATGTGCCTCAGCAAGCCATTCAAGGCTGATGTTTGTGCTGAATGGAATAGGCTGATGGAGAAAAATCTGCTAAGAGTGGAAATATGTGTGCTGCTCAGCTTGCAGCCTTATGTGGATTGATCATCAAATCAGGGATATCTTTTTTTAAATATTTTTATTCTCTTTTTTCACATTTTCTCCCAAATTTACACCCAACAATAAGCAATAATCAATAACAAATATGTCAATTCCCATATCAATAACAACAATCCCTTCCTGCTGGGATGGAGAGCAGCCTCTCCCAGCAGGAAGGGATTGTTGTTATTGATGGAGCAGCCTCTCCATCCTGTGCCCTGGCGTGGCGAGGGGACCTGTTGGTATACTTGACCCTTGAGAAGATTAAGTTCGAACTGAGGGGAGCTCGGAGGGGTTCTACAATTCATGGGCACTATTCATTATGCACTTTCAAGAACTGGATAACATCGAACATTAGTTGGGGGGGTTTGGGTGGGTGGGTTGGGGGGGAGGGTGGCTATTAGGGGGTTAAAGATGGCTATGGGTAATCCCTGATTCCTTTTTTTCTTAGTCATTTGTTTATGTTAACATGCGGGCTGATGTCTGGGCATGGTGGGAGGATGGGATCGTTGTTATTGTTATGGGGTTTGAGATATTTGTTGTTGGTTATTGATTGTTGGGTGTAAATTCAGGAGAAAAGTTGTAAAAAAGGAGGAGAATAAAAATATATTTTTAAAAAATAACAACGATCCCATCCTCCCACCAAACCCCAAACATTAGCCCGCATGTTCACATAAACAAATGACAAAAAGGAATCAGGAATCACCCACAGTCACCATTAACACATATAGTCCCCCCTCCGCCCAACCCTCCCAACCATCCCCCCCTCCCCCCCAATTAATGATCGATGTTATCCAGTTCTTGAAAGTGCATAATGAATAATGCCCATGGATTGTAGAACCCCTCCATCCTTCCCCTCAGTTCAAACTTAATCTTCTCAAGAGTCAAGAATTTCAACAAGTCCCCCCTGCCAGGCCAGGACACAGGGTGGAGAGGTTGCTCTCCGACACATCAGGATCCGCCTTTGGGCGATCAACGAGGCGAAGGCTACAACATCTGCCTCTGCGCCCGTTTCCAACGCCGGCTGGTCCGACACCTGGAATATGGCCTCCCTGGGGCCCAGGTCCAGCTTCACGTGTACCACTTTAGCGATTACCCTAAAACCTCCTCCAGTAATCATTCAGCTTTGGACATAACCAAAACATATGGGCTGAGATTCTCCCCCAATCGGCGGGCGGGCCGTACCGGCGCCAAAGAGTGGTGTGAATCACTCCGGCATCGGGCCGCCCGGAGCGCTGGTGTGGTTGGCGCCGCACCAACCGGCGCCGAAGGGCCTCTGCCGGCCAGCGCAAGTTGGCGCATGCCCAGGATTGCCAGCATGTTCTGGCGCATACACAGATCGGTGCGCCCCGATCGCGGGCCAGGCCTCCGTGGGGCCCCCCTCTGGGGCCGAATCCCCCCGTGCCCTCCCCGAGGACTCCGTAGGCCGCCCTCAGAGCCAGGTCCCGCCAGTATGGACCTTGTGTATTTGACGCCGATGGGAGCAGCCGAAAAAGGGTGGCCACTCGGCCCACTGGGGCCCAGAGAATCGCCGGGGGAAGGGGGCACTGCCAATGGCCCCCGACCGGCACGACGTGATCCCCGCCCCTACCAAAAAACCAGCGCCGGAGAATTCGGCAGCCGGCATTGGAGCGGCAGGGCGGGATTCACCTCGTCCAACAATGTGGAGGCCGGCTCCACCGGGAAGCTCTGTATCTCCTTTCTGGCAAAATATCAAACCTAATGTATCTAAACATTTCCCCCTGCTCCAGCCCATACTTCGCTTCCAGCTCCTTCAGTCCTGCAAACCGACCCCTAAGAAACAAATCTTTTAGTGTCCTAAACCCCTTCTCCTCCCATTTCCGAAAATTTCCATCCCACTTCCCTGACTCAAATCTGTGCTTCCCCTGAATCGGCATTTCCCTTGACCCTGCCCCCAACCCAAAGTGTTGGCGAAACTGCCTCCAAATTCTCAATGAAGCTATTATTACCGGATTCCCTGAGTATTTAAATCAGGGATGATATCAATGCACAGTCATCCGAATATTTAATTGAGTGAGTGGAGAGGAAAAGGATCTGTTATGGAGGGATGATTGCGAACCAGGAGCACCATATCTGATCTGGAGTGGATGGCAATGGTGCCGTAGTCAAAGTGATTCAGGACAAATATTTTGAGTTGGCTTACCAAAGATGGTGCGTTTGACAGTCTTTAGAATGTTACGATTGTTGTTCAAACTATCCTTGTAGAATTATTTCATTATATAAAATGTAACATTTTGATTTAATTTCAATGACTTGTGTCATTTTATTTTCACATTTCAAAATGGCGACCATCTACACCAATACCGGTGGTTTGCATTTTATATTCGGGTATATGTCAACCCTTGTTTTGGAAGAAATTTTTAAAATCTTCAAAGGTCAACTTATAGGCTCTGTGGTATTAATTAACAATTGCAAATACATTAATGTGGAAGTTAGAGTAAATTAGTTGCTAGTGACAAGTCTATTGAGTTGCTTATTTGGCTACCGTTGTTTCTTTCACAGCTAGGTGATTTCATTTTCACAGGTCTTCCTCGGATGTTTAAGTGCAAACTATTGGGACTGTTCTGTTCTTGGCCTCCCTGTCACAAGAGACAATAGGTGCGCGCGAGTGGGTCACTGATTGGTTTGGCAGTATCTAGCTATCTCTTTGCAGTGTCGACTTGTGTCTTGTCAACTGCTGCGTCTTTTCTCTTCGCCTCTTTTCACTCCATCCTTCACTGTTGTCCACCAGCTCTGGTGATTGCTAGGAACTTGCTCCATGTCACAGGACTTCATGTCATGTTTGAAGACATCTTTAAAGCGAAGGGATGGGTGGCAAGTGGGTCTGGAGCCAGTGGCGAGCCTGCTGTACAATATGTCATTGGGGATCCTACTACCCTCCTCGTGGCTCACATGGTCCAAGCCATCTCCAGCACCACTGGCTTGGTATGGTGTACTGGTAATCTTTATTAATAATCTTTATTAGTGTCACAAGTAGGCTTACATTAACACTGCAGTGAAGTTACTGTGGCAATCCTCTGGTCGCCACACACCGGCACATGTTCAGGTATACTGAGGGAGAATTCAGAATGTCCAATTCACCTAACAAGCACGTCTTACGGGACTCATGGGAGGAAACCCACGCAAACACAGGGAGAACTTGCAGACTCTGCACAGACAGTAATCCAAGCGGGAATTGAACTTGGGACCCTGGAGCTGTGAAGCAACAGTGCTAACCACTGTGCTACCATGCTGCCCATAATATGATGCTGGAGATGTTGACCGCCTTGAGGACTTGTATGTTGGCGATACGGCCCTGCCAACTAATGTCGAAGATTTGTCGGAGGCTGCGAAGATGAAATATGTTGAGGTGTCGTTCTTGGCTACATACATTCTCCAAGCCTCACTGTCGTAAAGCAGGATACTAATGATGCCGGCTTGAAACACTCAAACCTGTGTGTTCCGTGTGAGTGCCCATTTCCCCACACCCTCTTGGTCAATCTGCACATAGCAGCAGGCGCCTTTCCAATGCGTCTGTTAATTTCTGCATTCAGAGACAGGTTGCTGTAATGGTTGAGCCCAAGTAGTGAAACTCTTGGACCACTTCCAGAGTGTCGTCATCAGTGTTAATGAATGGACAATTTCTAACCCGTAATTGCTGCCTAGTATGTTGTTTTGATAGTTGAGTGGTGACTATGGAGTGACCTCTCCACGGCGTGTGTCTGGATGGAACATATGGGTGTTTTGGGTTGCCCATGCATTAGCACCCCCCTCTAGGCCTTGTTGGTGGGGTCCAAAGAAGTGTAGGGCACGAAGTTTGGCACCAGTTTGGCTGCAGAAGCTGCCAAAAATAATGCATGACTGCCTTGTGGGGCTCCACTGCGGATTTTCTGTTAGAATCACAGAATAATATAGTGAAGAAGAGACCCTTCGGCCCATCGAGCCTGCACCAACGCAGGAAAAACACCTGCCCTGTCTACCTAATCCCATTTGCTAGCACTTGGCCAATAGCCTTGAACGTTATGACATGCCAAGTGCTCATCCAGGTACTCTTTAAAGGATGTGAAACAACCCGCCTCTACCAACCTCCCAGGCAGTGCATTCCAGTTTTTAAAATAATTTTGTTTGAGTGGGCAGCATGGCGCAGTAGTTAGCACTGCAGTCTCACGCCGCCGAGGTCCCAGGTTAGAGCCCGGCTCTCACTCTCTGTCCGTGTGGAGTTTGCATATTCTCCCCATGTTTGCGTGGGTTTCGGCCCCACAACCCAAAGATGTGCAAGGTAGGTAGATTGAATACGCTAAATTGCCCCTTAATTGGAAAACATTAATTGGGTACTCTAAATTTGTAAAAAAAAACAACATTTTTACATCTTGGGGTTGTGGGGGTAAGACCCACGCAGACACGAGGAGAATGTGCAAACTACATTCAGACAGTGACCTGGGGCCGGGATCGTACCCGGGTCTTCGGCGTTGTGAGGCAGCAGTACGAACCTTAGCCTTAGCTCCCAAAAGAGATGCCCACAATGCAGTGAGTCTCATATGCCTGAGCTGGGGCCCTGACTGGGTGCTGCCAGCTGAGCCTGGGTCTCATGAAGGCATTGTTGACACTCCCTGAAGTAGCTCCTTCACGGGCGCTACCAGTGTTGGGGACTATGGCCGAACTTAGAATGAAGAATTATTTCATACTGAAGCCTGGCAAATCCACTTTGTGATGTGTATTTGATTCTAGATGAGCCCATGTTCTTATTTATATGTGTGTATATATAGTGTGTATTCCGAAAAATCTGAAGTTGTTTTGAAAGCACAGATCATGTGCTCAAGCTTACAATGAATTGAGTGGAAGAATTCTATAGGAATACCATAATCTCCGTCTGCCCCATTAGATGCGATGGGAAAGAAACTCTAATCGACAGAAGACAAGCTAATAAAATCACTGACAGCAATGGGTAGCATTTTAGTGATAACTTGCATTGATTGCTTAGTGTACCAGTGACCTCTACAACAAAAACTTCTATTGATATGGCACCTCCAATATAACAATGTCCCAAGGCATTTCACATTATACAGTACAATTTGACATCGAACCACGCAACAAGATGTGGGACAAACCACTAGAAAATTGGCCTACGTGGAGGCTTGTACCAAGTTTTATGGCTGAGGGGAGGCTAAGTTTTTTGGACTTTCTTAGAGAAGGAAAGCATGCTAGAGGGGCAGAGAGGTTTAGGGATGTAATTCCAGAACTTGGGGGCCCCAGGTAACTGAAGGCGCAGCCAACAATGGTGGAGTGATTAAAATTGCGGATGCACAAGAGGTCAGGAGTAAAGAAGCACAGACATCTTGGAAGTCGGAGTCGATTACAAAGAAAGAGGGGAACAAAGCTGCGAAAGGATATGAAACAAATGTTAAAAATCAAAACGTTGCTTGCCCAGGAGCGGCCACACAGGTGATAGCTGAATGGGACTGAGTGTGAATTAAGAATTGAGCTGCACAGTTTTGTATGGCCTCTTGTTTATGTAAGGTAAAACTTCAGAAACCAGTCAAGAGTGCTTTGAAATATTCAAATTCAGAGGTAACCCAAGGCAGAATGAGGGCTTCAGCAGTAGATGAGCTGAGACAGGGATGGAGTTGGGCAGTGTTACAGAGGTACAAATAGGTGGTTTTTGTGATGGCACAAATGTGTGGTTGGATTGGATTTGTTTATTGTTATGTGTACCGAGGTGCAGTGAAAAGTACTTTTCTGCGAGCAGCTCAACAGATCATTAAGTACGTGGGAAGAAAAGGGAATAAAAGAAAATACATAATGGGGCAGTACAAGGTATACAATGTAACTACATAATCACCGGCATCCGATGAAGCATACAGGGTGTAGTGTTAATGAGGTTAGTCCATAAGAGGGTCATTTAGGAGTCTCGTAACAGCGGGGAAGAAGCTGTTTTTGAGTCTGCATGTTCTCAGATTTCTTATCCACCTTTCCTTACCCTGTCCCCATTGTTTCCCCTTTCCCCTCCCCCCACATCTACATCTGTCACAGTTTACCCTCTGATGTTAGTTTCTCTGCTGTTTGGCCGTTCACACCTTTTGTCCTCTTTGGGGACTGCCATTAGCACTCTTTCCCCTTGGTTTCTGTGGCTATTAGCACCCCGTTTCCCTGGGTCTCCGTGGCTATGACTCATCTTCCATTCTGACTCCACAGGATAAATATTTCCCACTTTCTCTCTCTGTCTTTTAGCTTTGACAAAGGGTCATCTGGACTCTAAACATTAGCTCTTTTCTCTCCCTACAGATGCCGCCAGACCTGCTGAGATTTTCCAGCATTTTCTCTTTGGTTTCAAGCTTTTGCAGCAATTTGCTTTTATCCAGAGTTCCTGGAGAGATGGGCATAGATTAAGGGGATGATAACACATTGAAGGACTGGAGAGGAATGGAAGTTAAAGATGGAGTGGCAGTTTACATGGAAAGTTGGGCCACGGATTGTTTTCTTTTGAGGTGATGATGCCAGACTTGAAGAAGACAGAGGGAGAGTCCCTGAAGTGAGTAAGCGGGGAGAAAAGGAAGCTGGGTGGTCAGCAGAGCAGTGGGAATAGAATACTTGGAGAAGCATGAGGGGAGATCGGAGCGAGAATATTTTAAAAAATGAGTTCATGGCCGGCCAAGGAAGTTTTGTCAGGTGGGCTGGGAGAGGAAGGGAATTTCAGTGGCAGCTGATTGGACGGCCTCATTAAAGTGCTGAAGCGGTCTATGTCCTCGTGCTTGTTATTGCTGGAGTCGAGGATGCAGAGGTGAGGGGTTTAAGACGATGGTTTACAGTTGAGAAAAAAAGCTGCGGGTTATCTTTGCATTTCTGGGCTGATGTAGGATTAGTGAGCAGATTTGGCCAGAAAAACAGCTCTTGCAGAAATTGTCACCATTTTGCTCTTTTAACTATCAAGGTACTCATTTTCCTTGATTCTTCATTTGCTGTCAAATGGAATGTTTACAAATGGATGTAGGGGCCATTTGCCTTGTGGATCTTTATTAAATGGCAAGGGAAATGCTATGCAAGGTATTTTCTTTTTATCTACTCTGGTTGCAATACTCCCATTTATTGCAGTCTATTTTTTAAGAAAGCAAAAACATTAAAATTGTAATCATGCACAGATGCCTCAGGCTTTTGATGTTTTATTTCTTGTATATTTAAATGCTCAGAACTTTATAAAACAGCTTGATGCATTTTCTCTTGCAAATCTTTCATATGAAAACACTGCTGATTCTTAAAGCAAAATCAAATACGACCAAAAAAGGCAAGAAGTGTTGCTCTTTAGAACCATCTTATAATGTACTATGGGCGGAACTTACCGTCTGTTCATGCCGGCGGGGTATTCCGGTCCCACCAGCAGCGCACTCCCACCTCTGGTTTCCCGGCGACGAGGGGTACATTCAATGGGAAATCCCATTGACAAGGTCAGACCAGAAAATCCCACTGGCATGCCTCCTTCGCTGCCGAGAAACACGTGGTGGGTTGCTCGGCAAATGCCACCCTATGTATATTCATAGAAAGATACTTTTCTAGCTTCGGGCCTTTTTGTTTGGTTGCGGGTTTAGCTTGATGTACTTTTTTTTAAAGCTGGCGGAGCTCACACTGCTTTTTGTGTATTCCTGCTTACTGCTCAGCTACAAGGTTAAAAGATATGTTTAATAAGGGAAAAATGACATTGATGTTTTGCAGAGCTGAGTAGTGCTATTAAAGTGACATTTTTGCAGCATACTCTGCAAACACGTTCATATAAATGTATAGGAGGACGACCTGGGATCAGTGAGGGTTATGAGGCCTCAACGGCTGCTGCTGAGGAAATGTGTTTTTGCTTTTCATGTTTTTGCTCATGTTATCAGAGAACCAGTTTCATCAATTTTATGAAGTTTAGGATTTGCAAAAAGAAACTTGCCTTTTATATAGTGCCTTACACAACCTCCGGATACTCCAAAGCGCTTTGCAGCTGATGAAGTACATTTAATTCTCTTCTATAAATGGTCTGAGCATGTGCACGTTTCATTGACTCCAGAATAATGATGGTTGGCATATTATAAAAATTTCCATCAATTTCTGTTCCTATTTCCGATTTTCAACATCTGCAATAACTTGCTTTTGCATCCGTTGTTGGGCATGGTAGCAAGGAGAGGGAGCGCAGTTGTGAAAGCTTTTGTACAGCGTTCCAATGTACCCATGTGCCTGTGCTTGGTGAAAGTGCTCCCACGTTTATCCATTCCTTATATTTCACAAATAGTTGGGCGGCCTGGGCAGGGCAGTCATGGAAAGCAGGGAGGCAGAATTTGCGACTATCACAAATCCAACTCAAACAATGCAAAAGGATTTTTGGTGAGCTCCAAAATCTGAGACAGTATGTAGATGCCTCCATGCTGATTATCCTGTGTGCCGAATTTGAACAATCCCCAAAATCCCTCAAACCAATCACTGGGAATTGTAGGTTTCTTTGGCTGCAAGAATTGGTTTGGACAGCCAGATTTCTTGCTGCTCACCATTGCATCGGCTGTTGGAATGCACTTCGACAGTCTGATTCCTTGTTTATTTTTACAGCACTATATTTGGCAATAGCCCTGCTTCTAGATACAAAGCTGCAGCATAATTGAGACACCATGTCTCTTCCTTGGGAGGAGGGCACCACCTGTTGGAAGTGGTTTAGTTCCCCGTCTCCAGAAACTGCAAAAATGCTGCCAGTGTTTCTTCTGTTGTCACCAACCTCCGAGACGCTGAGCTGTCAGCAGGTCCAGTTTGATCATGGCAGCTGCATTGTATTACTAATAATAAACTCTTGCTGTGAAATAGTCCAGGTTTTCATAAACATTGTCACACCCAAATACTTCATTAGCTTGTGGCACAGTGTGTTGGTTACAATTAAACGTATGTAGAGCAAGATGCACACATTGTACTCAATGACTGAGTGCTCCCAGATCTTCCAAGTAGAGAATTCCAAATGTTCATAACCGTTTGAATGAAGACATTTCTCTTCATCTCAGTCCTAAATGGCTGACCCCTAATTCTGAGACTGTGACCCCGCGTGCTCGATTTCCCAGCCAGGGGAATCGTCCTCCCAGCATCCCAGTTCCCCTTAAGAATTGAGGCCAATGAGATCACCTCATACGTCTGAACTCTAGGGAATATATGTAGAATCTACCCTCTCCAATTTCTCCTCAAAGACCAATCCCTTCATCCTCGGACTCATTAGTTGTACTTGCGCTAATGCAAATATATCCTTTCTTTCTTATCCAGGAATGTAAAGAGACTAAATCTATCTAATTTTCATTTGAATGAATCAATACTAACTGCTTTCACCATCTCTCGAGGGAGTCTACTCCACAGATTGATTATTTGCTCATTGAAATATTATTTCCGCAGATTAGTTTTGAATTTACCTCCCTTCAGGCACAAGCTGTGTTTTTGTAGCCCTACTGTTCTTCTCAGGGTGAAATAGCTTGTCATAGCTTGTCATGATCTACATTATCCAGTCCCTGCAGAATCCTAAAAGCAACAATTCTATCACCTGTAAACATAATTGCGCCTCCTAATCATCAATCCTTCCATCACCTCAGTCATTCTAGTTGCTTTCTTCTATATTTTCTTGTTCTGTGACAACCAGAATTGTGCATGGTGTTCTAAATAAGGCCACACCAATAATTTATAAACTGAGGTTTTTTTTCACAATCCTGGTTCAAAATTGACCTTTTAACACACTTCAGTATTTGACTTGCTTTACTCACTGTCACCGAGCATTGTTACAATAGCTTCACTTTACCTTACGACGGATGTGAAGGCGTGAATAAGGGTGCAGGTAAGATTGACGAGAATGTTTCCAGGAATGTGGGAGTTTAGTTGTGTGGATAGATTGGAGAAGATGGCGTCGGTCTCCATTTAGGCAAGGTTGGGAGGAGATTTGATAGAGAAGTGCAAAGTCCGGAGAGGTCTGGACAGAACGTTGAGAGAAGCTGTTCCGATTGACAGAAGTAGTCTCACAATACCAGATTAAAGTCCAACAGGTTTGTTGCGAATCACTAGCTTTCGGAGCACAGCTCCTTCATCAGGCGATGACATTTCACCTGATGAAGGAGCTGCGCTCCGAAAGCTAGTGATTCGAAACAAACCTGTTGGACATTTTTAAAATTACTTTATCTGAGTTACAAAGCCAGGACTCAAAGTGTGGATCAGAGGCGAACCCCTAATGCAGCTCCTTGACTGCTCCAAAAACCAATTCAAATTGAATCCAATTCATGGTCCCCACAAGAGAGACATACCAGATCTGAGCCAAAAGGCTCAATCTACGCTGTATCTTAGCCAAAAGGCCGAGAAGCGATAACCTGTTGGACTTTAACCTGGTGTTGTAAGACTTCTTACTGTGCTAACCCCCAGTCCAACGGCGGCATCGCCACATCATTGGCAGAGGGGTTGAGAACTGGCGGTTAATATGATCTGATTGGCAAAAAAAGCAAAGGCACCATGAGGAAAACGTTTTTTACGCAGCAAGTGATTTGGATCTGGAACGCACTGACTGCGAGTGTGGTGGAGGCAGATTTGGTCATGACTTTTAAAAGGTAATTGCATAATTATCTGAAGAGAAAAACATGGCAAGGCTACGGGTAAGGGCAGGAAAGTGGGACCAGATGAGTTGCTCTTGCAAAGAACCAGCATGGCATGTTGAGCTAAATGTCCTCCCTCTGTGGCTGTAATCATTCTCTGATTCAAAGATCTTACTGAAATCCAAGTGTACCACATCTACTACCTCACCCCCATTGAGTTCCTTTGTCACCCCCTCAAAGAAAGCCAATTTGTTTAACTGACAAGAAACCCCCCCCCCGGCCCCAACTCGCCCTACGGACAAGAACCGATATTGGCTAGCATATGATTTAAAAAGAGTGGGAGCTGAGAGTCAGCAGAGATTTTTAAAAAACGAGCGATGCTATGGCGCCTCAGGGCAAAGAGCTGAGTTTGAAAAACAACCCAGGAGTAACACCATAGGAAAATGGTAAGTTAATTGGCTGGTAAGGAACTGCTAATTTGCATTACCTATTCTAAATTGCTTTCAGATTAAAGGTAAAAAGAAAAATATTTTACAGATTAGAGAGACTAAAAATCAGTTGGAAATTTAAAAACGAATTAAATAAAATCAAGGTGCAGGGCCAAGTGATGTGTTGTAACTGCATGATATGGGAGCTGGTGGACTCCATTGTGGTTCCTGTAGCAAGTGTTGGTTGCTTGAGGAACTGGAGTCTGAGCTTCAGACGCTGCGACAATCAGAGAGGGGGAGAGTTACCTGGACGCTGTGTTTCAGGAAGCAGTCACACTCCTTAGATTAACTACCTAGAGTTTGGCCAGTGGCCAGGGCAAGGTATGACAATGAGTGAGGTAGGTAGGGGGACCCAGGAGGTAGGATTACAGGAGCCTCAGTCCTTGTCAACAACTCCCTGTGTAGATGAGAGAAGGGACTGTGGGGAGGAGGAGCAAACTGACCACAGCACCATGGTACAGGGAGCCATTCAAGTGGGGGGAGGGAAAAGCAATGTAGTCGTAATCGGGGATCGTATAGACACTGCTCTCTGTGACCAAGATCGAGAGTCCTGAAGGTTATGTTGCCTACCTGGTGCTCGGGTTTGGGTTGTCTCATCTGCACTGCAGAGGAACTTTAGACTGATAAAGGTTCTGCTGAAGGAATATGAGCAGCGAGGGACTATATTTAAAAAGCAGAACTAAAAAGGTAATAATCTCCAGATTGCTACCTGAGCTATGAGCTAATTGACACAAAGGTTGGTTATGGAAGAAATGGGTTTGACTCCATGGGGCATTGGCACCAGTACTGGTGAAGGAGGGAGCTGTAGCACCACTACTGGTGGAGGAGAGAGCTATTCTGATGGGACGGCCCTCACCTGAATCATGCTGGGACAAGAGTCCTGGCAAATCGCATAACTCGGGCTGTAGATAGGGCTTTACACTTAATAGTGGGGGTAGAGGGTACAGTTGTCTGGGGAATTAGAAAATTAAAGTTAAAGGAGAAGGTAGGAATGCAGGTTAATGATAAGGACTTTAAACTAGTTGAAGGCAGGGGGGAAAGAGAACTCGGGAGAGGGTAGTAAAGTTTCCAGAACAAGTAATAGAACAGGGATTATGGAATGCGGCAGGAATCTAACGTCAGGCACAGCAGATAAGGGGACAACTTTTGAGAAGGGGGCCGGTCAACGCCGGACTGAGGGTGTTGTACCTAAATGTGCACTGTTTATGACTCGAGATAAATGAGCCTGTAATGCACATTGAAATTGGCGGGTATGATGTTGTGGCCATCACATAGACGTGACTGCAAGGGGATCAGGGCTGAGTCAGGATGTGGGACAGAAAATAAATCAGGAGATAGAAAAGGCATGTAAAAAAGGCAATATTACAATAATCATGGGCGACTTCAATATGCAGGTGGACTGGGAAAATCAGATTGGTAGCGGATCCCAAGAATTGGAATTTGTGAAATATCTACAAGATGATTTTTTGGAGCAGCATGTGGTAAAGCCCACTAGGGAACAGGCAATTCTGGATTTCATGATGTATGATGAGGCAGACTTGATTAGGAAACATAAGGTGAAGGAACCCTTAGCAGGCAGTGACCACAATATGATCAAATTCACCCTGCAGTTTGAGAGGGAGAAGCTGCAATCAGATGTAACAATATTACAATTGATAAAGGTAACTACAAAGACATGAGGGAGGAGCTGGCCAGAGTTTTAAAAAAATTTTTAGAGTACCCAATTCATTTTTTCCAATTAAGGGGAAATTTAGCGTGGCCAATCCACCTACCCTGCACATCTTTGGATTGTGGGGGCGAAACCCACGCAAGCACGGAGAGAATGTGCAAACTCCAGACGGACAGTGACCCAAAGCCAGGATTGAACCTGGGACCGTGGCGCCGTGTGGCTGCAGGGCTAACCCACTGCGCCACCGTTCTGCCCTGGAGCTGGCCAGAGTTGATTGAAGGGGGAGCCTAGCAGGAAAGACAGTGGAACATCAATGGCAGTAGTTTTGGGGGATTATTCTGGAGGCACAACAGAAATTCATCCTAGGAGGAGGAAACATGCTAAAGGGAGGATGAGGCATCCATGGCTGACAGGAAAGTCAGGGTCCGCATAAAAGAATAAGCATACAATGTGACATGGATTAGTGCCTTTAAAAGCAAGCAGAGGACAACTAAAGAAGCAATAGGGGGGTGGGGGGGGGGGGGAAAGAAAAGATGAAATTTGAGTGTAAGCTAGCTAGTAATATAAAACAAGATTGCAAGAGTCCCCCCCCGCCCCCCCCCCCCCCCCCCCCCCCCGCCCCCGGATATATCAAAGGTAAGAGAGAAGCAAGAGTGGACATTGGACCACTGGAAAAGTGTTGAGGATGACACAAAGAGTCTACAGAGGGACATAGATAGGTTAGGTGAGTGTGCAATAACCTGGTAGATGGAATATAATGCAGGAAAATGTGAAGTTATGCATTTTGATGGGAAGAATAAAGGAGCTGAATATTATTTAAATGGAGAAAGACTACAAAGGGATTTGGGGCTTCTCGAACATAAATCACAAACGGCTCGCATGCAAGTCCAGGTAATTGGGAAGGCAAATGGAATGTTGGCCTTTATTTAACAGGGAATGGACCGCACCTGGAAAACTGTGAACGGTTATGGTCACATTCTCTAAGGAAAGATATGCTGGCATTGTAAGCAATCTAGAGAAGGTTCACTAGGTTGATCCTGTATGGAGGAATTTCCTTATGAGAAGAGGTTGAGTAGGTTATGCCTGCACTCATTGAAGTTTTGAAGAATGAGAGACAATCTTATTCAGGCATATAGGCCCATAACGTCCTGGTTCCCCAGTCGCATTTAGGGGGTATCCCAATGATGCTCTGGGGAATCCCTCTTGGAAAATCCATGTACGGGTTTACTTGGCAATTACCCAGAAGTGCTAACTCCCTCTGGATAATTGCACTGGGCTGGGAACCAACTGACCGAAGGTGAATCTCTAACTTTGGATGGTTATGGTTCTGACAGTTTTACCCTGATAGTTACTCTGAAAGAGTTGGAGGAAAAAAATAATTTCTAACTCCAAAACTATCTTAAAAAAACAGACCCAGCCTTGCACAGGGCATGGCCCACACACATGACCACCCACACATGATCAATTGCAACCCCCCTCCCCAACCATAGAATTCTCAGGGGTCTTGACAGAGTAGATACTGAGAGGTTGTTTCTCCTTATGGGAGAGTCTGGAACCAAAGAGAATAATCTTAAAGAAAAGGGTCACCCATGTAATACAGAGATGAGGAAGAATTTCTTCTCTCAGGATAGTGAATCTGTGGAATTGGCGGCACAGTAGCACAGTGGTTAGCACTGCTGCTTCACAGCGCCATGGTCCCAGGTTCAGTTCCCGGCTTTTCGCAGCTGCTTTATCAATAATGCGACTCCTCAGATAGAGGCAGTTTGTGTCCATGTACAGCAAGACCTACACAATAATCAATCTTAGCTGATAATGTACGCTAGAAGAACTTTTCAAGTGATTCACTACTGCAATAACGCAGTAGCCAATTTGCACACACAAAATGTTTAACAGAGTAATGAGAAATTAGCATTTAATTTGCTTTTCAGTTATTTCTTTTGATGGTTAAATGTTACGCAGGACACTTGGAGGTATGTCCTGCTGTTACACTGTGGCTAGCATTGTTGCTTCACAGTGCCAGGGACCCGGGTTAGATTCCCAACTTGAGTCACTGTGCAGACTCCGCACTATCTCCCTGTGTCTGCGTGGGTTTCCTCCGGGTGCTCTCGTTTCCTTCCACAAGTCCCGAAAGAGGTGCTTGTTAGGCGAGTTGGACATTCTGAATTCTCCCTCCGTGTACCCGAACAGGCCCCGGAGTGTGGCGACTAGGGGATTTTCACAGTAACTTCGTTGTCGTGTTAATGTATGTCTACTTGTTATTATTATTGCTACTGATGCACTGGTTGGGGGGTGTGAAATTAAACTAATGCAAGGAAAAGTGATACAATGTACTTAAGGTGTGAGAGTCTTCATTCATAATTTCAAATTGCTCTTGCCACCCATACTTCTCACTAGTAACTTTCTATAGACACTCTGGCCACAACCCAAGCTTGGAAAACAAAACCAAGGATAATTTCACAGCACCTCCCATATCCATAACCTGTACCATCGAAAGGAGAAGGACATAGGTGTGTCGGTACACCACCAGCTCCAAGTTCCCCTTCAAGTCACGTACCACCCTGACTTGGAAATATATTACCATTCTTTCATCGCAAGTAGGTCAAAATCCTGGACGTCTCTATATAACCGCACCGTAGGTGTATCTACACCACACAGCTTGCAGCGGTTCAAAAACATGGCTCAACCACCAACCGAGGGATGGGCAATAAAATGCTGACCTTGTCAACAATACCCTCATCCCATGAATGAGTGAAAAAGGAACTTGCATTTTATGTAGCAACTTCATGACCTCGGGATATCCCAAAGCACTTGATAGCTAATGAAGAACTTTTCAAGTGATTCACTACTGCAATAACGCAGTAGCCAATTTGCACACACAAAATGTTTAACAGAGTAATGAGAAATTAGCATTTAATTTGCTTTTCAGTGATTTCTTTTGATGGTTAAATGTTACGCAAGACACTTGGAGGTATGTCCTGCTGTTACTGAGATGTGGCATTATTGCATCTACCTGGGAGGGCCTTAGTTTAATGTATCATCCAAAAACTGCACCTCCAACGCTACAGCACTCCCTTAGGACTGCATCAAACCACATTCTATACTCTTAAAAGTGAGGTTTGAACCTATGGCCTTTTGACTCGCAGGCTACCACTGAGCAAAAGGTGATGAGTATGTTCTGACAATTCAAGGCTACAGAGCTGCCATTGGGTTTTCTTTACTATACAATGCTGACCCAAAAGTTCTCAGTGATGCTGAGGTGCATTAGAGCAGCACGGTAGCACAGTGGCTTCACAGTGCCAGTGTCCCAGGTTCGATTCCCAGCTTGGGTCACCGTCTGTGCAGAGTCTGCATGTTCTCCCCGTGTCTGCGTGGGTTTCCTCCGAGTGCTCCGTTTTCCTCCCACAAGTCCCGAAAGATGTGCTTGTTAGGTAATTTAGACATTCTGAATTCTCCCTCAGTGTATCCGAACAGGCGCCGGAATGTGGCGACTAGGGGATTCTCACAGTAACTTCATTGCAGTGTAAATGCAAGCCTACTTGTGACAATAAAGATTATTATTATTATCATTTGTGGCACTATCTCTAATATACTCCAATTCGTGAAATATTCTATATCCAATTCAAAATATTCCTGCAAAGTATATGTTGCATTGTGTGGCAATATTCTACAATTTGTAATTTTATTACAACTTTAAAAAATATATTATGATTCTTTTCAGGTGATGGCTGCGGACATACTGTTCTTGGCCCAGAGAGTGGAACATTTGCATCAATAAATTATCCCCAAACCTACCCCAATAACACTGTTTGTGAGTGGGAGATACGAGTACAGCCCAGTCAGAGGATAATTTTTAGATTTGGGGATTTTGATATTGAAGACTCTACCTCTTGTCACTTGAGCTACTTAAGACTGTATAATGGAATTGGCCCAAGCCGAAGCGAAATTGGTAAGTAATTTATATTAATTGTCGGTTATCTAAGAATGACATTCAATATCTGGAGTATACTGAGGATGTAGTGTTGTGTGATTGGAAAGCCTGAACAGTTTCATTCTAATTGGGACTAAGTCATCAAGGCATCAAAACAATGAAAGTTTTTCAAGGTAGAAGTTACTGTGAGCAAGATTATCCTTATGAATGTGACATCTCATTGCATTCTTCAATGCTGTTCCAATGAAGGAGCTAACCATTTATAATAAACAATTTTATTGAGGTATTTTTGGCATTGTGAACAGTTACAGTGTACAGTAATGTGTAAATATCAACAAAAATATAATAACCAATCCTCGCTCATAAACAGTGCTCGCCTATTTATCCCCCCATATTCTACTCTAATCTCCCCCCCCCCCCCCCTACCCCGCTGACGTTTAATTCCCTGCGAAAAAGTCGATTGAATGGTTGCCACCTTCAGACGAACCCTAATAAAGATCCTCTCAAGGCGAACTTAATTTCTTCCAGATCAAGAAAGCTCGACATGTCCCCAGTATCTCTTAAGTATTGGACATGCCCAAAACATGTGGACGTGTTTCGCTGGTCCACCCGCGCATATAGCACACTTGTCTTCCACCCCAAAAAATTTGCTCATCCAGGCCACCGTCATGTGGGCCTGGTGGACGACCTTGAACTGAATCAGGCCGAGCCTAGTACATGTTGCAGTTGAATTACCCTACTCAGGCCTTCCGCCCATACCCCCCGTCTTCTCGCCGAGTTCCTCCTCCCATTTGAGCTTCAGTTCTTCTGTCTGGGACTCCTCCCCTTTTGTGAGTTCTTGGTAAATATCCAAGACTTTCCCCTCTCCTACCTGTCTCCTGGAAAGTACTCTATCCTGGATCCCATTTGGTGGGAGGCGTGGGAAGGATGGGACCTGTCTGTGTATGAAGTCACGCACTTGCAGGTAGCTAAAGTCATTCCCCCTTACTGGTCTGAATTTCTCCTCCAAGGCCCTTATGCTCGCAAAGCTCCCCCCCAAGAACATATCGCCCATCCTCCCCACCCCCGCCCGCCGCCATGCTCGGAATCCATCGTCCATGCTCCCGGGGACGAATCAGTGGTTGTCGCATAATGGAGACCAGACCGATGCTCCCACCTCCCCTACATGTTTCTTCCACTGGCCCCAGATCCGCAGGGCTGCCACCACTACCGGGCTGGTGGAGTACCTGGCCGGCGGGAGCGGTAGGGGAGACATGACCAGGGCTGCCAAACTCGTGCCCCTGCACGAAGCCGCCGCCACTCGCCCCCAAATAGACCCCGTACCCACCATCTAACTCCTTACCATGGCTATGTTGGCCGCCCAGTAGTAGTTGCTAAGGTTCGACAGCGCCAGCCCCCCCTCGCTACGGTTCCTCTCAAGCATTGCTTTCTTCACCCGCGGGGACGTTCCCGCCCAGGCAAAGCCCATAATAATCTTGTTGAGCCTTTTGAAGAAGGACTGCGGGATGAAAATCGGGAGGCACTGAGAAATATACAGGAATCTTGGGAGGATTGTCATCTTTACTGTCTGCACTCTCCCCGCAAGTGATAGCGGGAGTGCATCCCATCTCCGAAACTCACTCGTCATTTGTTCCACCACTCTAGTCAAATATAGCTTGGGCAGCCTGCCCCAATCTCGCGCCACCTGTGTTCCCAAGTATCGGAAACTTTCTCCGACCATCCTAAATGGCAGCCCCTTCAACCTATTCTCCTGACCCCTCGCCTGCACTACAAACATCTCACTCTTCGTCATGTTCAGTTTGTACCCTGAGAACCGGCCAAATTCTCTCAATATTCCGAGTATACTGTCCATTCCAGCCAGCGGGTCCGATACGTACAGGAGCAGGTCATCCGCGTACAGCAATACCCTGTGCTCCACCCCTCCCCTGATTATTCCCTTCCAACCCCTCGCAGCTCTCTGGGTAATTGCCAGAGGTTCTATAGCCAGTGCGAACAGCAGCGGGGAGAGTGGACATCCCTGTCTGGTGCCCCGGTGTAGTCTAAAATAATCCGATGTTGTCCGATTTGTCCTTACGGTAGCTTTTGGGGCCTGGTACAATAGTCTGACCCAGTCGACAAAGCCCTCTCCGAACCCGAACCGTCCGAGTACCTCCCACAAATAGTTCCACTCCACCCAGTCAAAGGCCTTCCCAGCATCCATTGCCACCACTGCCTTTACCTCTCTGCCCTCTGGGGGCATCATGATCACGTTGAGTAGTCTTATTAAGTTGGCTACCAGCTGTCTGCCTTTAACAAACCCCGTTTGGTCTTCCCCGATCACCTCCGGGACACAGTCCTCAATTCTAAGCGCCAGGACATTGATCAGGGAGATTGGTCTGTATGACCCACACGCTTCTGGGTCTTTATCCCATTTTAATATCAGCGAAATGGTATCCGGTGACATAATTGGGGGTAGAATCCCTCTGTCCCTCGCCTCGTTAAATACCCGAGTCAGCACCGGCCCCACTATCTCGGAGAACTTTTTGTTGAACTCCACCGGGTATCCATCCGGCCCCGGGGATTTACCTGACTGCATGGTCTTCAAGCCCCCCAGTACTTCCTCGTGGACCCCAGTCCATCTACTAGCCCCCTGCCAACTTTTGGGAAGGTCAGTCCGTCTAAGAAGTGCTTCATCTCCTCCGGCTCCTCAGGAGGTTCCGAGGTATAGATCTTGCTATAAAACCCCCGAAACACCTTGTTCAGTCCTGACGGGTCATCCACTCTGTTCCCCATACCGTCCACTACCCTGCCTATTTCTCTGGCCGCCTCCTTCCTCCCGAGTTGCTGCGCAAGCATTCTACTAGCTTTCTCCCCATGCTCATATACCACACCCCTTGCCTGCCTAAGTTGTTCCACGGCTTTGCTCGTGGACAACACTCACAGCTCGGCCTGCAGTCTCCGTCTATCTCTAAGTAGGTCTTCCCTCAGGGCCTCTGCGTATTCTCTGTCCATCCGGTGAATCTCCTTGACCAGTCTGTCCATTTCCATTCTGTCCATTCTATCTCTGTGGGCCCGGATTGAAATCAGGGGTGGGATTCTTCGACCCCCCCGCAGGGTCGGGGAATCGCCCGGGGCCGGCGCAAATCCCACCCACGCTGTGGCCAGCATTATCCGCCACCCGGGAATCAGCGGGAGCGGGAATCATGCCCCACCGATCGGCGTGCCCCCCCCCCCCCCCCCTCCCCCCATCAGCTCCATGAACCCCCTCAGTTCCCTTGCCATCGCTCGGATCCTACCCGCTCTGGAGCATGACCGGTCTAGTTCGGGGTCGAGGACCGTGTTGAAATCCCCACCCATGATCAGCTTGTGTGAGTCTAAGTCTGGGACTTTCCCCAGCACCCTTTTAATGAAGTCAGCATCGTCCCAATTTGGAGCATATACATTCACCAGGACTACCCTCACCCCCTCAAGCATACCACGGACCATAAGAAATCTACCACCTCGGTCTGCAATTGTGCCCTCCGTCTCAAATTGAACCCGTTTATTGATCATGATTGCCACCCGCCTGGATTTAGAGTCTAAGCCCGAGTGGAAGACCTGGCTAATCCAGCCCTTCCTTAGTCTGGTCTGGTCAGTCACTTTCAGATGTGTCTCCTGCAGCGTGATTACGTCCGCCTTTAGAACCCACAAATGCGCGAACACACGCGCCCTCTTGACTGGCCCGTTTAGTCCTCTGACATTCCAGGTGATCAGCCTGGTTGGAGGGCACCTGCCCCTCTCCGTGCCGGTCAACCATAACCCTTCTTGGGCCCGCCCCCAACCCATGTGCCGCGCCCCTCTCGGTTTGCCTCCTTGCAGTTCTCATCCTGACCTCCTCTCTGTTACCTAATTTAGATCCCTCCTATGTCAGCAGAATAGCTTCCCCCCTCAACAACAACAACCCTCTGAAACCCAACCCCTGCCATATACTGGCTGTATGCATAACCCCCACCTGACTGGAGCTAACCATTTATGTTTAAAAATGGATTCATATCATCACCAAAATAGCCGATAAAGGAATTATGAGAGTGCATCACGCATGTCGACAGTAAAATTTCAGAATTATCTAACCCTAATATTAAAACCTGATTTGTTCAAATATGTCATCCTCTTTCTCACACATGTAACTCCATTGCAGTGTTAATGTGAGCCTACTTGTGACAATAAATATTATTATTATATGTAATACTCCTTGATTTTTAGTTCAGAACAGGGCTGTGACTTTGAGGTGCAAATCGATACCTTGAACTAGTTGCTGTGGCAACCTTTATTTCTCCTCCGTTCCCCTGCATGTACTAGGGTAGACCATAGCACTGAATGTGACGGAGAAATAGACAGACAGCCACAACTGGGATCTTCAAAGGACCTGGCTTAGTGTGATGATAGAGGGGATGTAAATGTAGAATGCTGAAATGAATGTCAGCTGAGTGGGATGTCAGCCAAGTGTTGCAAAACAATGGTTGGCCAATATCCAGCCCCCTGGAGGTGACCTCATAGTATTGTCCTAAGTATGCTTTGAGAGGCTGTACATCCAAATTGCAATACTTGGTTTGCACTCCTTGAAGTTCTCCTAGGGACAAACTGCAGTAAACTGAACTGATTAATTATATGTCAACCTTCAGTATAAGTCTGTTACTTAGCACATAAGAATGGATTCTCGTATGTCTCTTCCCAGGCTTCCTTTGAAAAATGCGGGAATTCCATGCCGCATTCCTGCAAATTCTGAATGGTATTTATCATGTGTGCATTACATGCAGGAACCTTGCTTCATTTCTTATCAACAAAGCAGAGCTTCTGATTCCAGCACTGATGTTATCAGTTATGTCCAGAATTAGTGTAGAGGCAACCAATAGCTCACTGCAAGGCTGCTGAGGAGGAAGCAGATGAGGAATCACAGCTGGAAAAGTAGATGAGAGCATTAACTTATTTTTACTCTTTAGAAGGTGGTGATAGTTCTAATTCATTTGCATTTAGCTCTTTTAACATGTTGCATATTGCGAATGAATTTGGTTCTCCACTGGTACAATTATTTACCACTCACTTCTAACCTTTCAAAAGATGGTCAGTGGCCACTCACTTCTAACCTTTCAAAAGATCTAGTGATCTCCTTGCTGTGGAAATCCAGGGTCATTCCTGTGGTCATTTCCAGGGTTCTTCCCCTCTGTAACCAGACTCCTAAACGACCCTCTTATGGACTGACCTCATTAACACTACACCCTTGTCTGCTTCATCCGATGCCAATGCTTATGTAGTTACATTCTATATATTGTGTTGCCCTATTATGTATTCTCATGTATTTTCTTGAATTCTGTTTAATTCCCTTTTCTTCCGATGTACTGAATGATCTGTTGAGCTGCTTGCAGAAAAATACTTTTCACTGTACCTCGGTACACATGACAATAAACAAATCCAATCCAATCCAAGGGTTTATGGATCACCTGTGTTGCAGATAGGGGTGAAGGCGGATGTCCTTGCCTTTTCCTGCTTAATAGCCTGGACACAAGTTCTGCTTGGGTGGAGGTCTCTACTCCACCCAGTGCCCCAGTCTGGCAGGGTGACCTCATGTCGTTCCTACATTTGGAGAAGATAAAGTACACCATTATGGGATCAGTAGAAGGGAATGGCAGCCATTCAATTCCTTTTAGTTTATTGCCGCCTTGATTGTTGGTTGTGTTCTTTTTGCACTGTAATTTGAAGCAACTGTTTTATGTTACTCTGTTTCTAATGAAAAAGCTTTCAATAAAAATATTTGTAAAAAAGATTTACGTAACTCTTTGGACGAATAGGATCAAAGTATTGCGGGGAGGGCAAGGCAGGGACAGCCTATTGAGTAGAATGATCAACTATCGTATAATGAATGGTGGAGCGGGCTCAAAGGGCTGAATGACCTCCTGCGGCTCCTATTTTCTATGTAATGCAAAATCTAGGTCAATGTTTTAGGGGGATTTGCTAAGAATTCTTTGGTGCCTTTTCTCTACGCTGAAATCCGGTTGACGATTCGCCTGGGAACTGGGTGGCACACTTGGTCAGTACATTCTTAATTGTCCATAAAGCAGGAATCTTCTGCTAAATAAGGTTCTGAATTCGAAATGATATTTTGTACAACAACGTTAAGTTGTGTGATTTAGAATTAAGCAGTTCCAAATAACACACTAGGCATTTTTTGTTTGAAAAGTGATTTGAACCAGGGGGAACAGAGTATATATAATCTGGTCTAAACAGCTGACATTTCCTCATTCTGCAACACTAGTTGGTAATCGATGACCATAACATAGTGAATGAGAACTGATCAAAAACAAAATACTGTGGGTCCTAGAAATCTGAAACAAAAACAGAAAATGCTTGGAAAATTCAGCAGGTCCTCATTGATGGCAGTGGTTGTGGATTTAGAAGGTGCTGTATTCAGGAGCTTTGGTGACTTTGTGCAGTGCATTTTGTATATGGTACGCACTGCTGACACTGCATTGGTGGAGGAGGGGGTGAATGTTTGTGCAAGAGGTAGCAATCAAGCGGGCTTCTTTGTACTTTATGGTGTTGAGCTTCTTGAATGTTGTTGGCTCTGCACTCATCCAGGCAAAGCAAGATTATTCCATCACACTCCTGACTGCGTTGTAGACGGTGGACAGACTTTGGACAGTCAGGAGGTGAGTTATTTGCCAGACGATTCCTAGCCTCTGACCTGTTCTTGTAGCCACAGTACTTAGATGGCTAGTCCAAATAAGTTTCTGGTCAATGGTAACCCCCAAGGTGTTGATAGTGGGGGATTCAGTGATGGCAATGCCGTTGAATGTCAGGGCTAAATTCTCTTTTGTTGGAGATGGTCATTGTCTGGCAGTGTTCTTCAAACTTCTTTTCCGGGGACCCATTTTTACCAACCGGCCGACCTTGGCGACCCACGCCGGCCGACCTTCGCTCCTTCAATGGAACCTGTTGGATGAAGGTGAAGCCTTCCACTGTCGGAAAGTATGGAGTCTCCATCTGTCCAAAGTTCTGCATTTTTACTGTAAATTTTATCAAAACCCCCTCGAACTTGTAAAAAAAAATGAATACAGTAAATGAAAAAAATAAAAATTAAATGTCTGAAATAAATGAATAAACCCCCCCCCCCCCCCGAACTTGTAAAACAGAAAGCTTTGACTGCTTACGCGCATGCGCGCCGATGATTGTGTGCACATACACAGTGCGGCCGAATTTGTTTTACATGTCCGTAGCCATTTTAAAGGCCGCTCAGCGGCTGCTCCACAGGGATTTGCGCGATCGGGACGCTGCGAAGGGCAGCTCCGCGACACCCGCCCGCAACCCACCCGCAGGTCGCGCCCCCGAGTTTGAAGAACACTGGTCTGGCGCATAATGTGGTGTGAATGTTACTTGCCACTTCTCAGCCCAAGCCTGGATATTGTCCCAGGTCTTGCTGCATTTGGACATGGACGTCTTCAGTATCTGAGGAGTCACAAATGATGCTGAACATTGTATAATCATCTGTGAACATCTCCACTTCTGTCCTTTTGATGGCAGGAAGGTCATTGATGATGCAGCTGAAGCTAGTCGGGCCTTAGACAATAACCTGAGGAACTCCTGCAGTGACATCCTGGTATAGAAATGATTGACCTCCAACAACTACAACCAGCTCCTTTGTGCTAGATATGACCCGAACCAGCGGGGAATCTTTCCTGTGATTCTCATTGACTCAGTTTTGCTCTGGCTTCATGATGCCACATAGTCAAATACAGCCTGAATGTTAAGGGCAGTCTCCTGCCTAACCTATGGACTTCAGCTACTTTGTCTGTGTTTGAACCAAGGCTGTATGAGGTCAGGATCTGAGTGGCTCTGGTAAAATCTAAACTGAGCGCTAGTGAGCATGTTATTGCTAAGTAAATGTCACTTAATAGCTCTGTTGATGACCCCTTCCATCACTTTACTAATAGTTGAAAGTAGATTGATAGGATGGTAATTGGCCAGGTTGGGTTTGTCCTGCTGCTTGTGTACAGGACGTAACTGGGCAATTTTCCACATTGCTCAGTAGATGTCAGTTTTGTTGCTGTACTAAAACAACTTGGCTAGAGGTTATTGAGGACATGTTATTGAGCACATGTCTTCAGCACTATTGCCAGAATATTATCAGGGCCAATAACCTTTGCAGTATTTGGTGACATCGGCCCTTTCTTGATATCATCGGCCCTTTCTTGATATCACGCGGGGTGAATCAAGTTGGCTGAAGCTTGGCAACGTAATGCTCGGGACATCTGGAGAGGGCCATAAGACCTAGGAATACAAGTAGGCCATTTGGCCCATCAAGTCTGCCCTTGATGGTCAAGTCAAGCTAGCCACACAACCCTTGATTCTATCACTGATTAAAAATCTGCCTATCACAGCCTTGAACATAATGACCCACCTCTTCAGCCCTTTGCGGTAAAGAATTCCACAGATTCACTACCCACTCAGAGAAGAAATTACTCCTCATCTTGTCTTAAATGGGTGACTGCCTTCTCTTAGATTATGCCCTCTGGTCTTAGACTCTCACACAACATGGGACAACCTCTCGGCATCTACCTTGTCAAGCCCTCTGAGAATCTTACATGTGGCTCAAAGACTGGTGTGGGAGAAGTGGATTTTTGGTTTGTGGGGCACTGGCATCAGTACTGGAAAATATGGGACTGTGCTGTAGGGAAGGCCTAAATCTGAACCGGCTGGGACCAGTGTTCTTGCAAATTGCATAACTGGGAAGGAGGAACTGGCTTTAAACTAAATGGGGGAGGGGGGGGGATGGTTCTGGAAAGGGGTTACATAGGCTTACAAAGCAAAACGATATGACAGCATTGCAAGGCAACAGTTGGGTAATGATGCCCAGCGTGTGACAGGAAGGGACAGTGTGTACAAACATAAATAAATAGCAACAAATGGAGTCAAAGGGGGAAAATATGGCAAAAATACAAAATGAATGGCTCTTAAATGCATGTAGTATTCAGCACCAAAATAAAGAATTAGCACAAGTTCAGGCTAATGGGTATGATCTTATAGCCATTATAGAGACGTGGTTACAAGGAGATCAAAGCTTGAAACTAAATTTTAAAAAATGAATTTGGAGTGCCTAATTAATTTTTTCCAATTAAGGGCCAATTTAGCTTGGCCAATCCACCTACTCTGCACATCTTTGGGTTGTGGGGGTGAAACCCACGCAGACACGGGGAGATTGTGCAAACTCCACATGGACAGTGACCAAGAGCCGGGATCGAACCTGGGACCTCGTTGCCATGAGGCAGCAGGGCTAACCCACTGCGCCACCGTGCTGCCCTTTGAAACTACATATTCAGTGATATGTGACTTTCCATAAGGACAAGCAGGAAGAAAACGGTGGTGGGGTAGCTTTGTTAGTACGAAATCGAATAAGTACAATAGCGAGAAATGATCTTGGATCAGAAGATATAGAATCCATGTGGTGGAGTTAAGAAACAAAAAGGGGAAGAAGACAAAAGACACTTGTGAGAGTAGTCCATAAGAACCCCCCCCCTCCCAAAGAGTAGTTATACTATAGAACGGAGAATAAATCAGGCAATCATGTGGGCATGTAAGAAAAGGTATATTAATTAAAGGTGACTTTAATCTTCATGTGGATTAGGAAAATCAAATTGGCAGAGGTAGTCATGAGGAAGAATTCACAGAATGTATTCAGGACAGTTACCTAGTACGATATGTTGTGGATCCAACCAGGGATCAGACTATTTTGGATCTGGTAATGTGCAATGAGGCTGGTTTAACATACAATCTCATGGTTAATTTATCCGCTTCCTAGAATCCTTCTTCCTCCCTGGGATATATCTTTGTTGTGAGACATGAACTATTTTTATTAATGCCTGTCATTGCTGGTCAACCTTCTTTTCTGCTAAACTCCTTTCCCATTCCACTCCAGCCAACTCTACCTTCAGTCCTTTGTAATTACCCGTATTTAAGTTTAGCACAGTTGCTTCTGACCCAAGTTTCTCACATTCAAATGAAAGCTAAATTCTCCCGTGTTATGTTCACTGTTTCTGAGGTCATCTTTTACTCAGTGATTGTTTATTAAACCGGCTTATTACATATTACCCGATATAGCCGCAATAGAGTTGAGGAGAAATTATTTCTCTTGGAGGGCTTTGTGACTTTGAAACTCTCTGCCTTTGAAGGTGGGTATTACCATCCCAGACCAGACCCCGACATATGCTCGGATACCAGACAGGAATTCCAATCATTTTTTAATTTGTAAAACTATGAGGAAAGAATACTCCACTCCAGGAGTATGTCCACGCAAAATGGGGGTACGGTATAATAAAACAAACTTTATTATTATCACATTTTTAAACTACCTTTAGAGCCACAGAAATATAACTTACACGTTCAACCATGCTTAACCATAAAATGAAATAACTCTTATTTTCAAATACATTTAGAGTACCCAAATATATTTTCCAATTAAGAGGCAATTTAGTGTGGCCACATCTTTGGGTTAAGTGGGTGAAACCCACGCAGACATAGAGAGAATGTGCAAACTCCACAGGGACAGGAAACACTTTAACTCCTAACTGCTATCTTCTTTGTCTCCAATCAAGCAAAACCCACTTTTAAATTGGATTAATAAACACAGGATTACTTGCTAGCCTCTGGATAATGAATTCCTTTAATAATATAATCTTTATTAGTGTCAAAGTAGGCTTACATTAACACTGCAATGAAGTTACTTGGGTCACTGTCTGTGCGGAGTCTGCGTGTTCTCCCCGTGTCTGCGTGGGTTTCCTCCGGGTGCTCGGGTTTCCTCCCACAAGTCCCGAAAGACGTGTTTGTTATGTGAATTGGACATTCTGAATTCTCCCTCAGTGTACCCGACCAGACGCTGGAGTGTGGCGACTAGGGGCTTTTCATAGTAACTCATTGCAGTTTTAATGTAAGCCTTATATTGACACTATTAAAGGTTATTATTATTATTTAAAAGACTATGTGGAGAGAGAAAGAAAATCTATAAGGAAACAGCCTGCAGATATTTGTCTGTGTCAGACTAGTGCTTTACCTGACAGCCTTTTACAGAAGCTCAAAACTGACTGCTGCAGCCCTGGCTACTCTCATTATTGCATCACCTTTATCCCACTCAAATCCCATGACCTAATTAATTAAGTTTAAACACAATGGGTGGGATTCTCCATCCCGCCGCACCAATTTTCTGGTGTGGCGTACCCCGCCGATTCCTACATTCCTACATTCATCACAGTGAATATTTTAAGGCCAGGGTAGATCATAAGACCATAAGACATAGGAGTAGAATTAGGCCACTCGGCCCATCGAGTCTGTTCCGCCATTCAATCATGGCTGATATGTTTCTCATCCCCATTCTCCTGCCTTATCCCCATTCTCCTGCCTTATCCCCATAACCCCCTGACCTCCCCTTACTAATCAAGAACCTATCAATCTCTCTCTTAAAGACACTCAATGACTTGGCCTCCACAGCCTGCTGCAGTAATGAGTTCCAAAGATTCACCACACTCTGCTGAAGACATTCCTCCTCATCTCAGTATTAAAGGATCGTCCGTTCAGTCTGAGGCTGTGCCCCCGGGTTCTAGTTTCTCCTACTAGTGGAAAAGTCCTCTCCATGTTCTCTCTATCTAGGCCTCTCCGTATTCTGTAAGTTTCAATGAGATCCCACCTCATCCTTCTAAACTCAATAGATAGATTCTTATTAGGCAAGGGAATTAAACATTATCGGGGATAGATGGCAATGTGGAACTTGAAACACATGCAGATCAGCCATGACCTTATTGAAAGGCAAGTAGGCTTAATAGAGCAGAATCATCTACTTCTCCTATTTCTTATGCTTGTATGTTACAGTATTTCAGCAGGAGCTGTTTCATCCCTTGAGTGAGGCAAGCATGAGTGATCCTGTTCACTGTGATGAGTTCAGTAAAGTCTGGAATTATTTGTTTGCCTGTGTTGTGCAGAAGCTGTTCCCTAATCCTCAAGTGTTACATTGTTTGATAAAAGTGCAGCCTGCTGTAGCACACGGTCCAGGTACAATTTGTGTTCAGTATTAAGCAGTAGATCTCAGCTGGGGCAACAGTTAAGGCACTACAATTAGCCTGTGCTAATAGGCGGTAACATTTCTGATCCTGGTTCTTGCCTCGATCCTGTGTTCGAAAAGTAGCTCTCCAGCAAACTCTGAATTGAGCTCTCCTTTGATGCCCTCTGTAATTAAACACCCTGCCAGCATTGTGTCAGAGCTCACACTTTTGGAATGTTTTCTTGGACGCGATACCTAATGCCAACTCAAAAGGCATGGAGAGCTATACTGCAGAAAGAAGCCAATTCCTTTAGGAATGGAGGATAAAAAGTTTGGACAGGATGGCTGATGACCGCCTGCATAACTGTAATTTATGTGTTTTTGAGTGATCCCTCTGGGCAACTCTTTGGCCCGAACTCCAGACTTTGATCAGAACAAGCTAACAGAAAATAATTTCCACGTTGGGTTTCTAATCACTGCGGTGACTGCCAAAACTATTGCTTTATATCTATTCTGTGACTTATAATGCAATTGTGTCTTTCAACGGTTGACTAATGTTTTGCTCATTTTCCAGATAAATATTGTGGACTTGGAATTCAGTGGGACAAGGTTATAGAAACAGAAAGCAATGAAGCTACTGTTCAGTTCATGAGTGGGACTCACGTCTCTGGCCGAGGGTTCCTTGCATCGTACTCTACGTCAAACGAATCAGGTATTGTGTGAGGAATACATGTTTCTCTGTCTCCTGTTTGAATAATTTCCAGGATATTCATTCACTTATTGCCAACACCCGTTGTGTGGACCCCCACACTCGGCTCAGTTGTGATACAATCTCCAAATTATTTATTTCAGAAAACTAAAGGAATTCAGAAGTTTAGTGAATTAATGAGTGCTAAGAATGGTGGAATTCTGCACTGCAAAACAATAAATTCTACTTCAGGCAGCTCACAAAGTATCTATTTTAGAATGTTTGTAATATGGTCTGCTGGCTTTGTGGCAGAATAGGATTTGAGGTGATAGATAGCAGCGTGCTGTCATTAGAACCACTATTAGATGGGTCAAACAACATGATGTTGCAAACGTGTCGTTTTCATTTGAAAGCACTGTGAGATCCAGTTGGGAAGTAAAGCCCACTGTGATTACAACTGAAATAGTTTAAACACGTATGACATAGAGGTCGGAATAGTGCTTGCCTTATTAGGTTTTATCACATTAAAATGTCTCTCAAAGTGCTTTACAGACGTTCTTTTTAACATTGCATTGAAGTACATCGGCAAACACAGTAACTATTTTGTGGCAGTCAAATATTCCGCAAGCAGCAATGAGTCAAGTAAGTACATGGCGAGGGCGGCTTGTGGCGCAGTGGTTAGCACTGGGACTGCGGCGCCGAGGACCTGGGTTCGGATCCCAGCCCTGAGTCACTGTCCGTGTGGAGTTTGCACATTCTCCCCGTGTTTGCGTGGGTTTCGCCCCCACAACCCAAAGATGTGCAGGGTAGGTGGATTGGCCACGCTAAATTGCACCTTAATTGGAAAAAATTAATTGGGAACTCTACATTTATTTAAAAAATAATAATTTACTGGACAATTAATTCAAATGTTCTGTTACTTTAATCTTTAGCGTGCAAGTTCTCATTTCGCAATGTTATTTACATTCCTTAATTGAGATTAATTAAATTATTCAAATTTATTTAGTGCAAAAAAAACTTTGAATGATCATGAGTCGACTGTATTCCGCCTTTCATATGAAGTACTTGTTCCTCATGCTACATTGTGCTCTTTGTTTATTCAGTTTCTAATTGTGCACTTAGATTCTAAGCACTTTGTGGTCCCAAATCTCTAAGTGTTCTATTGCTCACGTAAATCCCTTGTCGGCTATCTCTGAGCAGAAAGTTCAACTCCTTGTGTGGATTATGGATCCCACTGAAAGAATGCAGCAGGGGAATAGATCGTAAGACATATGAGCAGAAGTTGATCACTCGGCCCATTGAGTCTGCTCCGCCATATAATCTGTAACTCCACTTTCCCGCCTTAAAACATAATCCTTGATTCTCTTACTGGTTAAAAATCTGTCTATCTCAACCTTGAACATACTTAATCTCCCAACCTCTGCAGTAAAGAATTCCACAGAACATTACCCTCTGAGAGAAGAAATTCCTCCTCAACTCTGTCTTAAATGGGCGACGGGGCGGCTCCATAACATGCCCTCTAGTTCTAGAGCATCATTCGCAATGCTGGATTGAGATGAGAGGTGGGAATGCTAAGAATCAGTGTTTTTTTGGCTTTAGCTCATCCAAGGAATAAGATCCTGAACTGATGGACTAACGACAAAGATGACCGCGCAGAAGGATGCAAATAATACTGTCCACTGCAATTTGATTTTTCTGGCCTTTCCATATCCCCCTGTGTTCTTCCTTTTCAAATGGGAATCCGGTTCCCTTTTAAATTGTATTATAACCTTTGCCTCAATAGTCTTTTGTGATGAAGCGTTCCATGTTCTAATAGCCCGTTGCGTTGAAACAAATATTTTCACGTCAGTCACGTAACAATAATTATTAGTCTCTTCTCTTGTTGATCACCAAAAGCAACCTTTCAACTTTTACCATCCTGAAACCTTTAAGAATTAAAAAAATACCTTTCCCTTAATCGTCCCTGTCCACATTAACTTTAAATGGCTCTAAAATCCTTCATGTACGATATGAACACACTTGCCATGTACAAATTCTGTGACTCTTCCTTGCTTTTATCTTCAGTTCCCCTTGTGCAAATTAGCCTTCATCTGCCTTTTGCATGGTCAATTCCTGACCTGTCCCTCAAGATCTTCCTCCATCCATGTAACAATCTTACAGATACGGTTAATGTTCTTCCGACTAAAATGCCCTGCTTCACATGTTTCTGGGGAAATGCTTATCTGTCACATGCACTTGATATTCCCATAGTAACTCAAGTTTCTTATGGATTTTTGGGGCAGCAGGGTAGCATGGTGGTTAGCATAAATGCTTCACAGCTCCAGGGTCCCAGGTTCGATTCCCGGCTGGGTCACTGTCTGTGTGGAGTCTGCACGTCCTCCCCCTGTGTGCGTGGGTTCCTCCGGGGCTCTGGTTTTCCTCCCACAGTCCAAAGATGTGCGGGTTAGGTGGATTGGCCATGCTAAATTGCCCGTAGTGTCCTAATAAAAGTAAGGTTAAGGGGGGGGGTTGGCTTGGGGTTACGGTAATAGGTGGATACGTGGGTTTGAGTAGGGTGATCATGGCTCACAGCACAACTTGTGAGGGCCGAAGTGACCGTGTCTGTGGCGTTACTGTTCTATGTTCTAATGATTGTTGTGGAGCTTCAGAATAATTACACTTAAATTGATATTCTACATATTTTTAATACATGTTCTATGATTGTTGTGGAGCTTCAGAATAAATTACACTTAAATTGATATTCTACATATTTTTAATACAACCCATTTTATTAATGTAATGTACAGGCGCTGATCTGGAATGCACATCTGGTAGTGTTATCTATATGCTTTAATGACTCAGTATCTTGGGAGACCAGACATTTATTGTAAAGATTCTGGTGAATGCTATGCGAGTACTTGACTTTCTGCCAAACCAGTGTCTGGCTTAACTTTCTGGATGATCCTTAACATGTTCGGATTATGACTTTGATCAGGCATGTGTTCTGTACATTCCAATCAGATATCTAGCACGATCTTGTATTAATTTACAAGAATTGCAGTGTAGTCAGTACTCTTAAAATACAATCCGGATCACAAATGGGTAACTAGGTAGCAGTTGCTGATTGAAAAATTTTCAGAAGGTTAAATTGCACAAGCTAAACATCATTGCTGCTGCTTTAAATAAATTCATTTCTTCTGTAAGTGTCAGAATTTATTTTCTAGGATTGGGGTGGGGGATAGGTGGAAGTGACTCAGACACAAAACACCTTCTGTGGTAATTTTCTGTTCCAATTTCAATGGATTCTTACTCTTGCCATCTATTACTCCTGTACTAACTCATCACGATTGATTTTCTTGCTTTTAAATTCTAAGACAGTGAATTATCAAGTCCTGAGACAATTAAAACTAACCAAGGAAGTAAAATCGATGTGAAGACTGTGATTGCACAGTATGTGTGCTCAGAGATGAGTGTACTTGTGGTCCACCACATCCTTTTACAGAGCCGCGGAGTTAGTCTCTCGTTGTGCTGTAACTGTAGCCACAATTACATGCTGTGTTGGACTTAACATTGCTGCTGAGCTCCAGCTGGGCTTTCTTTGCCCATATCTATTCCTTTCACATCTCCAGTTGTCTGATCAGCAGGCTTCTGATATGGCATCTGGTCATAAAATGATGTTCCAGCACCTGGGTCCACAGATAGAATGCTGTTATTAGCCACGTACTGCAGTCCTCACAGGTGTCACAAAATAGATAATCTTTATTAGTGTCACACGTAGGCTGACATTAACACTGCAATGAAGTTACTGTGAAAAGCCCCTCGTCGCCATACTCCGACGCCTGTTAGGGTGCACAGAGGGAGAATTCAGAAGGTCCAATTCATCTAACAAGCACGTCTTTCAGGACGTGTGGGAGGAAACCGGAGCACCAGGAGGAAACCCATGCAGACACAGGGAGAATGTGCAGACACCGCACAGACAGTGATCCAAGCTGGGAATCGAACCCGGGTAATCATAGAATTTACAGTGCAGAAGGAGGCCATTCAGCCCATCGAGTCTGCCCCGGCTCTTGGAAAGAGTACCCTACCCAAGTCCACACCTCCACCCTATCCCCATAACACAGCCCCACCCAACACTAAGGGCAATTTTGAACACTAAGGGCAATTTAGCATGGCCAATCCACCTATCCTGCACAGCTTTGGACTGTGGGAGGAAACCAGAGCACCCGGAGGAAACCCACGCACACGGGGAGAACGTGCAGACTTCGCACAGACAGTGACCCAAGCCGGGAATCGAACCTGGGACCCTGGCGCTGTGAAGCAACAGTGCTAACCACTGTGCTACCGTGCCCCCCTGTAGTGCACAGGGCCCATATAAATGTATGCTTTCAGCTTGGAACAGCTAAGACTGTCAGAAAAGAATATCGTAGTCAATCTTAGCTTTTCCGTGGGGGGTCACCTCCTGCTTCCTTGACTCTATTCTGACCAACCTGCTAATCATCTAGCCCCCATCACAACTGACATTGAAAATGGTTCCCTTTCTTCATGTGCTGTACCCCATGTCTTTCTAAAACCTTGTCACTAACCCCCCCTCAAAAGCCCACAATTAACCCTCCTGTTCTTCCAGCCCTATCTCAAATCGCCTTTTCCTCTCCAAAGCCATGAGCATGTTGCCGGTTCCTAAATACATGCCTGTCTTTGCCGTAATTCTGTGTTTGAATCTCTTCAATCGGGTGCTTTCTCCTCCCATAGCACCAAATGACTGTGACAAATAACATCCTCTGCCTCTGTGACCATGTTACACTACCCTTCCTCGTTCTCCTCAACATATCTGATGACTTTAGCACAGTTGACCCCACAATCCTCCTCCAGCTCCTTCTGATCCTCCCGGTGTTGTTTTATGGTTGTGTTTATTGCTGTGCCACTCGCCCTTCCCCCTACACCGAGGAGTTAATCATCGCTTCTCCTCCCAGACTCTTGGAAGTAGCTGTTGATGCTCTAATTGCAGTGTATTCAGCTGGACCATCATAAACTCAACAAATTTCTGCAACTTGAAATTCCGTAACTCTTTGCAGCTGTTGCTGAGAAACAGCTGGAGTTCGCTCCCAACTCGATGCCTTTTTTCTATTATCTTTGTGTCTCACTTTAAATCACCTCCCTCTAAGCTGCTGCTTCTGCTGTGTTGCTCAGTCTTATCTAAGTGTTGGGTAAACAAGGTTGCTGGGAAGGTGAACCCCTGCCATTTTTTGTTTCATGTAAAGCCCATAGCAAAAGGGCAAAGCAGCTGCAGTGGTAAAACAAATCACCCCAGGGAGCTTACGCATTAATTCTCAACAGTTGACTGCCCCACGCTGCCCATTGTGATACACAATTGGCCTAACAAGTTCCCTGTTAATGATCAGTTCCTACCACATCACTTAACCCTGTGGAATGCTCTGGCATTGCTCATCTGTAACTGCCTACACCTAACTAAGAAATAGAAACAGAAATCCACCTCAAAAAATCTCGTCAACTCGTGTACAAGGGAGGGATTTCAGAAGAGGCCATTGACACTTTACGAGTGTGTGCACTTCTTGGGTCAAAAGATTGAGGCCTGATTGACAAATAGAAATTCAAATCTTCAGCTTTGCCTCATAACTTATTAAATGTTTATTATTGCTGTCCCTTTTATGACTTATTGCTATTTTGTAATTTTTTACTGAATAAAAAGCATGCAATTATGCTTTTTTCTTGTTAATGTAGGTTTCCCTCTACACCCCCTCAATTGAGTTGAATCGGAACTGAGGGATCCTAATTAAGGCTAAACTGATCTTAGTGGATATTAAAGCTATTGTTTGGAAACACCAGTCTAACATCCTGAAATAAAAACAGAAAATATTTGAAACAAGGTGTGTCAAAGAATATTTGAAACAAGGGGCAGGATTCTCCCCTACCCGGCGGGGTGGGGGATCCCGGCGTAGCGGAGTGGCAGCAACCACTCCGGCGTCGGGCCTCCCCAAAGGTGTGGAATTCTCCGCACCTTTGGGGGCTAGCCCCGCGCCGGAGCGGCTGGCACCACGCCGACTGGCGCCAAAACAGGCTCCAGCGGCCTTTGACACCCGGGGCTGGCCGAAAGGCCTTCGCCGGTTCGCGCATGCGCCGGTGCGTCAGCTGCTGCTGACGTCACCGCCGGCTCATGCGCGCTGGGGGATTCCCTTCCGCCTCCGCCATGGTTGAGGCCGTGGCGGCGGCGGTGGAAGAAAAAGAGTGGGCCCCGATCGCGGGCCTGGCCACCGTGGGGGCACCCCCCGGGGTCCGATTGCCCCCCCCCCCCCCCCCCCCCCCAGGACCCCGGGGGCCCGCACCCGCCGCCACCAGAGGTGGTTCGAACCACGGCGGCGGGAGAGGCTTCCCAACGGCGGGACCTCGGCCCATCGCGGGCCGGAGAATCGCCGCAGGGGGCTCGCAGCTCGGCGCGATTCCCGCCCCCGCCAATTCCCGGGTGGGTGGCGGAGAATTTCTGCCACGACGGGGGCGGGATTTCTGACGACCCTGGGCAATTCTCCGACCCTGCGGGGGGTCGGAGAATTTCGCCCAAGGTTTGTCAGAGTCTAAAGATAAAAGTAGAGTTAACAAAGGGCTTATGTCTGAAATTTTGGCCAATCCTACTGTTCAGTCAGCGAACCAAATTCTAATCATTAATAAGACCATCACTGGGTCTTTTCTTTCCAAGATTGACATTGTAATTATTAGCTTCTGATATTTATGGGGAAAGGTGGAGGAGTGGGTGGGAATGCAGAATGTCAGGAGGTAGAAACACAGGAATGAAGGCAGTTTGGCAGCTTAGCTGGAGGGGTCAGTGGGAAGCACTGCTTCTCCTGGCACACAATAATAAGAATAATCTCTATTAGTGTCACACGAAGGCTTACATAAACACTGCAATGATGTTACCGTGAAAACAAGCGGTGGGGGAGGGGGGATGTTGGTGGTGTAGAAAGGGGGAAGGAAAGTCCATTGCTGCTGCAGCACTTCTAGTGCGAAAACAGCCATTCTGTGTCTATATAATTTAGTTCACTGAAGTGTTTGTTTGAGGCTGGCGTTTCTTTAGGTGATCGCGTCTATAATATTAACGCCTGTTCAGTTGAGTTGCTATTGTTTACAAATAAGGAATTCCTTCCAAAGCTGAGGCTCTGTTCTGTACTCTCTCTTTTCTTAGAAGGGAAATAGCCTCCAACCAACTATGAGGTGATGTCACCTCGGTACCCCAAGTCTCTTGCCACAATATCTTGCGACCCCATTAGTCATTGCTGCAGCGTAGGAGAACCAGGAGGATAAGACTGAATAAGCACACTAGAGCAGGCGTCACGGGAGACCTATGACAGTTTTAAACAGTAGGAAGGTTTCAGCAAATTGGCTCCGTTACTGACTGCATTAATCCCCCCCCCCCCCCCCCCAAAACAGCAGTTGCTCCAAATTGAAATGGGTCTAAACGACCTACACCCCAATGGATCCTTCCCCTTTCGGATTAGTGTGATCGATGCCTGTATCAACGTCACTGGCAACTCCCCGTTCACCAATGCCTCACTAAACATCGCCAACAAATACGGTGCCAACTCTGCCACAAAAGCCTTCTAAACCTCCACGGGAAGTCGTCTGGCCCTGGGGCCTTCCCCAACTTCATCCCCCTGATAATGTTGATCACCTCCCTCAGCTCCAGCGGCCCCTCCAACCTTTCCTCCTCTCTTCCTCCAACCTTGGAAGCTCCAACCCATCCAAAAACCATCCCAAGCCTCCATCCTGTCCATCCAGCTCGGCCCTATACAGCTTCTCATAATATCCCCATAACATCTCGTTTATCTTCCCTGGCTCTGATACAACCTTTCCCCTTCTCTGTTTGCATCCTTAGAATTTCCCTAGACAGCGCCTGCTTCCACAGCTGGTGGGCCAGCATACAGCTCGCCTTCTCTCCATGTTCATACTGCACCCCCCTTGCTCTTCGTAACTGCCCCACCGCCTTTCCCATCATCAACCTATCAAACTGCCCCTGCACACCCTTCCTCTCTGCCAACAGCTCTTTAGTGGGAGCCCCCGAGTATTTCCTATCCACCTCGACTATCTCGTCCAGCAACTGTCCAAGCTCCTCCCTCCTTCTCCCATCTCTGTGCGCCTTGAACGAGATAATCTCCCCTCAGACCACCACTTAAGTGCGTCCCAGAATGTCGCCGCTGACACCTCCTCATTCTGATTAACCTCCACGTAATTCCCAATTGCCGACCGCACCTTTTCGCAAATCCCCACCTGGTTTCTGAGTCTCCACAGGTCAAACATTCACATACGTTCATAAACCTTCCCAACTCGTTCGCCAACCTCGACCTTCCCATTGACATAGGGCTCGACCTGTCCACCTCCGGTTTCATCACACAATTTGTGTCTAAGACTGGGATCACTCCCAATAATACCTTTACAAACCACACATCATTGCAATTTGGCACATGTGCATTGACTGGCACCAACAGCATCTCCATCTATATCCAACTCGCTTATCACATATCTCTGGAAGACCCGCAATTCTCAGGTTCTGCCGGCTGGACCTTTCTCCTGCTCCTCCACCTTCACTCGCAGTAACTTGCATGGATCCTCACCTCTGCCTCCGAGGACACGATCTGATCGCTCTGGTCAGACACCATCTTCTTCACATCACATATCGTCGCCCTTGTGCCTCGAGGCACATCTCTATCTGGTCCATCGATCCTCGCAGAAGTGCTAGTGCTCCCTCAATAGCCTTTGACCAATTGCCATGCATCTCCTTCCTTTGCTGGTGAAATTGCTCCTTGATGAAGGTCATCGACTGCTCCATTTGGGCCTTTCCCACTAGCGACGACCCTGCCCCCTCCGCTATTCTCTCAATTGTTGCTGCGCCACAGGCCCCCTCTAGTTCCTTAACCAGGTCCTTAACTGCCTCTCATTCCCTCCCTGTCTGCCACCCAAGTTGAACCCTAACACCTCTTCCATTTAGGCTATCTCCACTGTCCATCGAGGAAACAAAGAGTGGAACAAAAGGGATATACAGCCCTGCAGTAAACCCCACCTACTTGTATTTTTACACATGGTAGGGTGAGGTTATAGCAGCTAATCTGTCCCCATCAGAGCTGAGGAGTTTCTGCAATGACGCACTATCAATCGGTCACAAATCCTCAAATTTGCTCCACTGTATACCCATGTATATCCAAAAATGGGCGATTAAATGCGGGTAAATTTAGCTCGGGTGTCGTCTACTAGATAAATCCATGATTACTCTGAAAACCTGTATAAATACATCTTTCTGTTTATCAATAAAAGAGCGCATAGAAAATTCTTACACTTTGCACTCACTGACAAAATCGAGGACTCCTGGGTTATCTATATCATGAGTTAAGTATATAGTACAGCTGTCCAATGATTACTCAGACCTATACAGATTCAGCATTAAATTGTAGTCACTGCTGTGACACCATGACTTTCCTGTTTCCTGTATTGACTGTCCTCAACCTCTCTGAGCTAGACTACCTTATTAGTGTTACTTGTGGTATATTTAATGACCGCGTTATGAACTGAGGTCCACTGGGAACAGGGTTTATAGTGACCAAACTCCTGTCTTAACAGCTGCAAGAGAAAAAGGAGCTTATTTGCCATCTGTCAGTGTAAGGGTCAATGGGCTGTTTGTAGAAGCAATCGAGAATTACTCGGACACAAGAAAAGCACACAATACCCTTCCCTCTTGAATTGATTCCCCCCCCCCCCCTCTTTTGAATGGTGTAGCACAGCTATTTATTTTTTTAAAAGGTTATGTTACTGAAGTGAGCACTATATATGTGCTAAAAGAAAGACTGAAAAGCACAGCCAGTCAATCAATATTTGAAAGAACAAGACAAGTTAACTTGTCAGGTGAGACTTCTCAGATATCCTCCGCCTGTAAGATCATAAGACGCAGGAGCAGAAGTAGGCCATTCGGCCCATTGAGTCTGCTCTGCCATTCAATGAGATCATAACTAATCTGATAATCCTCAACTTCACTTTCCTGCCTTATCCCCATAATCTTTGGTTCCCTTACAGGGGCTGGTTTAGCACAGTGGGCTAAACAGCTGGCTTGTAAAGCAGAACAAGGCCAGCAGCGCGGTTTGAATTCCCGTACCAGTCTCCCCGAACAGGCACCGGAATGTGGCGACTAGGGGCTTTTCACAGTAACTTCATTTGAAGCCTACTTGTGACAATAAGTGATTTTCATTTCATTTCGATTAAAAGTCTGTCATTAAGGTACCAGCCTTGTGCTGTTCCATCTGAGTTAAGACAGTTATGGGTTCAAGTCCTATTCTACGTTTTGAAGAAATAGTCTTGCTGGCTCTTCAGTGAATTATTAAGGGTATGCTGTACTGTTAGAGATGCCATCTTTCCTATGGGATGTTATAATGAGGTCCTGCCTGCCCTGTTCAGTCGAAAAAATAGACTCAATAGCATTTTGAAGGAGAGCTGGAAGGTACCCCCAGAGGTCCGATCAACATTTATCTCTCAGCCAACATCACTAGGATCACAGAATTTGAATAAAAAGCGATATTCTAGTCCAATATCTCATTGTTGTTTGTGAGATCTTATGGTACAGAAAATGGGTGTCAAGTTTGCCTGCAGAATAGTTGCAAACACATCTCAAAAGTGCTTCAGGCTGTGAAGCACTTTGGGATGTCTCCAAGCCATGAAATACATAGGTAAATATAGGTTCTTACCGTAGTAACGTCCCCTCATCTTTATTACCTTTCTCAAATCCTGTGCTGTTCTGAATTACCAGATTGCTTGTTTGAAATCCTGCACTGGATGAGCAGAGATTTCTTTCAATTAAATATTCGGAAGACATTGTTTGCAGTCCTCTCTCCAAAATATGTTCCCAAGTTACAGACTCCATCCCTCTACCTGGCAATTGTCTAGGACTAAACCTAGATTGCAATATTTGCAATCTTGGTAATATATTTGATCCCAGGATGAACTTCCAACCACATGTTGGATCATGGAAAAGATCAACTATTTCCATTTCTGTAACATCGCCTGACCTCGAATCTTATGCTGAAACCCTCAACCATGCCGTTGTTATGTCTAGACCTGACTATTCCAACTCAGCCCGAGCCACCCTCCAAATTCTACCCATTGTAAACTGATGATCGCCGATTTGAATTGTCTCTCAGTTAAGCGAAGCCTTGATTTAAAAATTCACATCCCTGTTTCCAGATCATTTCATGGCTCCGCTCCTCCATTTCTCTGTAATTTCCCACAGTTCCACAACCCTAGATATCTGCGCTCATCTAATCCAGGCCTTAAATCTTTTTAAATTATTTATTTATTCACAGGATGTGGGCATCATTGGCTAGGCCAGAATTCATTGCCCACCCCTAATTGGCCTTGAGCTGTGGTGGTGAGCCATCTTCTTGAACTGCTGCAGTCCAAATGGTATAGGCACACCCAGAGCACTGTTAGGAATGGAATTCAAGGATTTTGACCCAGAGCCTGTGACGAAACAATACAGTTCCAATTCAAGTGAAGATGGTGTATGGCTTGGAGGGGAGCTTGTAGGTGGTGCAGTTTGCATGCATCTCTTGCCCCTTATCCTTCTAGGTGGTATAGGTCACAGGTTTACCGTAGGAGGCTTGACGAGATGCTGCAGTGTATCTTGTACATTGAACACTCTGCTGCCACTGTTTCTAGATGGTAGAGGGAGTAAATGTTTAAAGGGGCCGACGGGATGCCAATCAAGTGGACTGTTTTATCCAATTTTGTTTTGTGATTTGAAGTCAAATCTTTGCTTTATAATGCTCCTGTGAATTTTCCTCAGATGTTTCATTATGTTAAAGATGCCGTATAAATAAAAGTTCTTATTGTTGTTGATACTGACTGACGTGCTCTGCATTTTCAACGTTATTTACTTTTATTTCAGGAACTTATAATTCAGGGGATTGTTTTATCTGACGTCCCTTTTTTTCCATTCATTTCCTTCTCTTGCATCCAAAGGCGCGACCTCCTTGTTTTCTTGGCCATACGGCAAAAAGACTGTGAAAACTTGCAGAGGGTTTTCAGGCCACCAAAACTAAGCTCAGTCTAAGCCAGGGGTGGGCAAACAGGCACTTTTTAGCAGGGACTATTGGATGATGATCAGAAGTGACATTCCTGGTTGATATTTCCCTCCTTAAACTAAGGATGCTGGTGCCAATTGTAATGCCTTTTCTGGCACCCTGCTTGAGATCAGCTCAGTCACATGTTCACCAGTAAGGCTGTGAACATGTAAACATTCAGTTAAAGAACAATAGCTCAGATAAGTCATTCTGTAAATTTTCAGCTGAAAGTCTTGACAGCTACAGACGTTCCTCGAGATACCTATCTTTCCGTTGCTAATCTTTAGGCTGTGTAAAGTACCGTTTTGGGGTTTGGCCGTAATCCTGTTCAGAAAAGCCATGGGGTCATTTTTAAATTTGCCATTGAGTTAAGCAGCTCACTAGAGTGCGCGGGCGCTTTTAATATGCCGTGTCCTGGAGGAATAGAATGCAGGTTTGAACCATCCCTTTCCCAGTTGGCAAGGAGAGGTTATGTCGAGACTGGGCGTTTCATCACAGGGAGAATTGGAGCTCTTGGATGTTTGACAATCATATTCCCATCATCAAAATGCTAACAAGCAGTGGCTGGCAAATCTACTGTCTTCTAATTCAAATTTTTTGGCAGTTTATGACTAGGAGAAAGCATAGATAATGACTTTTTACATTTGTTTTATCTTCCTTGCTGCTCTTTTAGTGTAGCTTTCCTAGAATGATGCAAGGCAGAGAGGAGATTACAAGAAGATGAACCAGAACAGAAAACCAAACATTTGTCACTCCTTTGTAGCAAGTGTATTGCAGTGTTAATCATTTTGATGTAGGTAATCTGTCACCGAAGAAACATGGTTCATAGAAAGCCATGACAATGTGAATCCTAATCCCTGACTCAACTTTGCAGACTTTCGTTTCTGACAAACTCAATTCATATTTTATTTGCATATCAGAGCGCATCTTGGATGAAAATTAATTATGGGCCCTGCACAGATGTCAGACGTCTGGTACCATTCAATATTCAATCCAATTGTGTGGGTTATTTTAATCCCACTTCACTTTGGGACAGCATGGCAGCACAAGTGGATAGCACTGTGGCTTCACAGCGCCAGGGTCCCAGGTTCGATTCCCCGCTGGGTCACTGTCAATGCAGAGTTTGCACGTTCTCCCCGTGTCTGCGTGGGTTTCCTCCTGGTGCTCCGGTTTCCTCCCACAGTCCAAAGACGTGGATTGGCCATGATAAATTTCCCCTGGTGACCGAAAAGGTGAGGAGGGGTTATTGGGTTACGGGATAGGGTGGAAGTGAGGGATTAAGTGGGTCGGTGCAGACTCGATGGGCCGAATGGCCTCCTTCTGTACTGTATGGTCTATGGTCACTGCACTGAGGGCAGTCAGTATGTGTCAGTCAGACAGTGATTGGCAGATATGAAATATGAGTACATATAGACTTTTCATTCAGCATGCACACAGCAATCCATCTTAGCCACTGTGGTATTGATCTGAAGGTAGGAAATATGAGTGGATTTAAATTTCCTCCATTAGCAACGTAATCTCAAAGCCCTGCCTGACCTTGCATTAAGAGTTATTGGTTGCCTGTCATTCTAGTTAATGTGCCTCAATTTATTAGTTTAGGCTATGCTATCTTATCCATTCTGCTGGGAGACTAAATTATCCTGTGTACATTTTAGAAGGCAGCGGTGGGCATGATGAAATGTACTAACATTTTGATATTAGAAATATGTGATTTGTTGTTGCTGAGTATACACTAATCCTTCTTCAAAACATTTCTTTTTCTTCACATGTCGCACAGCAGTCCTGAGATAATAATAGGCAAGTAAGGCATTCCTAGGCCTCTGTCAAGCCTGTTTTCGAAGTGCCAGTGCATGGCTATCTGTACAGCTGCTTGTCTTGCTATTCATTTTGAACTTCTTGAAGGGCAAGAGAGGAATATTCAAAGCAGCGTGTGTGTTTCAGTAGCTGTCAGTTCCTGAACAGCTAAGAGGAGGTGGATAGAGTGGGGAGCCAGTCGTGACTGTTCTGCAACATCACTTCAGCCCAAAAGAGTGTCAGCATGGTAAAGGAGCTTTGGCACTTGGTAAGGGAGTGTCCTTGGCACTGCACAGGCGGCATGGAGAGCGGTCATTCAGTGCCTGGGCTTTAAATCGGATCAGTACCTTGATGGTCCTGCCTAGAAAGAACGCTCCAGCTGAATCCCGCCCAGGATGTCCACTATAACATAACTTGGGGAGGAAGTACAATTGTTTTGACTTGAGACATTTGTGCTTCTGAAACCTATCCCTTCCCCAGAGTCTGAGTTCACCCAAGTTAATCACAGACCTCATTCTGCAGTAATGCACAACATTACTAACATTTTCTTTGGACCATGAATGAGGTCTAGTGCGTAAATTAGTGGGTGAGTCTGCCTTCTTCGTACCAATGATTAGAAGAAATTTTGTTAACAGCAGCCACCGCTGATTTCATTACCTCGTGCCTTTGATGATGGAATTAAATTCCATCTGATAAAAATGACAAAATATTCGAATACCTAATGATAACCCATTTGTTTGAGAAATTGCTTTACCGAAGTAGGATAGCAAAAACGATCGGCTTCTTCCTCCACGCTTTGCCCGGCCTCTTCCTCAGATGTGCATCAGTTGAAAAATAGATGCTTTCTCCATAGGGAGGGAAGGGAAGAGAAAAGAAATGGATCTTCTGAACAGTAGCAGCGTGAGGGCAGAGCACGTTGCCCAGCTGCTGTGATATTGAGGACAGTTTTCTGGTACCTGGAAAATGGGGGAGGATTATTTGTTTCAAACTCCTGAATGCTGAACTAGCAAACTGACCATTGCTAGCACTGATTTTAACTGGATATCTTTTGTCCATTTTTATTGCTAATTGTCTCCAGACTCATAAATGTGGTCTGATTTTTTTTAAAAAAAGGAATTCTCTGCAATGGATGTTTTTTGCCTTAGATACAAAGCTAAGAAACGTGTGTGTTTCCTGTATACGTTTGAATCAAAGCACACCAAAGAAAAAACAGACGTCGTCCTCAGCTCAGATGTGGAATGAAGACAGGCTCATTATACCAGGGAATCTGCTGGCTGGCAGCCCAGCTGAGAAGTCACCAGAGTATGTGGTTCGCCTGCCAAAATCCTTGTCTTTGTTAGGTTCTCAGGATTTGCCATCACAAAGATGAATTTGCATACCTTAATAGGAACAATCTTGTCTCTACATACTTGTGTTAATAAAGCTCTGTTTCCATAGAGGGCAGAGGACAAAGAATCAGTAACACGTCCAAAATTCTTAAGTAGAAAAAAATGAAATAGCCACGGCTGCTGGGAAGCGAAGGCAGAAACAGAAAATGGTGTAAATGCTCAACACTGTCAGGCACTATTTGTGGAGAGATTGTTTCGGGTGTCGGTCATTCGTTCGAAATATTTTATGCGTTTGGTTGTGAGAAGAACAGCAGGGGCACATGGTGCTCAGGCCTGCCGCAACTTGGCATGCAATACCCTGGATTTGGAGTGGTAGGTGCTGTCACTGGGTACAAGGATCTTCCCGTCCCATTGGCCTCCACATAACCCTGCAAAAGAATTTTGCAGCGAGAAGTCTTATCCTAACTGGCAAAGTATAGGTTCTAGCTTATAAAAGCTGCGCTTGTTCAGAAGTACCACTGTACAACTGGGATCCCTAACACCAAGGTTCCGCCAGGTGAAACCTGATCTCTGGGCATATGGGGAAGAGGTTTATGCCTCTAAGCCAGGAGTGTATGCACTCCATATTGGGTGATCAGAAGTCCTGCATATAGATTTCTTAGTAATTTGAATAGGGCACCTTAAAAATGATAGGTAACAGCAGCTGTCAGATATGAGGCTGACAAAATAGGAAATGGCAAATAATTTTTTCTTTTACAATTTGCTTTGACAAGATCAGGAAAATGGGAGAGGTTAAGCAATGCCTGTTAATTGTAGGGATGTTTTTGTGCAGAGATATGTGGTTCCCTTCCCTTCCTGCGCAATCAGTGCGGCCCCACCCCGCCCCGCCCCTCCTCTACAGGGCTCTTTCCCTTCCCCAACCCCATTGCAATCCATGATTGTTGGTTCCAATTCTTTTTTTTTAATAAACAATTTTATTGAGGTAGTTTTTGGCTTTATAAACAGTTACAGACATCATCAGAAAGGAAGCAAAAAAGGCAAAAATGTGCAAACATCCACGTACTTTCAATACTTCCATCGTAAGTTGGTTCCAATTCTGTTGCAACCAGAATGTTTGAGGATTATTTTATATCTGTTTGCTTTGCGTTATGTACTAATATTTACTTGCGTGGCAGTCTAGTGTGTAATTCTAGACTTTACAGTGCAGAAGGAGGCCATTCGGCCCATCGAGCCTGTGTTGGCCCTGGAAAGAGCACCCTACGTAAGCCCACACCTCCATCCTATCCCAGTAACCCCACCTAACCTTTTTGCGCACTACAGGGCAATTTACCATGGCCAATCCATCTAACCTGCACATCTTTGCACTGTGGGAGGAAACCGGAGCACCCGGAGGAAACGCACTCAGAGACACGGGGAGAGCATGCAGACTCTGCACAGACAGGGACCTAAGCCAGGATCGAACCTGGGACCCTGAAGCTGTGAAGCAACAGTGTTAACCACTGTGCTACCTCATATCAAAATATGCCCATGATGTTTCACAATGATTTCCTGATCTGAGCTTTGCCACCGGCGAGTGCTAGGTACAGGCATATCACAAATCTATTAGTGAGGGACTCATCACACTTATCTCGTGCTGGCTGTTTCCGAGTGGCATTAGTGAATGTCTTGGATTATATGGTGTCATCTCCATTCCACATGGCGGGAGGAGGGGGGGGGGGGGGGGGGCATCCGGAGCTGGTGGTGATTGTTCAGGCCCCATCATGGGCAGTTGTGGATCGGGATGGGAGACCAAATTAGTAAAATGTGGAACTTGAGTCACAGTTGCTCAGTCTTCCTGCTACCAGTTTAACGGGTGGATTTGGAGTTGGCTGCCTAACCTGGTCTGGTTGGGAGGGCTGGCTATCTCTTCCCCATTTTAATCTCCTGGTCCACACAGTAGATATTGTACATTTGCTGGACAGGCCTATATCTGTAGAATGCCCACACTAGAGAAGCCAGTTTTAGCCCAGCAATTCCTGAAAGATGTGCTGTTTAATGTTTCACCTTTATGCTTGATTTTCAAAATGCCTTAATTCTAGAAATGTAAGTTAATTTTGAAGGACCTGATATTCAGTGTCCAAATGAAGAGATTTTTTGTTGGGAAGCAGTCTTTAAGGGTAAGATTTTACCAACCATACAAACCACGTGAGAATGTCCGAACAGCACAATATATCCCTAATACTGGAATCACGGAACAGGATATTATATTTTATAAATATAATTGCAATGATCCGTTCGAAGAACTCATTAAACTTTTGCTTACAAAGGTGAATCCATCTAAAAATAAAACAAAATTCATGAAATACCGAAGTGGCATATGATTCTGAGGTATAATTTCTCATACTAATTAAAATGAAATTCAGCCGTGGGACATGAAATGCTTAACATGCCTTTGAAATGTCTCACTGTGCCAGCCCTACACATAAAACGGAAAGATGCCTGATAAAACTGCTGGTGCTTTCAGACACTGTCGCGATGGATATCTCTAAAATATGCGGACCCGAATTTAAACTAAATTTCAAGCTAGTGTAGATCTTAAATACCTGTAATCAATCCAAAATGTGACGTCAGTTTTGCTGACATAGCCCTATTTTAAAAAATAATCCAATGTTGCTTGATGTGAAGGAACCTAGTGGAGTGTGTGTTGTGGGAGACGGTTAGATATTGGTGGGAAATCAAAACTCAGGGGGAAGGAATGTGAGCCATGGGTTGCAAAGTTGACATTTCTGAGGACCTTTCAATGGTATTACACACCGAGGCCCTGACTATTTTAATTTAGCTCAGTTCATTTTATTTGTTCAGAAAGCTGTCAAGTTAGCATGCTCCTGTGATCAGAGTGTAGGCACATGTTCTGAAAAACCTCTGCAGCAAAGTTCCTACTTCAACTAATCATTACAATATGGTCCATATTAATTTAGTTTCCCTGGTAAGTCTCAGTAGCCAGGGGATGTGGTGCAGGGCCATGTGGGTTGGCCATGCTGTGACTGGCATAAAGTACCACGCCAAGAGCCAAGCAGGTGATGTACATTATCCATGGTAAACACAAAATTAACTGTGCGAGACTGAAAGTGAGTGGTTTGCAAAGTTCCTTTCCCGTTCAGCACGTTGGCACGCTGAAACAGTGTGATGTGGCTTCAAAGGCCACAGCATTCTTGGAAGATATGCTGATTGAGGGGGTTCTGATACCTGTTTTGAGATTCCTCTGGGAAATTGTACTGCCTTGAGAGGAGCATACGCCAGAACCTCTACACTCCATAGCAGCCTTTTCTGCCATGGCTGTGACCTAGCAAGTGGTTCTGATTGTAAAGGTGAGTTTTCGAGAAATAAGTAAGTTGATGTTGAGCCTTGAAGAGGAGGATATTTATTCCTGAAGCTCAAATGCACAAGTGTTAGTGCCTTCCGATTATGCTGACTGCTTGTCTATACTCCTATCTATTCTGTTTTGGGACATGAAATGAACTTTCAATCTGTTCCCTAGGGTGTATCCTAATATTTCAGTTAGCTGATCCACTGTTTGTGCAATAGTGATAGTCATCATTTACATCCACATTGACATGTCGGGGTATTAGAAAGGATTGCTCCCCCGTGAAGGAATTTCTTGTTGTGTTCAGCACTCCTCTGATCTAACAGACAACCGTTGGTACTTGATGTCCGTATATTTTTTGTAACAAAGTGACAAGCCCACCATTAGTCAGTGGAATTGAAATCTGAAATATGTTGCACTACCTTCTCCAGGTCATTTTGGATGGGCAGTAAATGATGGTTATAAACATTCACACCAAGGATGAATTTTTAATAAGAGCTATGTCTGTAAAAGAGAGACAAACCACCCTTTCACTCGTCCCGTTCCCTTCCTTTAAATTTATGAGATAGGGGCTTTCGATCAAAGTCGCCACCTTTCGATGAATGACCATAGGATCCCAAATGTCTATTCTTAATATACACTTGACTTGCAAATGGGATAAAGAAATATGTGGGTTTGATTTTCGTGTTGGGTGTGCAAAACACAAGCTAGGCCTTTTCCGAATTTCCAAAATGCACACCTGAATCATGACTGTGGCACAGTGGTTAACAAATGTACATTAATTATAGCTACAGCTATCAAAACAAACCAGTACAACTACAAGACCCGAAAATTAAAATAACAAATCATATTATATTTCCATTTCAAAGCAGAGTGCCAGTCAACCAGTGGAGGGGAGCAGGTACTTAGATTTTTTTTTAAACTTTCAGCAATGGGGGACTTTTTTCTCACACTCTGAGCTGTCTGTGCGTATAAATCACATAATCAAACACAATGAAAGCATTTACCAACACATCTTTCTACATTTTTGAATGCCTTATGGCACTTCCTCCAATGGAAAACCCATACCGTAATGCATGTCAACCCTTACACAGTGCTGGTCAATGTGATGGTCAACTTACCTTTGCTGGACAGAGCCCTAGAATGAATCATTCTATTAAAAGCACATCCATGTTGCGATACAGCATCTAATAGTGACATTTGAAGGTGTCATGGCATTTTCCATTTACCTGTCAGAGTGTTTCCAACTCCTGAGCAGGATTCATTTGTAGTCATGAATTCTCCGAGGAGGCGCGTCCTGTTAGACTTCCCAAGCCTTCACCAACGCACACAAATGGTGTGTGGAAGGAAGTGCAATTTTCCTGTGGCCCTCACAATGGTGATTCTGACCCCGGTAAAGTTTGAACCTGAGGCCTTCCCGACTCATGCAAAAGCCACGCAAAAATGGCGTGGAGTTGGGAAGGCCGATGAAAATCTGTTCTACGTTTTGAGAGTTGATGCTTCCGCAAGGTGCTGAAAATAATACTTCACACAAGGTAGTGTAAAACGCTTGGGATTTTGCACATGAGGATCTTACCTTTGTTTATTAATCGGTCCTCCAACTGATTATTATAATAGCCTCGGCTCGACTGCTATATAATTGCTGAGGAAAGGGTTCTGCAATTATCACCAGAGGCATAATATAATTTAGAAACTTAGTTCAAGCAATATAGGTAAATACAAATCAATGCAGCCATCTGACATTAAAAACAACCCCCGTTGTGTATATACGGAGACTGCTGTATCAAGGACAGATGCTTTTCAAACGTCACCATATTTGTTGTGTACAACGCATCCAGAGAGTTTGTATTCTAGTCCCATGGAGCATGCTCTCAGCGTTTCTATGTTCAATTCTGTTTGCCAAAAATCCCGATGAATGCTGCGTTTTGAACTTTAAGTGGGTTGGGTTATTTAGCTGAAATTAATCACAAACGTCTTGCTGTTTGTTTGACCTACGAGCAGATGTTTTGGGCTGAACAGTGCAGGATAAATGTGTTTATTTTGCCTGAGGTCGCCGCACAAATTTGAACAGAAAGAAGCTTTACAGGGCATTTTACCGACCTTCTCCTGACCCCTTCCAAGTTGTGTCCTGGAGGCAGAGCAATTTTGAATTAAAGCTAAAGCTGGCAACAGTTTATTCTTTTTCAGCCTGGGGCCAAACTGTAATCAGCGTACAGGAGAGTGCTGTAGAATCATAGAATTTACAGTGCAGAAGGAGGCCATTCGGCCCACCGAGTCTGCACCGGCCCTTACAAAGCGCAACCCACTCAAGCCCACGTATCTACCCTTTCGCTGCAACCCACCAACCCCCACTTAACCTTTTTGGACACTATGGGGCAATTTAGCATGACCAATCCATCTAACCCGCACATCTTTGGAATGTGGGGGGAAACCGGAGCACCCGGAGGAAACCCACGCACACACTGGGAAAACGTGCAGACAGTGACCCAGTCGGGAATCGAACCTGGGACCCTGGAGCTGTGAAGCAATTGCGCTAACCACTATGCTACCGTGCTGCCCTAAACAGTTAACTGTAACAGTTTTCTGTGTACTCCTCGCTTCCAGTTTGAGTGGAATAGTGATGGTGTGATTCTGGTTTTAACCATGTGGGCCAGTATTTCTGTTTCGGCTGAAACGGTGTTCCTATGACAAGGTTATAGCTCAAATTGTACCCATTGCATACAGTGGGGCACATCACTGGTATATCAGCATAAAGGCTGGCTGCACCATGCTGATGTATGCAGTTGTCTACCTCAGTCCAGTTTATTGACCAGATTCTCAGGAATGCAAATGGATGTTGTAGTCCACAATATCCCCCCCCCCCCCCCCCCCCCCCCCAAATTATGTCATGATTAAGTTAGTTAAAGTTATTTGTTCTTTTTTACCCCATGTGAAATCTCATTCCTAGGTAGCAAGAGTGTTTGAGCTTTTGCTACTTTTCAAACAAACAAAAGAAGCACACTATGACAAATCTGGTCAGTCTTGTTTTGCTTGTTTCTTGGCATAGAAATACCCATAACATTTCCCTTGCTGTGAGAGGGTGAGGAGAGGGGTTTTAGGAGCTAATCCCATTTCTGGGCAGTGCTGCAGTTTGTACATGAGTTGAAGGAACAGCTGGGTGCCTGTTTTACAGCCAATCATGATGCCAGTTGCATGCAGATAAGCATGACAGATTGTCATTGTTGTATTGTATCATTGCAGAGATTATAACTAATATGAGCATCAATGTGTTTCTTCCTCTTTAACTTTGTGATTTTCGCCATCAGTTATGAGGATAGATTGGCAAGGTTGGGACTGTTCTCCTCGGAGAGGGGAAGGGGGCTAAGAGGAGATTTGATGGAGATGTTCAAAATCATGAGGGGGCTGGACAGAGTAGATGGGGAGAAACTGTTTCCACTCGTAAAAGGATTGAGAACGAGAGGGCACAGATTTAAAGTGATTTGCAAAAAAAAGCAAATGCGACGTAAGAAAACACTTTCTAACAACGAGTGCTTCGGGTCGGAAGTGTGGTAGAGACAGGTTCATTCGAGGCATTCAAGAGGGCATTAAATGATTATCTGAATAGAAACAATGTTCAGGAGTCTGCGGAAAAGGTAGGGGATTGGCACTAAATCATGATGCCCATTTAGAGAGCCAGTGCAGACATGATGGGCCGAATGGTCTCCTTCTAAATCGTAATAATTCTGAGATCCAGAAGAAACATCCCAACAGATAAGAAGTTGTGCACTGTCTTATTTGTGTGTTTCTAAAACTGTTAACTCCGTATTTATCCTTATTCCTCCACACCGTGATCCGGTTGAAGCAGAGACAAGCCTCCTCGTTTCTCCCTTTAGTTAAATGCTATTAGTTTTTTTACTTTTTAATTTTAAATATGGTTCATTTTTATTTCCTAGCCCCTAATTCTATCTCTCCCTCGGCCACTGTCTGAGTTGAACCAAACCATTTGCATCTTTGGTCTCCATTTTTATTAGCAAGCTGAACTTCTGACCTCATACCCGCTTCATCATCAGGACCACCTCCACTTCTGTAACGTCACCCATCTCCACCTTTGTCTTTGTGCATCTGCTGTTGGGACCCTCATATGAGCATTTGCCATCTCTAGATTTGACTATCTCAATCCTCTTTTTTTTTAAATAAAGTTAGAGTACTCAGTTCATTTTTTCCAATTAAGGGGCCAATCCACCTAGCCTGCACATCTTTGGGTTGTGGGGGCGAAACCCACACAAACACGGGGAGAATGTGCAAACTCCACATGGACAGTGACCCAGAACCAGGATTGAACCTGGGACCTCCGCGCCGTGAGACTGCAGTGCTACCACTGCGCCACCGTGCTGCCCCTATCCCAATCCTCTCTTGACTGACCTCCTGCCTGTCACCCTCTGCAAACTTTGAGCTTATCCAAAGTTGCTGAACATATTCTAATACACATTCTTGTTTTTATATCCTTGCATGGCTTCGCCCGTCCCTATCTATCTCTATAAAAACCTCCAAATCTTGCAGATATATGTGACCATAAAACGGGGAACTGCAGACCTCTTAGCCTTACATCAGTTGCAGAGAAAATGCTGGAATCTTTTCTAAGAGATGTGATAACTGAACACTTGGAAAACAATGGTAGGATTGGGCAGTCAACATGGATTTATGAAAGTGAAATTAATTTGACAAACCTTTTGGAGTTTTTTGAGGATGGAACAAGCAGGATAGTTAATGGGGAAATCAGTAAATGTGGTATTTTGGGGATTTTCAGAAGATATTCAATAAGATCCCACATAGGAAGTTAGTAAACAAAATAGAATTTAGAATTGAGAATTTAGAGCACATGGAATTGAGGGTAATATTTTGGCATGGATTGACTTGAGAATATGAACAAACGGGTCATTCTCAAGTTGGCAGGTGATGACTAGAGGCCTACCGTAAGAATCAGTGCTTGGAGCATCAGCTGCTCTCAATCTACATCAATGATTTGGACCAAAGGTTGAGCAAGCTTTATCCAAAAGCCTTGGGCTGATTGAGTTTCGGATTTCAGATCTTCATTTGGATACCACATATAGAGCAGGGTCTACTTCTATTACAATAGCCAAATCTGAGGCTAGCTATAGTCTAAAATAAATAAAATGGCTAAAAAAGTAAGGTATACCACTGAATAATGTTCCCACCTATGGCGCTATCTGTGATTCTGCTTGAAGGAGAGGTTTTGCAAGGTAAACTGCAGACAAACAACTGGACTTCTTGTGCAGAAGGAGGCCATTCGGTCCATCAAGTTTGCACCGATCTCCGAAATAGCACCCTACCTAGACCCAGTTCTCCGCTCTATCCCTGTAACCCCACCTAATCTAGCATCTTTGGATAGTAAGGGTCAATTTAGCATAGCCAATCCACCAAACATGCACATCTTTGGACTGCTAGGTTTGTGTTGGCTCAGGTCACTAAAGGTCAATGTGGTTCAAAAAAAAATGCAGTTCTTGAATGTGTCCAGTTTCATATTTATTGAGCTGTGAGGAGGATGCAGATTGTTTTCCAAGGGGATTTAGACAGGTTAAGTGAATGGGCGGAAACATAGCAGACAAAATATAATATGGAAACATGTGAATTTATGCACTTTGATAAGAATAAACAGAAATACAGAGTATTTCTTGAGTTGTGAGAGATTGGGATACGTTGATGCCCAACCAGATCTGGGTGTCCATGTTCATAAGTCACTGAAAGCTAACATGCAGGTGCAGCAAGCAGTTAAGAAGGCATGTGTTTTAGAATCATAGAATTTACATTGCAGAAGGAGGCCATTCGGCCCATCCAGTCTGCGCCAGCCCTTGAAAAGAGCACCCTACTTAAACACACACCTCCACCCTATCACAGTAACCCTACCTAACCTTTTTATTTGGACAGTCAGGGCAATTTAGCCTGGCCAATCCACCTAACCTGCACGTCTTTGGACTGTGGGAGGAAACCGGAGCACCCGGAGGAAACCCACACAGCCACAGGGAGAACGTGCAAACTCCGTACAGATAGTGACCCAAGCCGAGAATCGAACCTGGGACCCTGGAACTGTTGGCCTTTATGGCAAAAGGATTTGAGTATGGGAGTAAGGAAGTCTTATTGCAATTGCAAAGAGCCTTGGTGAGACTGCACTTGGAGTATTGTATGCAGGATTGCCTCCTTACCTAAGGAAGGACATAATTATCATAGGGAGTGCAAGGAGCGTTCATCAGGCTGATTCTTCGGATGGTGGGAATTTCCTATAAGGAGAGATTGAGGAGATTAAACTTTTAGGCTCCAGAGTGGCAGGTGACCTCATTGAAGCATACAAAAATTCTAAGACTCGACAGGGTAGATACAGATTTCTCCTGACGGGGGTTGGGGGGGGGGGGGGAAAGAGAGAGAGAGATTCACTCGAACCAAAGTGCAGGGTATTTGGATAAGAGGCAGGCCATTTAGGACTGAGAGGAGGATAAGTTTCTTTACGCACGAGGATGGTGATTCTCTCTCTTCCCTCCTTAAAACCTTTGACGTTTTGGTTATATCTCATCTTCCTTGGTGCAAAGGATTTTTGATAACGTCCCTGTGAAGCATTTTGATACTTTGTATTATGTTAACAACCTGTTCTAAATACAAGTTTTTGTTGTTTTAAAATATACTGTCCACTTTTTTCACCCATTATTGTTGCAGCTCGTAATGCAGTTGTACATTCCGATGGGTAGTACAGGAAAGCTCCATCCACTGTTGCACTTTCCCGCTGATAGTAACTGGGTCACTCTGAAGAGCATGACAATGGTCTGTGGGTTAGTGCATTTAATAAAACATCAGCACAACAGCTCAATGAGGTTCATGGATGTAGGTCTAAACTCAAAGTAAGAGCAGAAGCAGCTCACTGTGAGGAGAATTATACTCAATGTATACACCTGTCATTGTTTGGAGGAGTGCTGTTTGGTAGAACATTACTATCTTTGTTAGCTTGGTCACTGAAAGCTCCAGTCAGTTGAACAGTGCTACTTCAATCACCTCTCCCTCATGGAATAGTTTGTGTAGAAGAACACCTTTGCTGACAAGTCTATCAGGCAGTGGCCTGCAGGTAACTTCCTCGAGGCCCTGCGACAAAAGGAAATGGCGAATCCTGTTGGATAGTTCCCAGAACAGGCTGTCAAAGTAATTTGGCAGTAATCCACATTGCCAAAACATTCAAACAAGCACCAAGACATAGTTTGACTGGCAGTGAGAAGGGCATTTCCCATCAAATCTTTACTGTATACTGGGAGTCTGATCGCCGCCACACTCTACCCTCGGGGAGACTACTGTGGGGCACGAGACTGTTCTCTACCTCCTCCTAGAATGTGCCTTTGCAAAGAAGGTCTGGAAAGAGATGCTGTGGTGTTTGTCAAGATGTATCCCAAGCAATTCCATAATGTAGGACTCTGCTCTATGAGCTGTCTCATGGGCAGACACTAAAATAAACCTCAGTTGCTGCTGGAGGATCAAGCTTGGTGAATAACACTCTTTGGTCTCCCCAAACCTGCTGGTCTTCACATTCTAAGGTCAATGACTACATGCTGAGAGACACGATAAAGCTTGAGGCAGCTGCCACTGAGACATGATGGAGTAAGACCACTGACTAAGACCCACCTGCCATAGTATACCAAAGAGTTGAAAACAACCTCAAGCTGTAGGTTTTGACATGAAATTAATGTTGCAAATATAACCTGTAATTTTAGTGCGGCACCTCACGGGGTGCCACAAACTGTTTGGAAAGAAACTGTTCTGCTTTGCATCTTATGGACAGGATTTTGCCGTTGGCAGGGTTTCCCGTCTGGCCACCCGAAGAGTCGGCGGGGCACACATCCTCATTGACCACAGCAGCCCCACAGTCATTTAACCCTCCAAGGGGGTGTTAATTGGCTGGAAACAGCCCCGGGTTGGGCATAAATCAGAGAACTGCCAGCAAATCACCCAGCAGCGCTATTGGCAGTAGTAGTCAGGACTTGAACTACTAGCAGTTCCCAGATTCCGAGTCCTGAAGTCAGGGACCAATTAAGGGAGTCCCCCAGAGTGGAGGGGAGATCGGACCTGGGCGGGTAAGGGCCTTGATGGAAAGGCCAGTGAGAAGGGGTGGGAAGGGAAAGACCTACCAGATGCAGACCTTGATGGAGAGCGCCTAATTTGAAAAAGGGGTCCTTGTGGGAAATGCCTCAAATTACCTGTAATGATTGGCCACTTAAAAGCTTCAGTTGGGATGAGAGAGGGCAAGCTGCCCATGCCCCTGACACTTAAAATTGCCGACAGATCAGGGGATGGGGGCAGGAATGCCACTTGAGGAACTTGATGTCTCCCCTGCACCCCACCTGCAAAGCCACTGGCAGACTGTAGAGCTGTTCCCATCATGTAACTTTCATGACATTTTCTGAAGAACACATATTTTTGGAAAACCTGGTTAATTTGATGATGGCGAGAGTATGTGTTGAGTTTACACCGTATGCCGCATCATTGTGACAAAGGACGGGATTCTCCGTCTGTTCATGGCAGTGGGACTTTCCGGTCCTGCTGCGGTGAATGGGAGATGTGGCTGAGTGCCGAATTCTCAGTTCCTCACTGGCAGTGGTAGCGTGGCAGATTCGCAAAGGAGGATCCCAGCCTAAATCAGTGTTGTATGTGACTTTAGGTTCAAGATGGGCGGGGGGGGGGGGGGGGGGGTTCTGCCTCTTCGTTAAATTGCTAAATGGAAAGCATGCTGGCTGGACTTCCTTTTCTCTTTGGTGTGGAAAACAAAGTAAATGAATAAACAAGCCTGATGGGTTTCTGATGGATGACATCATAGTGCTAGTCCATTCTAGGGGGTGGGGGAAGGGCAGGTGCAAGAAGTATGAGCCAACACGTGGCGAATTTAGCAGCAGAACAAAAGAAGGCAGAGACCTGGGGAATAACCAATTCCCATATTCTGGTCTGTCCACCCACATTTTACTGCTGCTGCACCTCTCCGAGCCTCGGAAATTTTGATGGTTTTTGTACAAGTTATTATTTCACATTTGAAGATGACGGGAGGAAGAACGTAATAGGCATCCCAAATATTCTTTAGCAAACATTTACTTCAAATGCCTAGCCATGAAGAGAAAAAATGTTAGAGGGAGCAGGGAAACCAGACAGAAATATTCATCTTCACCAAAGTGCTCTTTAAATTCATGGTGAGCACATTTCACTGATTCTTATTGAAATTGTTTTCATTTATTACAATATTAAAATAGTTTTAAAATATATAATTCAAATGAAAATGCTTGAAAGAATATTTAAAATATCAATTCTACACAATTGTATCTATGCTTTTATTTATATGTGCTGTTCTGTGGTGGTCTATTTCTCCACCATGTAGGTTTGCTTTTTTTCCTAACTGTTCTTCAATCCTCCGAGTCCAGCCAACTCCTTTTCCCATCTTGTTTCTAAGCATTCACCCCTCTTTTTCCAACTGAAGGAATGTACTGCTAGGAAAAAATGACCCGGAATCATAGGGATGGGTAAAATCTACTCCTAGGGCAGTGATGGGCAATCTAGGCTAGTGAGTGGGCCACTTGAGTCGCCTTCCTTCATCTCAGTGGGCCGCAAGGCTGAAATCACGCATGTTCGCTAACTATGATTCCATGAATAAGGTCGAATACATTTAGTACGTGCCAAATATTTCATAACGAGTTATAGAAAATGCTTAATCATTCATATCTTCGTAAAACTCATTAACTTCAAATAGTAAAAGCAAAGTAAATATATATGTTTGATTGGAGACTGAGGGAGCGCACGTCTCTCAGTTGATGTTGTGAGAAATCAGCACGCACCTCACTTCACTTGCCCTTGCTTTACATGCGCATCATTTCAGTCATACCAGTAGGAAAAAAACTACATGGACGGAAATCAGTGGAATGTGGCAACCCTGTGCGTGGGCAACAGTCAACAAAATGGCTTGTGGGCTGCACTCAGAATCCTGATGGGCCGCTTTGGGCCACAGGTTGTCCACCACTGTTCTAGTGTATTTTGGCCAATGTTTAACATCTTTCAAAAGCCACTGGCATCTTTTACAGGTGTCAGTCTGCCGCCAAGGGGCACTGTGGTTAAAGAGGTGCAAGGAATCCCTGTAAAGTGGAAAGCAGCAAGGCCAATGTAAATATTTTAGTGCTTGAAATCAAAGGTGCCTCTTTGCAAACTCCTTGTTGGCTGACACCATGTACACACCGCTCCAAGTTGCTTCATGCTATGTGGTAATAAGTAATAACAGTTTATCGCATTTTTGTGTGAAACATCTTCACTTAGATTATTTTCACAGACGTTTTCCATGAAAATTGGTTTCTGATCGGCCTAAATTTAGTCAACCCTAGCGGCCCACTTAGTATTTGAGACTGGGACTTTCAAACCAATTTTCTTTATTACTTCAATTAAACAAGGTTAATAATTGAAAGTTTGAAGGAGAAAGGTTTGCCCTTGTCTTCAAGTACCTAAAATAAAGCCTTTGAATGTTAGTCCATGCCTAGTAGAATTTGTACAGCCATTCTAAGTCCTGTAAGAAAGATCAAGGTGTGAGAATTCATATTGATGGGGCGGCAGGGTGGTGCAGTGCTTTGATCCCGGCACCGGCTCACTGTGTGGAGTTTGCACATTCTCCCCATGTCTGGGTGGGTCTCACCACCTCAAACCAAAGATGTGCAGGGTAGGTGGATTGGCCACGCTAAATTGCCCTTCAATTGGAAAAATTGAAATAGCCACATTAGGGTTGGCGAGCTGGTTCTGAGGTATGCAATCAATGTGTGACTCGTGAATCAGTGGAGATGTAATGTTACTCGAGTGTAAAGTTGACCTTTCAGTATCATTGGTAGTGATGGAGCTCATTGATTAGCTTGCCACCGCAGCAAAGCTTTCGCACTCAGAGTGGGAAAACTAAATTTTTTGTCACAGCAACTGCACAATTGATGGAGCGTGGATCGATTGATGTTGTCCTTCAATATAAAGTTATACAGGATAATCTTTCAAATTCGCACACAGGCCTGTGTGCAGATTAATGGCCATTAATTTAAAAGATAAGTGCGTGTGGCATGTGTTAAATCTTCTGATATACAGAACTAAAGAACATAACTGGTTTCAGCTTTTGATTCATGCACAGAAACTGACGCCCCAAACCAGTTCACCGACTACAAGATACAAGTTGAGAACTGAGATTGAATTCCACCCATTTGCCTGGATGAGTGCAGCCCCATCAACACTCGGTGGCAAAGCGGGCCACTTGATCAGCACCCCATGCATCAACTTTATAGATTATAGAATTTACAGTGCAGAAGGAGGCCATTCGGCCCATCGAGTCTGCACCGGCTCTTGGAAAGGGCACCCTACCCAAGGTCAACACCTCCACCCTATCCCCATAACCCCACCCAACACTAAGGGCAATTTTGGACACTAAGGGCAATTTATCATGGCCAATCCACCTAACCTGCACATCTTTGGACTGTGGGAGGAAACCGGAGCATCCGGAGGAAACCCACGCACACACGGGGAGGACGTGCAGACTCCGCACAGACTGTGACCCAAGCCGGAATCGAACTTGGGACCCTGGAGCTGTGAAGCAATTGCGCTATCCACAATGCTACCGTGCTGCCCGTGCTACCTTAAACACTCACTCCCTCCAACACGGGCGCACAATGGCAGAAGCTTGTGTCATCTACAAGATTCATTGCAGAGACTGACCATTGCCACTTTCCACGGCACCTTCCAAATCAGGGACAGAAAACACATGGGAACCCCATCACTTGCAAACTCCCCCCCCAAGTCATACCCCATCCTGATTTGGCACTATATTGCGTTTCTCCACTGTCGCTGGATCAAAATCCTAGAGCTCCCTCCCTAATAGCACTGTGTGTGTGTGTACCCACCCACATGGACTGCGGCGGTTCAAGAAGGTGGCTCACCACCACCTTTAAGGGCAATTAGAGATGGGCAATAAATGATGGCTTTGCCATAAATGCTTACATCCCAAGAACGAATAAAGAAGCACACTGATTATCAGATGCCTGGCTGGATTGTTACTATGGTCATAATAATAATAATCTTTTTATTGTCACAAGTAGGTTTACATTAACACTGCAATGAAGTTACTGTGAAAAGCCCCTAGTCGCCACATTCCGATGCCTGTTTGGGTTCACGGAGGGAGAATTCTGAATTCTCAGCTGGTACAGGAATTGAAGCCAAGGCTGCTGGCCTTGTTCTGCATCACATACCAGCTGTCTAGCCCACTGAGCTAAACCAACCATTACATATCGTTATCAGGTTGCATTTCATGTAGCAGTTGCAATGGACTTGCATTCTGTTATTGTGTTGTTTCATTATTGGTCACAGGGTGGATTGTAAATGCTTCATATTCAGATGATTGGTTTACCCTTGGCTTGCAATGTATACACAAGCCATGAATTGGTCCTACAGAACCTTACATTCTCCAGGTTGCTAATATTCCATCTGGTTGTGAATTTTTGTGGAGTCTTGATTTCAATTTATTGAATGGGTGAGCTAAATAGGTCCAGTTTCCAAATTGGTGTTTGTGTAGAGACAATCCTGCATGGCAACCCTATTAGGAATTAACAGTATTTCCTGCATGATCTTCATCCTACCTATCTTTACGTATGTGTTGCCTCAACAATGTCAACTACAAATGTAAGTTAACTTCCACATGTACACTCATGATGTGTGGCCCAGAACCATGGGTCACAGTCTGAGGATATGGGGTAGACCATTTAGGACAGAGATGAGGAAATATTTCTTCACCCAGAGAGTGGTCGGTATTTTTACATCATGGTAGCACAGTGGTTTGCACTGTTGCTTCACAGCTCCAGGATCCCAGGTTCCATCCCCACCGTGGGTCACTGTCTGTGTGGAGTCTGCACGTTCTCCCTGTGTCTGCGTGGGGTTCCTCCGGGTGCTCCGATTTCCTCCCACAAATCCCGAAAGACATACAGTTAAGTCATTTGGATGTTCTGAATTCTCCCTCTGTACCCGAACAGGCGCCGGAATGTGGCGCCTAGGGGCTTTTCACAGTAACTTCATTGCAGTGTTAATGTAAGCCTACTTGTGACAATAAAGAATATTGTTATTATTTTATGACTGGACTCTGAGATGATTATTATTATTATCTGTTGACTCAACCCTTGACCCAACATCCACCACTGTGCTCTCTAGCTGTCCCTCTGTCACAAAGTCCTAGCTTAGTTCGATTTTTTCCTACTCCCCATTTGCAAGACTAAAACCACCCTATTGAGCTCCTACAATGAGCTTTATACTTCAAGGTATGCATTTCATCACCCCAATCTACTATTTCAGATTCAATTTGCAGTGCGTGGCCTCAGCAATTGTTTGACCCATAGCCCTACAGTCTGCACAAAATCCTATGCACCTGGGCAGCATGGTAGCACAAGTGATTAGCACTGTGGCTTCACCGCACCAGGGTCCCAGGTTCGATTCCCTGCTGGGTCACTGTCTGTGCGGGCACATTCTCCTGTGTCTGCGTGGGTTTCCTCCGGGTGCTCCGGTTTCCTCCCACAGTCCAAAGATGTGCAAGTTAGGTGGATTGGCCATGATAAATTGCCCTTAGTGACCAAAAAATAATAGGAGGGGTTATTGGGTTACGGGGACAGGGTGGAAGTGAGGGATTAAGTGGGTCGGTGCAGATTTGATAGGCCGAATGGCCTCCTTCTGCACTGTATGTTCTATGTTTAAATTACAACTGGACTCAAACCTTTGTTTTACAATCCCTTCTTGCACTCATTCCACCCTACCTCTGTAGTATTCTCCAGCCCAACATCTCATTATGTTCTCCATGCTTCTGATTCTAGTCTACTGAGTATTCATTTGAGCTTCCTCAACCTCCCTGTTACCTGGGGAAATGTGCACCTCTTGTAAAGTGTTTTCAAATGTAGGGTTACATGAAAGGAACAAAAAATTTAAATGTAAAATGTGTTCTCTCGCCTCCTCTCGGCTCCACCCAGCCACAATGATGGAGCTGTTCCCCTCAGCATATTGTCTGGAATATAAAATATATAGTTAGCAGGCTCGAGGATTAAGCCATGAAACCTATTTTTAATTCTGAAGTGTAACCGTGGGGGATTAATTTATTTTATATATACGTGTATATATAATCCATTAAAAATAGATGAGTATCATTTCTGTGTCTGTGATTGATATTTGCCTAAATCTCTGTAAATCTTTCCCTACAGATTTAATTACCTGTTTGGACAAAGGGAGCCATTTTACGGAGCCTGAATTCAGGTGAGGTTTAATCACAATAATGGGATTTATTATTATTGTCACAAAGTCCGAGCTTAGTTCGATTTTTTCCTACTCCCCATTTACAAGACTAAAACCACCCTATGGGTGAAGCGAGCAAAGAATATTTTAAAGCAGTATGTAAGGATTTGGTTCTGTTTTCCTTAATGTAAATCTGGATGGATAGTGGATTACTTTTCTTGGATACAGTTGTTTGTCTTCAACAGGGAGAACCAAGATAAACAAGGTGCAATGTATTATAAAAAAATGTTTACTGTATTGCATAGACTTACAAAATGGAGAGAGGCTGTTTGATTAATGATTATCCTCCACATGAGCAATAATTCTTATCTCATTTGCCTGCTCTGTACCATATCCTTCATTCCCCTTTTCTTCATCCACCCATCTAAATGGTGACTTGTTCTCTGCTTTGGTCGCTAACTCTGGCAGTGCATTCCACTATTTCACTACCCTCTTTGTAAAGTAGGTTTCTGCAGCTTTTTGTCTTATTCTTAAATATATCCCTATACCTGTGTCTACTCACTTCAGATCCCTCTATCTCTGTCCCATTTGCTTCGTGATTTTAATCCCCTTTAGCAAATCACTCCGCAATCTCCACTGTTTTAATGATAACAGTGCCCGGATTCTCAAGATTTGCTTCTGCAGAGGCTGATGCACCAGGTGGGTTGTGGCCCGATGTGCCACAGTGCACTGAAACATGACAACACTTCTGCAGTTAGTCACCAAGTGAGTTTGCAGGAGGGCCAGAGTTCAGCAGAAATACTTTGCTTTCTTCAAGGAGAAAGGAGAGATCATTCCCAGATGCTCATTGACAATACCTAGTAATGGTTCAGGAGTAACACTGATTGACTCAGGGCGATGCAAGGTCAGAGCAGAAAATATAAACATCAAATAGGATGATTCATTTATATTATAAAGTAACACCGGGACAGGCATATTACTTATAGCCTTAATTTCAGTATCATTGTGTGTTTGGCATAGAATCATAGAATTTACACTGCATGAGGAGGCCATTTGGCCCTGCAAGTCTGCACCTACCCTTGGAAAGAGCACTTTACGTAGACCCACTTCTCCACCCCATCCCCGTAACCCCACCTACCCTTTTGGACTCGAGGGGCAATTTAGCAGGGCCAATCTACCTAACCTGTACATCTTTGGACTGTGGGAGGAAACCGGAGCACCCGCAGGAAACATGCGCAGACACGGGGAGAATGTGCAGACTCCGCACAGACAGTGACCCAAGCCAGGAATCGAACCCGGATTCTTGGTGCTGTGAAGCAGCAGTGCTGACCACTGTGTCACCGTGCCGCCTATAAATCTAATTATCTTTCTAATCATAAACCCATGTGTTATCATTTATATGTACTGATATTGAGGTTGCAAAGAGACGGTGCTGAAATGTGTTAATAGTTCATATTTTGATAAATTGGAATCAGTGTATCCATTGTTGTCAAACAGATAATATTTGATATAAATATGCACAAGAAAAAATTGTTGTTTTTGGGAAATTAATAGGAGTGGAATCAGACCCCAGCAAGAGTCACTATTGGCAATAAATAAAATAGTTAACTGTACTTTTTCTTTTAAAAAAAAACAAATAATTTTTTAAAAAAATCTTCCAATGGCATCTTGACATAATCTAGTAGGACAGAATACCTTTACTGAAATTAGGAATGGAAATAAGCAGGGAAATGTTAACGGACAATTGGATCTGTTTGTTGTGTTTGAGTGGTGCAGTTATTTTACTTTGGGCGGAGCTCAGATCATTAAACCCCCGTTCCTGATATGCATGAGTTTCATAAAGGCTGAAAAAAATGATTGAAATCAAACTGGCCTGCAATTTCCTACCTTTAGAAATGTAATGGAGCTGCTTTAGTGCCCTAGAACTGGTCAGAGAAGTCTTCAGAGTAGAAGGCCCATTCCAGAGTTGGGCTTTTTAAGTTCTTAAAGCTATGTTCTGAAACAATTTTAAATCTGCATGAGTACTAGTTAGTTTTACACTTTTGGGAAAACTTGCATTTGTTGACTTATTTGGTTGCCTTTTCTTTCACATTAAGGAGGAATTAGATATAGATCTAGCTCTTGGGGCTAAAGTAATTGAAGGATATGGGGGGGAGAAGGTGGGATCAGGGTATTGAACTTGATGATCAGCCATGATTACAATAAATGGCAGAGCAGGCTCGAAGAGCTGAATGGCCTCCTCCTGCTTCTATTTTCTATGTATGTTTCTATGTATAACATTTCAAAGAGATTAAGACTCATTTTTAGCACTCTAAAATAATACAACAAGCACATCTTTGAAAGTCATCGTTGAGAAACCAAGGATGTGAAGAAGTTTCAGAAAGATGACAAGAGAGGGATCCACCTGACTGAAGGTGGATGACACAGACCTGGGGCTGGATTCTCCCCTACCCGGCGTGACGGAGGGTCCCGGCGTAGGGGAGTGGCGCTAACCACTCAGGTCAGGCCTCCCCAAAGGTGGGGAATTCGCCCCACCTTTGGGGGCCAGCCCCGCGCCGGAGCGGTTGGCACCAGAAGACTGGCGCAAAAAACCGGCGCCCCCGGCAGTGGGGCTGGCCGAAAGGCTTTCGCCGGTCGGCGCATGCACGATGTGGGGTTCTCTTCCGCTTCCGCCATGGCGGTGTCCGTGGCGGCCGCGGAAAGAGAAAGAGTGCACCCAGGGCTCTGGCCCGGAGTCTGAGCGGGGGGCCCCGATCACGGGCCAGGCCACCGTGGGGGCACCCCCCCTGGGTTAGATCCCCCCCCCCCCCCCCCCACAGGACCCCGGGGCCCGCTCACGCCACTGATCCCGCCGTTACAGAGGTGGTTCAAACCTCGGCGGCGGGAGAGGCCTCCCAGCGGCGGGACTTCGGCCCATCCGGGCCGGAGAATCACCGCAGGGGCCTCGCCGATCGGAGTGGCGAGATTCCCGCCACCGCCACTTCCCGGGTGGCGGAGAATCTCTGCCACGGCGGGGGCGGGAATTTCGGCGGCCCCAGGCGATTCTGCGACCCTGCTGGGGGTCGGAGAATTTCGCCCTTGGCTTTACTTCTGCCGACCCCTTCAGAGCAACTTTGGCATTTCAGATGAGATTTGCATTGATAGATTGATATATTTCCAGAAGGCATTTGATAAGGTACCACATCAAAAGGTATTGCAGAAATATAAGCTCACGGTGATACTGGATCACCCGGGCTTGTACTCTGTGGAGTTTAAAAGAATGAGAGGGCATTTCATAGAAACGTAGAAAATCCTGATGGGACTGGACAGGCTGGAAGTAGGAAGAATGTTCTCGACGTTGGGACGTCCAGAACTAGGGGTCACAGCCTAAGAAAAAGGGGTACGCCATTCAGGACTGAGGTGAGGAAGAGCTTCTTATCTCGGAGAGTTGTGAACTTGTGGAATTCTCTACCACAGAACGCTGTTGGGGCCAGTTTGTTGTATATATTCAAGAGGGAGCTGGACCTGGCCCTTGCGGCTAAAGGGGTATGGAGAGAAAGCGGGAGTGGGATACTGAATTTGCAGTCTACGGGTATCCTCATTATTATCATCCTACCAATTTTCGTATCATCTTAATCATACCCTCTAGATTTATGTCCAAAAAATAATGTACATCATAAAAAGCAATTGTCTTAGAACCAAGTCCTGCAGAACCCAACTGCAAACAGACTTCCTGTTAGAAAAACATCCATCTGCTTCTTGCCTCTCCGCCTACTTTGGATCCGATTTGCCACTTTGCCTTGGATCCCATTTAAGACAGGGGTGAGGAGAATTTTTTTCTCTGAGGATCATAAATCTTTGAAACGCTCTTCCTCTGAACACGTTGGAAGCAGAATCTTTGACTATTTTGCAAGGGGGTGAAAGTTCGGGGATAGGTGGGAATGTGTAATTGAGGTTACAGTCAGATCAGCCATGATCTTATTAAATGGCAGAGCAAGCTTGGCTGAGTGGTCTACTCTTTCCAATTCATATGCAGCCAGTACATAGGAACATCGCTAGATGGAAATAAATTAAGATCCATCTAATTCACTGCATACAAACCTTTACTGTTGCATTATGTAATAATAATGGAGTTGTTGACTAAGCATAGTAATCAATCTCTATCAGTTAGTCTACATCAGACCAAGACATGAGATGAGGATAGCCCCAGAGGTGGAGAGGTTTGGGATCCGCATGTCTAAAGTCACATTCTCCCAAGTGCACTACACTTACTACTTCACCCAGGAGGCATTTCTTCAGGTCAGAATTATGCCCTCAGATCATGTACCCTCTTGAACTAAAAGCAGAAAAATAATCTTGAAAGGATGAAAGTTAACGGAGAACTTGCAGAGTGCCCAACATTCAATGGTGTGGCTCTTCGCAAACTCCTCCCGTTCAATAGTGAGGCCTTGCCCCTCCCTACCTCATGCTCGATAGTGTGATTCCTCCTGACTCCCTCTGCTTAATGGTGAAGTCCTAACCCTTACTGGCCTTCTCCCTCGATGATGTGGCCCCTGTTCCACTTTGTCTGCCAGTTGATTTATGGAGTGTCTTTCACAAATCCACAAACATGCTTTTCAGCTACTGTGAAGTACTTTTGTAGTCAATGTTGTTCGGCAGCAATTCAATTTGCACTTAGCAAGATTCATAAACAGAAAGGGACAGATGCTTGCGGGTATAATTGGATTTTTGGATGCTTCATGACCCTTTAAAGTTCTGAAATGGCTTGCGCGGCACATACACACACTTCTGATGCAGACTATGCCGGATGTCACTTTGGGATTAACTGAGGTGATAAGGGACCTGGAAACAGGAGAAGCACCAGTCCCACTCTTTCTCCCTGGCACTGATCATGACAGCTATACTGATGTAAAGTACGATGGCTTGGGAAGATGCGCGGGTGGTATTGAGCTCTCACCCAACTGCTTCTCCAGGACTTTATATTTCAGCACAGAAAGGGGCTCTTTTATCTTTCTAGTCTTTCCCAATGTTTTTCTCTGTTCAAGCAACTCTGTATAATCCTCACTCCCCATACTGTGCCATACTTGTCCTTTTCAAGTAACTGTCTAAGTACCTTTTAAGAAAGATTATTTGTTCTACTGAAACAATTGTTTGTAACCGGGATTTCCATATTCTAACCACCCTCTGCAAATAATCCTTTTTTCATCTCCCGTTTTTGTGCTTTTCTTAAACTTGTGCCCTCTCATTGTCTCATTGATTATGTCATTACCAGTAAAGTACTAGATTATATCCATGACCTGACTTATATTTGTTTCTTATTTTCAGCAAGTATTGTCCTGCGGGCTGCTTGACCCCTTTTGGTGACATTTCAGGAACTATCCCTCACGGCTATCGAGACGTAAGTAGTAAGAGAGGGAGAGAGAGAGAGTCAGCAAACCCATTGATGGGGGTTAGCCAAGTGAAAGGCTCTAGTTGTGACATACCATATACATAACCATCCGTGCTGAGATTTCTAAAGATGTACAGGTTGGGTGGATTGGCCATGCACAATTGCCCCTTAATGTCCAAAGATGTGCAGGTTAAGGCGGGGTTACAGGACTAGGGTGGGTGAGTGGGCCTCGATAGGCTGTTCTTTCAAGAGGGTCAGTGCAGACTCGATGGGCCAAATGGCCTCCTTCTGCATTGTAGGCATTCTATTCTACGTGGAATTAATGTGCTGAATTTATTGTGTGAGAATTCAGATTTCATGCAGTTGGTGTTATTTGTTAGCTGTGGTTACATTTGTATTAACTGCCGCTTTATAAAATTGTATTATTAGCCTTATAGGGGGCACAAATCTCACCAATATGCCACTACCCCTCCTCCCAACCGTGATTACCTCTATTTTGAAGGCACTTTTCGCTCCTCCATATTGAGAATAATTGAATGTGACATTGAGAATTACAGTCACTGAGGGATCATAGTTACAACCGCTTCACAGTTCTGTGTGTAATTGGAGTTTTTCTTATCTTTCGCAACATCACCTCCATTTAGGTCAAAGTAAAAGGAAAGAAAGTTTCACAGAATGGCAATGTAAATGGAGATGGCTATTTAACCTATTTTAGTTCATCCATCCAGGATGACATAGTGTCTTAATATGAAATATTTACTGTTTTTTACTAATGGCTGTTCAATTATGTTATACTGGAGGTGAAGCCAAAGACAAAATTGAACTTTTGCATGGACAATAAAGTTCTATTCTATATTCTATCCATTCCTATAATTTCAGAGTTTTGCCTCCACTCCATGTATTGGTCACTCTGCATAGAATTTAATGCCATTCCCCCATGCCGAGTTTGGTGGTGGTGGCAGTTGATCATGGGATGGCGGCGAGTGTAAATTCCACTGCCCTCCTGCCTCCACCCCTAGGAAGTCTGAGGCTGGAAGGCCTGTGGACTGCCTTCCCGTCCCACTGCCAATTTAGACCATGGTCGGAAAGTAATGCCCACTTAAAGGCGTCATTCTGCCGCTGCTGCTATTAACCCAACAGTGGGTGAGGGGCTTGCCTTGCGGGGGACACAACGATCCTAGGCGTCAGGGTGGGCGTTGTACCGGCAGCAGCCACCCCTCCTCAGTGACACTGCTGTTCAATAAAGCTCCGGCCTCTGTTTGTCAGGTAGCTCTTGGCAGTGGAAGCTCTGTCAGCAGGGTCCTTGATCCCGAGGAAGGCCCACAACTGGGCACTTGATACAGCAGGCCTTCCCTAAATGAGGCAACCTGGGGTTTTCACTGTCCCCACAGCTGGCAGCCTCCATTAAATATCGCCTTCTGTGTGTTGGGAGTAATTTCCGAACATCAGTTCTAAATTTGTCTTTTCCTAGCTTGAACTGCTGCCTCTCTGTCCTAAGCTCACGATGTAATGGTCCACAGTATCTTCAAGGGTTTTTTTTGCCTCTGCCCTGAGGAAGGGAAGAGGCAGTTGGTCAACTGACTTAAATTCTGCTGTTTTTGCCAAAAGATTCAACTTTTCACACGTACAGTTATCTATTGCTTCCATGTAGTTCAAAGAGTCTTACATTTAGATCATTATATCAGAAAAAACTGCATACAACAAAGTGTGCTTGCATGCAGAATCAGGACAGGTTCCCTTTAATGTTTTGCACAGCTTGTAACATGTTTTTTTTTAGTTGCCTTATCAATTCCTCTTTTAAAAACAGTAATTGTAGAGTCCTTTCTCCCTCCAGCAACCAATCAGTTGTACAAACTATCATGACTGAAGACGACTCAGAATGCGCAGCGAATAAGATCTTGCTACTGCCTCCTCCAAAGATAAATTGGGTCTTTCATTTAGTTGTTGGTTATGGGATCTTGCTCAGAGCAGTGCAGCTGCTATGTTTGCCATCGTACAGCAGTGATAACTCTTCAGAATAAATTTATTGGCTGTGAGATGCGTTGAGAGGCTATGCGTGTGCAAACGGTGCTCTTTAAATGTAATTGTATACTTTAGTTGGAGAGTATAAAAAGTAATTTCTTTCATGGATTGGAACCTGATGTTGGTAGAAAGGTTCATGTAGCGCATTTTGTTAAAAGTCTGCAAGCATTCACTTAATGGAACCATTTAAATATTCAGTTCAAAATAGCATTGATGGGAGCAGGGGTTATCTCTTTTAAACTAACAAATTAAGACATTTTAGTTTGGGGAAATTATAACTTTTTAACCTTCCTTTAAGAAACCCAGGAAAAGTCCGTTTCCCGTTCCCTCCACTTTTCCTATTTAAAAAAAAAATTCTTGCCCCCCACCCAATTTTTAATCTTTAAAACCTTGGCAGCTAAAACGTTTTTGTTGCAAATTATACCTGGCAAAGACTGACTTTGTCCTCTCACTGGAGCAGCAGGGGCTGCTGAGGGCCAAACCTTAGTGAACAAACATCAGTGTTTCAATGCCAGCTCCTGGAAACAGCACTCATTAGATGGCTGTCATGAGCATCAAGGTGGCAGCCCCACAGTAAGCTCGACAATTTAACACAACTAGATGTATTCATCACAAAGATTTGTTTTTAGGCACAGTGGCAGCTAACAGCATTGATGTTGGTTTAGTGCCGTATGAAAGCAGCTTACGGAAGTGTAGAAGATTTTAGTTTAGATGGGCAGCATGTTCGGCGCAGGCTTGGAGGGCCGAAGGGCCTGTTTCTGTGCTATACTTTTCTTTGTTCTTTGTGCTTTGTTCTTCCAAAGTCCTGACCCTGCGAAATCTTTCGGCAAGATGTGCATATTGATTTTTCTATTCTCCCACTTATTCTGATAGCCATCTATTTGAGGAAGTAGATGAGGAGCGATGGAGGTCGCATGCTTAATGTTTTTTGATCGATTCACGAGAAATGCACAGATCCTGATTGACATGAGAGAATTAGCACTGCACAAAGATGCTTCCACCCAAGCTATTTTTATCATAGATGGACAGCATGGTGGCACAGTGGTTAGCACTCCTGCCTCACGCCGGCGAGGTCCCAGGTTCGATCCCGGCTCTGGGTCATTGTCTGTGTGGAGTTTGCACGTTCTCCCCGTGTTTGAGTGGGTTACGCCCCCACAACCTAAAGATGTGCAGGTAGGTGAATTGGCCACGCTAAATTGCCCCTTAATTGGAAAAAATGAATTGGGTACTCTAACTTTATAATAAAAAAAAATTTTTTTAATCATTGCCTTGTTTTGCAGGAAAACTAAAGGTATTGTAAAAAAAAAAATGGCACTAATGTTGACGCTAAGTTGCTGGCGAAGATCTTGGCCACCAGGGTAGCGGACTGTGTGCCAGGGGTGATACACGAGGATCAGACAGGATTTGTCAAGGGACGGCAGCTCAACACGAATGTGCAGAGACTGCTAAATGTTATTATGATGCTGGCAGTGGAGGGGGAGGCGGAGATAGTGGTGGCGCTGGATGCGGAGAAAGCGTTTGATAGAGTTGAGTGGGGGTACCTGTGGGAGGTGCTGGAGCGGTTCGGATTCGGGGAGGGATTCATCAAATGGGTGAGGCTGCTCTACGCGGCTCCGATGGCGAGTGTAGTTACAAATGGAAGGAGATCGGAGTACTTTAGGCTCTACCGTGGGACCAGGCAGGGGTGCCCCCTGTCCCCCTTGCTCTTTGCACTGGCGATTGAACCTTTGGCTATGGCGTTGAGGGAGTCAGGGAGATGGAGGGGTCTGGTGCGGGGTGGGGAGGAACATCGTGTATCGCTGTATGCGGACGACCTGCTGTTGTATGTGGCGGATCCAGAAGGGGGAATGCCGGGGGTGATGGAGCTGTTAGCGGAATTTGGGGGCTTCTCGGGCTATAAGTTAAATTTAGGCAAGAGTGAGGTATTTGTAGTACACCCGGGTGATCAGGAGGAGGGAATTGGGAGACTCCCATTTATGAGGGCAGTGAAGAGTTTCAGATACCTGGGGGTGCAGGTGGCCAGGAGTTGGGGGACTGTCCATAAGCTTAATTTTACCAGGCTGGTGGAGCAGATGGAAGAGGAATTTAAAAAGTGGGACATGGTGCCGCTATCGTTGGCGGGTAGAGTGCAGTCCGTCAAAATGACGGTTCTCCCGAGGTTCTTGTTCCTTTTTCAGTGTTTGCCCATCTTTATCCCTAGGGCCTTTTTTAGAAGGGTTACGAGCAGCATCATGAGCTTTGTTTGGGCGCATGGGACCCCGAGGGTGAAGAGGGTCTTCTTGGAGCGGGGTAGAGATGGGGGGGGGGGGGGGGGGGGGCTGGCGTTACCCAATCTCTCGGGGTATTATTGGGCGGCCAATGTGTCGATGGTGCGCAAGTGGGTAATGGAGGGGGAGGGGGCAGCATGGAAACGGATGGAGAGGGCGTCCTGTGGAGATACAAGCCTGGGGGCCCTGGTAACGGCGCTGTGGCCGCTCCCTCCTACGAGGTATACCACGAGTCCGGTGGTGGCGGCTACCCTCAAGATTTGGGGGCAGTGGAGGCGACATAGGGGAGAAGTGGGGGGCTCGATGGAGGCTCCGTTAAGGGGGAACCATAGGTTCGTCCCCGGGAACATTGATGGGGGATTTCAGGGTTGGTACAGAGCGGGCATCAGACAGCTGAGGGACCTGTTTATTGATGGGAGGTTTGCGAGCCTGGGGGAGTTGGAGGAGAAATTTGGGCTCCCCCCGGGGAACATGTTCAGGTATCTGCAGGTAAAGGCATTTGCTAAGCGGCAGGTGGAGGGATTCCCTTCGCTTCCCGCGAGGGGGGTGAGCGACAGGGTGCTTTCGGGGGTCTGGGTCGGAGAGGGGAAGATATCTGATATCTACAAGGTTATGCAGGAGGCGGAGGAGGCGTCAGTAGAGGAGCTGAAAGCTAAGTGGGAGGGGGAACTGGGGGAACAGATCGAAGACGGGACATGGGCTGATGCCCTGGAGAGGGTTAATTCTTCCTCCTCGTGTGCGCGGCTTAGCCTCATCCAATTCAAGGTGCTGCACCGGGCCCACATGACTGGGACAAGGATGAGTAGGTTCTTTGGGGGTGAAGACAGGTGTGTCAGGTGCTCGGGGAGTCCAGCGAACCATGCCCATATGTTCTGGGCATGCCCGGCGCTGGAGGAGTTCTGGAAGGGGGTGGCGAGGACAGTGTCGAGGGTGGTGGGATCCAGGGTCAAGCCAGGATGGGGACTCGCGATTTTTGGGGTTGGGATGGAGCCGGGAGTGCAGGAGGCGAAAGAGGCCGGTGTGCTGGCCTTTGCGTCCCTAGTAGCCCGGCGAAGGATCTTGCTACAATGGAAGGATGCGAGGCCCCCAAGCGTGGAGACCTGGATCAATGACATGGCGGGTTTCATTAAGCTAGAGCAGGTCAAATTCGCCCTGAGAGGGTCGGTACAAGGGTTCTTTAGGCGGTGGCAACCTTTTCTCGACTTTCTGGCTCAACGATAGGGTACGGGGACAGTAGCAGCAGCAACCCGGGGGGGGGGGAAGGGGGAGGGAAAAGGTGGGGGGGGGGGGGAAGGGGGAGGGAAAAGGTGTGGGGGGGGGGGAAGGGGGAGGGAAAAGGTGGGGGGGGGGGGGAAGGGGGAGGGAAAAGGTGGGGGGGGGGGGGAAGGGGGAGGGAAAAGGTGGGGGTGGGGGGGAAGGGGGAGGGAAAAGGTGGGGGTGGGGGGGAAGGGGGAGGGAAAAGGTGGGGATGGGGGGGAAGGGGGAGGGAAAAGGTGGGGGTGGGGGGGAAGGGGGAGGGAAAAGGTGGGGGTGGGGGGGAAGGGGGAGGGAAAAGGTGGGGGTGGGGGGGAAGGGGGAGGGAAAAGGTGGGGGGGAAGGGGGAGGGAAAAGGTGGGGGGGGGGGGCGGACGATGACTATGTTTGTTTATTTAATTTAAATTTATTTTGAAGTTCTTTTGTTGTTCATTGGGGTTGGGGGGGTGGGGGATGGGATACATGCGTCGATACGGTCTGGGGGTGGTACGGTTATTATGGGTTATTTTGTTGCATTTCATTGTTTGTCTTTATATTTTCTGTAAAAAATTCCAATAAAAATTATATTTAAAAAAAAAAAATGGCACTATACTTGTGTTTAAATTTAACACACGTTTTTACATTTTTCTTTTACCACAAGTGTGTCTCGGCAAAATTAATATTGCATGAAAGTGCCTACAGCCTCAGGTTGCATGAAAGGCCCTTTGTTTTAATATTTCTTAATGTACAGGATTTCTTAAGTTGTGGGATACGTCAGCAGATGCATCATGATGGGTCATCGTCGTCAGCTGCAAATGCCGTCAAGCACATTCTTGATGCTTCATCACCCAAAGCAATGTTCCAGGTTGTCTATAGTTACTGTGGATAAGTAGTTGACACAAGTCATTTGTTATACTGCTTAAAAAAGCACTTAATTGACTGTAAAACGTTTTGGGACATCCTGAGGTTTATGAAAGGTGGTATGCCGGTGCAAATCCATGTTTTCTTTTTCCAATTACCTAAAAGGAGGGAATTTTTACATTCCTTATCATGTCCGAATAATAGACTGCAAGAATATTTGAATTGAAGTGTTCTTTTTCGCATTGGGAGAGACTGGGGTTCAGTCTGGTGCTAATGCAAGTTGAGATCACTGAGCCGTAGTCAAGATAGTGGGTATTCACTGCTGGAGTTCAGAGTCTTCAAGGTTAACATGCCGAGAGTTAACTTTGGCAACCACTGTTCTGTCAGCTGGTGCCAAGCTTGGCAATTGGAACATTTATTTAAGCTCTGCAGAAACATTCACTTGATGAGGTTTATCAGGTCTCGCCTCAGAGCTTACACAGAAACAGCTGGGTTCCAGCAATCTACAGGAGTAAGTGGAGCAGAGGGCAGAGAGTGCACCCAGCCGCTTCACTCCTTGGCTCTTCAGAATGCTTACTTCACACATTCCATACGATGGATTCATTGGACTGATTTCACTGAATTCCAAAGTGCACACAAAGGTTAATGAAATACCAAGCCAGTAACGACATTTTAATATCTTTATTCAGAGGCTTTGTAGAATACCCCCACTGAATTAATTTAGTGGTGCTAATTCTTGAAGGATGAATCGAACAAAACCCAGCCAAACTGTTCCTTTTGGAAAAACATAAAAATTTCTCATACCTTCAGCAGTGAAACAGAATAAGTAACTTGATTTCAACTTCTGCCCTCCCACACTCTGCTTGTCCCTTCCTCTCTTTCTACCCCACACCCACTCCCACGAGCCCTTTCACCTCCTACAACTTCCCGCAGCTGCTGACTGGGTCAAATTATTGACATTCATATAATTGCAGTTCTCTCTGTCCTTCAGCCAGTGGAAAATGCACTTCTAGCAGGAATATGTTGAACTTCTCCCTGAGGTAGCTGGACTACACTATACTGGGATTTTTACTGCAGGTAGTGGTTGTGAGGTTCAACCAGTTCTGACTATTTAACTCCTTAGGTACTAACCAGCTGAGCTTGTTACAGTTCAAATAACTTGTATTTATACAATGCCTCTTCATATTAAAGTGTTAAAAGTGCTTCACATACAGTTCTTTTTGAAGTGCACTGACTACTATCACACTGCACAGAAGGAAGCCATTCAGTTCTTGATGACCAATCAGTCCCACTCTTCTATCTTTCCCAATATCTCGGCCAATTCTTCTTTGATAATTACTACTGAAACTGCTTCCACGCCTTTTCGAGCATTGCGTTTCAAATCATAATAACTCGCTGCATAAAAGTAATTCTACATTTGATAATAATTAATAATCTTTATTATTGTGACAAGTAGACTTGCATTAACACTGCAATGAAGTTACTGTGAAAATCCAATAGTCGCCACACCTGTTCGGGTACACAGAGGGAGAATTCAGAATGTCCAATTCACCTAACAAGCACGTTTTTCGGGACTTGTGGAAGTTGGACCACCCAGAGGAAACCCATGCAGACACTGGGAGAACGTGCAGACTCCGCACAGACAGTGACCCAAGCAGGAATCGAACCTGAGACCCTGCCGCTGTGAAGCAATGGTGCTAACCACTGTGCTACCAATGCGCCCCATAGCGTCCTCAGTCAGGTTAGTGTGAGGTTCGGAGGATAACGTGGTGGTGGTGTTCTCATGCATCTGCTGACCATGTCCTTCTAGGTGGCAGAAGTCATGTGTTTGAAAGGTGCTGTTGAATTAGCCTTGTTGAGTTGCTGCAGTGCATCTTGTATATGCTACACTGCTGCAACTATGCATCAGTGTTGGAGGAAGTAAATGTTTAAGGTGGCAGATGGAATGCCAATCAAGCACACTGCTTTGTCCTGGTTGGAGCTTCTTGAGTGTTATTAGAGCTAGACTTATCCGGCAAGTGGAGAGTATTCCATCACACTCCTGACCTCCGCCTTGTACAGACTTTGGGAAGTCAGGCGAGTGCCTATCCAAAGTGTATTGCCAGTGATTTTAAATCTGTCCTCTGATTACAGATCCACCCCAAATTGCAAAAGTTTTGCTCCAATTACTTCCATCAAAACTCTTCATAATTTTGAACACGGTCATTAAATCTTCCAATAGCCTTCTCTGCTATAAGGAGAATAATAATCTGTTTCTCTAATCTGTCTACAACTCTGAAATCCTCACCATAGAATCCCTACAGTACAGAAGGAGGCCATTTGGTCCACCTACTCTGCACTGACCTTCTGAAAGCGCCCTACCTAGGCCCCCCCCCCCCCCCCCCCCCTCACCTACCACCATTACCCCATAACCTAACCTGCACATATATTTGGAGTGCGGGAGGAAACCGGAGAATCCTGAGGAAACATAAGCAGACACTGGGACAATGTGCAAACTCCACAGAGGCAGCCACCTGAGGTCTGAACTGAACCCGGGTCCCTGGAACTATGAGGCAGTGGTGGTAACCACTGTGCCACCGTGTCATCCTTACCCTAGTACCATTCTGATAAATCTCCACCTGCTGCTTCTCCAAGGCCATGACATCCGTCCTGAAGTACTGTCCAGAATTGGAAACGGTGCTTTAGCTGAGGTTGGTGCGGTGATTCATAACAGTTCAATGTGACTTCTTTGTTTTTGCACACTTTGCTTGTATTTACATATCCAGGATCCTGTGAGCCTTTTTAACTGTCTTCTCAACATGTCCTACCACCTTCATATATCCGGCTAATTAAATCTCCAATCTTTCTCCTTCTGCACCCGCCGTTTCACTAATATTAGGTAGCTAGATTAAGGTTGCATGTAGGTAATTAGTTGGGGTTGCTCTACCTTATCCTGGGAAAGGTATGTTGATGAGCTCATTGGGGAGAATATGAACCCCCTTCCCTCAACTGGAAGAAACAGGGATTGGGTATAAATTGAAGTGAACTACCTCCCCTTTCCTGCCTGTCCTGGCCAGCTGCAAGGGCACCCACCCAAAGCCAACCTAACACTTTCACCCTGCATGGAGGGTGACCTCTGATGACAATTCATTAAAACCTTTGGGTTCCTAATTACATCGTAAGGCCCCTATTTTCATTCATTAATGAAGCACGTTCTAGTTTCCAACAGAATTCTGTGGCATATAACAACCTATAATGCTGGTTGGCAGTATTTTCTGATACTTTCCAGCAATAGCGAGGCAGTAAGTTGATTTTTTTTGCTATTTCTATCCTCTCACTGCCCCCTTTGCCACCAGAGCCTGTCCTTTTTGTGAGCTATTTGCACTTTATAAAAGTCATCTGATTAAATCCTTGCCATTGTAATGTTAAATACATCTATTAATTAGAAATAAAATACATAATGTTCTACTGAAGCAATTCTCTTGTGACTTCAAAAAAACACAAATTTTTCAGGGATATAAATCAGGCAACAGACATTAAATACAGCTGAAACAGCACACTGGTGACTGTGGTTGAGAATGGAAAATGCAATATTGTGCATTACAGTTTCGAACCTGACTCATTCCGATCAAGTAATTGTTCATACCAATGTGGTCTCCTATAAGATAAACGCGATGACACAGTGACTGCTGCTGTTGAGTTGAGTGATAGGTGGTCAGACATCCTCAGATGCAGCATTCCCAGCAGATTCCTGTTTGAATCATTCCTGGTGGTAAGGCCCAATGCAGTCATTAAATTTGCAGTTTGGAAGTGTTGCTGCAGACAGTAGTTTTTGGACATGGGTAAAAGGCGCAGCACCGGTTACGCTTTTCAACAGTGTTGTTGGTGCTTTCGCTGAATGTCAGGTTGTTAGTCACCACTGACACTGCTCTGATGTAGGCAGGCATGAAGATAGAAAATACATATGGACAAATTTCTTCTAAGAACGTTTAATGTGTTTGTAAGAAATTTACAAGCACTTGTTTAATTAAAATAAGCAGGTCAGCATCATCCCTAAACTAATGCTGCCAAGGGGCACAATGTGCGTTTGTTACCAAGGAACTGTGTATTTGAAAAATCTGCCCTGTACATTGTTTTGTCTTTTAGACATTAGAAATTACTGCAATTAATGTTTAATATACATAGAACAGTACAGCACAGAACAAGCCCTTCGGCCCACGATGTTGTGCCGAGCTACGTCTGAAACCAAGATCAAGCTATCCCACTCCCTGACATTGTGGTGCGCTTCATGTGCCTATCTAATAACTGCTTGAAAGTTCCTCCACGCCACTATGCGACTTCACTATCACAGCAGGCAGTCCATTCCACACCCTAACCACTCTCTGAGTAAGGAGGCTACCTCGGACATCCCTCCTATATCTCCCACCCTGAACCTTATAGTTATGCCCCCTTGTAACAGCTACATCCACCCGAGGAAATAGTTTCTGAACGTCCACACTATCTATCCCCCTCATCATCTTAGAAACCTCTAACATGCGTGTATGTTATTCCTTTTCCCCGCTCATTTAATGGAATTTAGAATACACAGCTTAATGTGCCGCTCCTCGATGCCATTCTCAGGAAGTTCCTTGCCCTGCTGCAATCCCAGGTTGTGGAAGACACAGCAGACCATGGCAATGCAGGAGTCCTTCTGGGGGCTGTAATATAGGGCCCCATCAGACCTTTCAAGGCAGCAGAGCTACATCTTGAACAGGCCAATGCACCGCTCAGTAGCAGCTCGTGTTGCACTGTGAGCCTCATTGTACCTGGCCTCTGCTGCAGTCTGGGGTCTCCGAACCAACGTCATCAGCCACGGCCTGAGGAGATGAAACTGGAGCACCCGGAGGAAACCCACACAGACACAGGGAGAATGTGCAGACGCCGCACAGACAGTGACCCAAGCCGGGAATCGAACCTGGCGCACATTCTCCCCGTGACTGCGTGGGTTTCCTCCGCGTGCTCCGGTTTCCTCCACAGTCCACAGATGTGTAGGCCATGATAAATTGTCTCTTAGTGCCCAAAGGTTGAGTGGGGTCACAGGAATAGGGTGGGAAATAGGGCCTAGTTAGGGTCAATTCAGACTTGATGGGCCAAATGGCTCCTTCTGCACTTGAGGGATTTTATGTTTCTAAGGACAACTCACCCCCAACAGGGGGTGACAGGCTCAAACGTTGAGTCAGGATAATCTTTCCCGTCCTAATCGGAGGATGGGCCTTGCCCCGTGAAGGAAGAAATTGTCAAGAACCCCCAATAGGGTGCACTGCGAGAGAGGGCCAACTCCCTCATCCCCGGCACCATGGGACCCACCCCATCAACTGGGCCCAACCAGGTGAAAGACCAGTGTCAGTGCAAAAACACTCAGAGAACCCACTCCTTAACAAACAGGACAATGCTTCACTTCCAAGCACTGTGAGAAACGCAGCAGAGGGCCAGCCCTCCTTCCCAAAATCCCCATCCCACTCCACAGGGCCAGACCAGAACCAGGAGCCGCAGGTGAGGGAGGGGACACCCAACCACCCTCATATAAAGGATACCCAGGACCACTCTAATCCCCAATCCACAGCCACGAATACCCATCTCACCTCAACCTCTAGTTACAGACAAGGTACTCTAGTAGTTCCAATAATACCAAATAAAAAGCTAGTGATCAGTGGACCAGACCAAGCCCTGGCCTCGAAGACAGGATAAAGATTACCGAAACATGGCAGCCAATTTTCAAACTCATTTGGGAATACTGTCACCTCTCGCAGGGACGATAGTGACGTTTAAGGGGCATCTTGACAAATACATGAATAGGATGGGAATGGAGACGTACGGACCCCTGAAGTATAGAAGATTTTAGTTTAGATGGGCAGCATAGTTGGCGCAGGCTTGGAGGGCCGATGGACCTGTTCCTGTGCTGTACTTTTCTTTGTTCTTTGGGCGGGGCCCAGGGGTATACCACACTCTGTCTCCTTTTACTGAACCCTTGAGGATGGGTGACAAGCCACGTGGCAGGATCGCGGCAACATGGAGGCAGGCCTTCACCAGGGAAAGTGCTCTCTCAAGAATATATTTGCTTCCATAAAAGTACACCCCAACTCTTGAGTGTGAGCCCTGACTACCTGCACTGCAGAGGTGGGATTTTCAATCATGACAACATCCCGGTTGGCAGCCATCTGCACACAGCACCGCCAAGGGAGGGGCGAAAATCAACAGCAGCCGTACCACTGCAAGCAGGGCCGCACCCCAGCCCGCTCCAGCTGCTACCAACAAACGAGAATTTAAAAATGTTATCTCGGCTCTTTCTCGCAAAGGCACAAACCCAACACTTCCCGGGACACAGCATAAGCCAGGTAACCCAAGAAAAGACAAATACAGAAGGTGCACTAGGAAGAAAATACAAATTAAAAGATGAGTAATGCTGGTGCTCACGGAAACGCAGCCGATAACGTGACCCCCCCCCCCCCCCCCCCCCCCCCCCCCCCCCCAGCGACATTTAGCATCCGTTACGGGATTTGTGCCTGCGGCTAACAGGCCCACTAAATCATGCCCATTGATTCCTTTAAACAATCTTGTGCTTGTCTAAAAATTGAAAAAATATATTGCAACTTATTGGAATAGATTGTGTTTATTTTACTGTGACTCCCTTAATCTTCAATAGCTTGTTTTCATAATTCAGAACTGATCCATCACAAGCATGTGCATCGTATCATGCCAGTTGTCGTATATCCCATAAAACACGCTGCGGTTTTGCATAAATGTGAATCTCTGCTGCCACCTCCTACTATCCAAAGCAAGTGCAGTTATTATGTTTGATTGTCCTGGGACACAGCTGCTCAGTCAGAGATCAGTTTAAACCTACCTCAACGGTGGCAAACTAGAATGGGCCAAGAAACTAGAGTCTTTGTTTTGCAGGGAGGGGGGCAGGCGGTAAACTAAACTGCTCAGAAGGCCACATGCACTCAAGTCAGATTTTTATTTAGCTCCCTGTCAGTGATATCCCATTAAGGCGTGGAAGTTCATTTTGAATGAGTTCCTGTGCTAAATGTCAGGCAGCTCCCAGAAACTTGAGGCTGAAAGAAATTGCCGAAACCCACCCCGACTTTCCCATCAACCCTCACCCAGCTTGTTTCTAATGTCAAGGCAAGTCACACAGAGAAACGTGGATGTATTAATGCACGCCTCCTGCAAACTGGGTATCCAAATGCTATATACCGATGTAAAGAAAAATACAATTGTCTGTAGCTTGAAAATGATCAAGAATTTAAAATGTCTCATGTCAGCTCAATATCAAAGCAATATCAAAACAATATCACAGAATTGTTACAGCTCAGAAGGAGGCTATTTGGCCCATCATGTCGGCACCAGCTCTCCAAACGAGCATCTTGACTTAGTGCCATTGCCCTACCTTTGCCCTGAACCCCTCAACATTGTTTCTGTTCAAGTAATCAGGTAATGCCTTAGTGAATGCCTCAATTGAACCTGCCACCACTTCCAGGCAGTGCATTCCAGACCCGAACCACTCATGAAAAGGTTTTTTTGAAGCATGTAAGAATTTTGAAGAACAAGAAAAGGCCATTGGGCCTATGATGCCTGAGAATTTCTCCTAATTTTCAGCCATGATTCTAGGCAAATTGACAGAACCCCTGGTGAACAACGACCACTTTTTGCCATTTACCGTAGCTCTGTAAAGATCGCACTAATGTTATACCAGGAAATTGGGAGAAACCGTGTAACACTTCAGAGTTCCAGACATTCCAATTGATCTCTACTGCTCTTCTGTCATCTTTATTTTATCGCTTATTGTCACAAGTAGGCTTCAATGAAGTTACTGTGAAAATCCCCAAGTCGTCACATTCCGGCGCCTGTTCGGGGAGCCAGAATTGAACCCCGCTCAGCTGCCTGGTTCTGCATTACCAGTCAGCTATTTAGCCCACTGTGCTAAACCAGCCCCTTCTGTCGTAACATCTGTCACATTTTCTTTCCAGGATCCCGTCCCATTCTCAAAGGTCTTTCCTGGTGACTTACTTCATAAATCCGCTACCTTTTGAGTAAAACAAAGCTTTCTTAAACTTGAAACCCCAATCTTTAACCGATCTATCCCTTATGTTTGAACTCTTGGCTTTAACCTTTGCAAACAATTTGTCTGGATCAACTTTGAGTAAAACAAACAATGCCTTTAACAAAAAGTGAAAACAGGCCTGTTTCTAGGTCCCTGAGCTGTTGTATGAATCTGTAATGAGTTACTGTTCATGGTGAATGTTGACTGTCGTCTCTTTTCCAGTCCTCTTTGCTGTGTATGGCTGGTGTTCACGCTGGTGTCGTGTCAAATTTTCTGGGCGGCCGGATCAATGTTGTCATGAGTAAAGGCATTCCATACTATGAAAGCACTCTTGCAAATAATGTCTCCTCAAAACTGTAAGTTCAATCATTGAGAAAAAAAATTGCTATGACCATTTGCGTATAACAGTGAGGTTGGGAGAGTTGTGTTAGTAAAGGTATCATGTTAGCCTTTTAAAAGAAAAATCTTGTTCTTGCAGAGCGGCCCCTCCTGTCACTACGCACCAAAGTTGTGCAAAGTCAGCTCAGTGAAGGCTTGGCATCCGGTTTTCTCACTCTTTCCGATATCTTTTGAGAGGCATTAATCCTCTGACTGATATCTCATTGCCGCCACATAACGGAAACTAGAAGTATCGAAAGCTGAGATAACTGAATGTCGGTCAGCTGAATAAAAATGGGAAATGGTTGAAGTGCGCAGCAGGTTAATCAGCATCTGAAGGAAAATGGTTAAGGATTTGGATACGATCATTCATCTCAGTGGAGTGATGGTTTTTATATTCCAGTAAAAGTGCAAATTCAATCCCTTTGGACACAAGCTAGCTGATATTATTAATTATTCAATTTCTTTTGGAACTGCTCGCTCTCTTTCAAGTCACCATCATGATCTCACTCCTCAAATCCTTCATCCCGCACTCCTTACTCTCCAGCGGCCATTTCCTGAAATCTATGAATGTATTATTGCCTCTCCAGTCCATGTCCATATCTCCTTCACAGTCCTATTTGAATCTCCAATCAGGTTTCCATCCTTGCCACTGCAACAAAATGGTCCGAAGCAAATGTCACATTGGGTGGGAGGGGCAGGGGGATTCAACTCCACCCACCCAGAATTTATGGATTTGGGTCAGGTGAGATGAGAAAATTTTGGAAATGTAAAATTTGGCCTGCATCCACCAGCTTCTGGTTTTAACAGGTGTCGGCAACCAACCCATTCTCAAGAGGTGGGTTTGTCATTTAAAGGGGCTGCGTGCCTCATTTAACCTATCTTCCAGGATTAACATTGGCCAACCGGAGGAGTGAAGGCTGCTTCATGATGAAGTGCTTTGACAGCACTGCCTGTAGGCCAAGAAGAGCAGGCGTGCTTCTACCCGGCCCACCAAATGTACAAAAACACTTGTGCTGCAATGTTAAAATTGAACAATGTGTGGTGTGGGCCTCCGCCCCACTTCCCACTCGACTCAAAACCTACCCCAGTAAATGTTATGGTCTATAACTGTAGTATATTGTTCTGCAAAATGTCTCTACTGCTGTTGAGAATGTCACCAATGGCATCCTCCTCCAATACCCCATCTCCATTGTCCTGCATATTGTGGACTTCCTTTTAACCTGTCCCAAGTCATAACCAGAGTACTCCAGCCAGTGGCTTCTCTTACCACTCTTGTATCTTGCGCTTGTTGATAATACCGTAACCTGTCTGCCTGTCTGACCAGTGAGATGTAATGTTCTTTATTTGTATAATTTCTGAAATGACCTGTTCGAACGGAATGGGAATATTTTAAATACAATGTGATCAATATTTAGTAGCTCATGTCAGAATATTTAAAATGGTTAATTCTGAGAAATCCAGTTTCACTGTACTGTACAATTTAATCTTATTAGTTTCTTTAATTTTACAGTGGACCATTATCAGCCAGTCTGTTTACATTCAAGACCAATGGTGAGTATTTGGTCAAATAAGCCTGGTATGACTTTATGTTTTGCATGTCGCCTTGAGCATTGAGCTTCTTCGTGTCTAAATGCTGCAGTTAGAAACTATCACTTCTGTCTGTAGCAAAAGCCTAATGTTTCCCATTGACGTACTGCATCACCTCTTCAGTTAGGCATATATACATCTATATTTACAGATGTAATTTTCCCATTTTTCTTCTGTTCACTTCAGCAACCCATAACACTCACTAGATACAGTTCCAAAGATTCTGGCAACTCTCTTAGCACCTCATCTAAATGGTCATTTTACATCCATAGGCCTTCAGCATAGCAGGAAACAATATGGCATTGCCGGCCTTATTTTGCCGTCCCATACCAACATCTTCCAACAAAGTAGTTGGAACCTGCAAAGTTTTTCTTTTCTGCTCTGCAACACTGGAAACACAGAGGCCAATTACAGTGTTGTAACTACTCTCTCAGATGATTGAGAACATGGGTCATGTCTTTAGGGGTCGGTTCTTGATCTAATGGTGCATTCGACATTCTGAAAGGACCTCTGACAGGATAGACGCTGGACATTGGTTTCCTCTGACTGGGGAATCTAGAACGTGAAGGGCACATTTAACATTTACAACAGTCTTTATTAGTGTCACAAGTAGGCTTACATCAACACTGCAATGAAGTTACTGTGAAAATCCACTAGTCGCCACATTCCGGTGCCTGTTCGGGTACACTGAGGGAGAATTCAGAATGTCCAATTCACCAAGCAAGCGTGTATTTCGGGACTTGTGGGGGGAAACCGAAGTGCCCAGAGAAAACCCACGCAGACACTGGGAGAACGTGCAGACTCTGCACAGTGACCCAAGGCGGAAAACGAAACCGGTCCCTGCCGCTGTGAAGTAACATGTCAACCACTGTACTACCGTGCCACCCATAAGACTGAGATGAGAAGAAATTTCTCCAATTAAAGAGTTGGGCATCTTTTGGAATTATCCACTCATGGGTTCTGGATGACCCATCTCTTGAATATATTTAATGCATAGGCATTTATAGCACAGGAGGCCATTCGGCCCATCGTGTCCACAACGGCCAACAAAGATCTGATGACACAAATCCCATTTTTCTGCACTTAGAACATGGAACATAGAACAGTGCAGTGCAGAAGGAGGCCATTCAGCCCATCGAGTCTGCACCAACCCACTTAAGCCCTCATTTCCACCCTATCCCCATAACCCAACAACCCCATCTAACCTTTTTGGTCACTAAGGGCAATTTATCATGGCCAATCCACCTAACCTGCAGGTCTTTGGACTGTGGGAGGTAACCGGAGCACCCGGAGGAAACCCACGCACACACGGGGAGCATGTGCAGACTCCACACAAACAGTGACCCAGCGGGGAATTGAACCTGGGACCCTGCGCTGTGAAGCCACAGTGCTATCCACTTGTACTACCGTGCTGCCTACCTTGGAGGTTATGGCAGCGCAAGTAAATACCTAAATACTTCTTAAATTTTACAAGAGTTTCTGACTCAACCACCCATTCAAGCAGAGGTCCAGACTCCCACCACTCTCTGAGTGGAGACGTTTCTCCCCAACTCCCCTCTTAGCCTTCTACCTCTTGCCTTAAATCTATGCCCCCTGATTATTGACCCTTCTACTAATGAAAAAAATGCCTTCTTATCCACCCTATCAATGCCCCTCACAATCTTATACACCTTTATCAGAACCCCTCCCAACTCTTTGTTGCTCCAATGAAAACAGCCACAGCTTATTCAATCTTTCCTCATAGCTCAGACTCTGCAGCCCAGGCATCTTCTCTACACCCTGTCCAGTGCAATCACATCCTTTAGGCTGGTATGGACAGGTTTTTGGCCTCTGGACAGAAGATCGGCTACAATGGTATTGAATGACAGGTGAGGTGAGAGTGACTGCCCATGACATCAAGCCAGCATTTGACCAAGTATGGCATCAAGGAGCCCTAGCTAAATTGGAGTCAATGGGAATCGAGGTGAAAACTCTACTGGTTGGAGTCATAGCTGGCACAAAGGAAGATGGTTGTGGTGATTGGAGGCCAATCATCTCGGCTGTAGGATATCACTGTAGGAGTTCCTCAGGGTCGTGTCCTAGATCCATCCATCTTCAGCTGCTTCATCAACAACGGGGATGTTTGCGGATGACTGCACAATGTTCAGCACCATTCGTGACTCCTCAGATAATGACGCAGTCCATGTCCAAATGCAGCAAGACCTGGACAATATCCAGGCTTGGACTAACAAGTGGCAAGTTACATTCGCACCACACAAGTGTCAGGCAGTGACTATCTCCTACAAGAGAGGATCTAACCATCGCCCCTTGACATTCAGTGGCACTACCATCACTGAATCCACCACAATCAACACCCTGGGGGTTATCATTGATCAGAAACTGAACTGGACTAGCCATATTAAAACGGTGGCTACAATGGCTAGTCAAAAGGCTAGGAATCTAGGGTGAATAACTCACCACCTGATGGTGCAGCGCCAGCAACATTCAAGAAACTTAACATCACCCAAGCCAAAGCAGCCCATTTGATTGACATCCCAGCCCATCCTCCACCTTAAAGGTCCACTCCCTTCAGCACCAGCAGCACACAGTGGCAGTAGCAATGCACCACAGCACTCCACAAGACTCCTTCAACAGCACCTTCCAAATCTGCGGCTCTACCACCCAGAGGGACAGGAGCAGCAGATGCATGGGAGCACCACCTCAAAGTTCCTCTCATCGCCGTACAACATGTCAACATTCCTCCTCTGTCACTGTGTCAAAATTTTGGAATTCCACCAGCCCACCCCCTCCCATGGGGCTATGGATGCGCTTTTAGCAAATGGATTGCAATGACTCAGGAAGACGGATCACCATCTTCCCTTGCGATTAGGAATTGGTAATAAATGCTGGCCTTGCCAGTGACTCTCATTTTGGGTTAACAAATTAAAAAGAAATAATGCTGGGACTAAAAGTCATAATCTGGTATGAATATAAGCTCTTGGCCTTTCATGCATTCATTAAAATCGTGTGGCTTTAGTCCTTGTGCGTACACAGCAGGTTTGCAATTTGAGAATTTCAGATGTTTGCTATGTGTTTTATAGGTTGCTATGGAACACTGGGAATGGAGTCCGGTGTCATTGGAGACAGCCAGATCAATGCATCTTCAGTTCTACAGTGGCATGACCCTTCTGGACAATTTCACGTCTGGGGACCAGAAAAGGCTCGTCTGAAGAAGCCTGGTTCACCCTGGGCTGCTTTTCATACTGATGAACCCCAGTGGCTACAAATAGACTTGAAGAAAGAGAAGAAAATAACAGGTAACTTGACGTCAGCGTCATGTTGGCAAAGGTTGATTTTGTATGCAGATCTGTATGAAGTTTCAGGCGAGGCATCTGTTGGTGAAAACCTTGGGGAACCGTCATCATTTATTCCATCTGTTGGCCATTAGCCATTAATCCAAGTGCAAAGAGTCTGTCTACAAAATGTAACACCTGGATTCATGTTCCCGTATATTTTGCTGGTGCAAAAGGTGTATTCTGGAGAAGGAGACACACTGCTAGATTTTGCAAACGGATAAAGTACTATCACCCCAGATTCTGACCTACTTTGCAGTGGGCACAATTGCTGTGGGCGCTAATACCAGCAGTAAATGCATCAATCTCAGATAGGCAGGAGATTAATTGAAATGTTAATATATGGTGGAGATATCCGGCATGCCATTGCCCAACATCGTGGAGAGTAGGTTAATCAGTTTCAATGAAAGGGGAATGCCCTACCTGTCGAAGTGCTAAACTCTGGAATATGCTGTCTAAACCCCTTCACTTCTATGCCTCACTCTTTCTTTGGACGCACCTTTAAAACCTATCACTTTCCTATCGTAACCCCCTTTTGTGACTCAGGACGGAATCTTCCCAAAAGTGTTGGCTCAGGTGTGAAAGCCAGCGTGAAACTCACAGGCTGCACAGCCTCTATGAAATTTCAAAAGTTAAGCAAGAGTTACACAGTCAGCTGGAGTGACGGGGCCTAAGAAAGCCAGCAACACTCAGAATCCCAAGATCAGGGGGCCATATTTAAAGGGTACCCAGATCTCCGATTTAAATAAAAGCCCCTCCCAAAGGCACCGAACCCCTCCACCCACTGACATGGGAACCGCCCCCACCCCGCACGGACACGGAGACCCTTCCATGGAGAAGGCCACTCCCCACAAATAAAGGGAACCCCTCCAAACGCAGACGGACAACCCCCCCCCCCAACCGATATGGGGAACTCGCACAATGGAACTGCTCAGAGGGCCCCCAAGTAATGCGCGGCCATGTCCCTCACCACCTGGCAGCTATACGTACCCGTGCACCCCATGATCATCCTGATTGGTTTTCATGCTGGCTGGTTGGGTAGTTAGGATGAGCGCAGAAGTAGTGCCACCCAGCCCACTAATGTGATGTTAATTCACGCAAATCAGGATCATGCCAATTCTGGGTGTGAACCAATTACAGCAGCGGGGGAGGAGGGAAGATCTCATTCTGAGATATCGCCAGTGTAAATCCTGTTTTTTGGCCTTTCGAGAGATTTATTGGGCAGTACAGGATTTGAAATGAAAATCGCTTACTGTCACAAGTAGGGTTCAAATGAAGTTACTGTGAAAAGCCCCTAGTCGCCACATTCCGGCACCTGTTCGGGGAGGCTGGTATAGGATTTGCGCTCATGGTAAATGGGGCCGTTAGATTTTGCTTTTATGATGTCCCTGTGAAACATTTTGGAATAATTTAATACATGAAAGGTTTTGCATAAATAACCATGTTTTGGTTATTGAGTTACTTGGAAATCTTTTTAAATTCTTTTGGGACGTGGGTGTAACTGGCTAGGCCAACATTTTATTGCCTATTCCTAATTTCCTCGAGAAGGTGGTGGTGCCTTCTTGAACCCCTGCTGCCCATGTGGTGTAGGTACACCCACAGTGCTGTTAGGGAGGAAGTTACATGATTTTGACCCAGCTACAGTGAAGGAGCGGCGGCGATATATTTCCAAGTCAGGGTGGTGAGTGGCTTGGAGGAGAAACTGTAGGTGGACATACATATGGCTAGATATAATTTGCACACATTTTAGTGATGAAGTTATCAACTGAACAACTTACATCAACATTGAAAAACACACAAAGGCCCTTAAAGTAGTAGAAACAAATAAATGTGGAAGTGATTCAAAAGCTTGAGTCAAAGAGAGGTTGATTTTTAAGGAGGTTCTTAAAGATGTTGTGGGAGTTTGGAGTGTCTGAGGCTAGACGACTGAAGGTATGAAAGATTTTCAATTAGGTAACATGTTTCACAATCTTGGGACCTCCCAAAGCACCTACAGGTCATTTGAATGCTTTGGAAGTGTAGTCACTGTTGTAGTGACACTCAACATTGAGGCAAGAGGAGAGGATTTCAGTAAACTCAACTGATAGAAAATAATGGCATATTGCCTTGGGTTTTATCAAACCTGATGGGAATATAGATATCTACAGAATATTGCTGTATGTACAAGGATCAGAATTTTCTAAATCTCTTTACAAACTGCAACAGACAGCAATCTAAAAGTGCCACAAGATTAGTTATGATCAAATATGCAAGTTGTTTAACAATAGACGTTTCTAGCACGTAATGTAATGGTGTAGGAGCTGACCATTGCCTGAAATTCAATGTGTTTTTTCATTAATTTCTGGGATGTATCACCGCAAGGCCAGCAATTATTTCCCATCCCTAATTGCCCTTGTGAAGGTAGCGGTGAGCTGCCTTTTTGAACCACTGCAGTCTGTGTGGTGTCAGTTCACCCACAGTGCTGTTAAGGAGAGAGTTACAGGATTTTGACCCAGTGATAGTAAAGCACAGTCCCAAATCACCTACAGGTCATTTGAATGCCTTGATGGGGTACTTGGGGGTAGTGGTGTTTCCATGCGCCTGCTGCCCTTGTTCTAGGCGGCAGTTTCTGTCGGCACAGTAAGGAGTCTTACAGCACCAGGTTAAAGTCCAACAGGTTTGTTTCCCACCAGACGATAAAATATGAGTTAAGGGGCTCAGCAGGGGAGTTTGAGAAAAGGTGGGGGATGTTTGTGATCGTGTTTGAGGAGCTGTTCATCGTGGGGGGGTGGGTGATGGGGAGGGGGGTGATAAAGGAGAAAAATCTGTACAAACTGTGTAGCTGATTGTTGGGAAGTATGTTTCCTGGGGTTTTTATTTGCTGTAACCTTCTTTGATACAAGTTCGTAATAAAATGCGTTTAAAAAAAAAAAAAAAATTAAGGCAGTAATGGTAAATGATTGGATGTTCTACGAGCTGGCTTTGCAGCAAGCCAGTACAAAATAATGATGGAGTTAGACTAGCTGACTCTCATAAGCTGACTCCACCTGTTAGATCCTTAAGTTAGTGTCTGCTTATATTGTTTCTGTCCACAGGTATAATTACCACAGGTTCCACCCTGGGCGAATATTCTTTCTATGTCTCTGCATACCGAATCCTCTCCCGTCATGATGGTCAGGATTGGAAGGTATATAAAGAAGCCAACAGTGACCTGGACATGGTTAGTACACTAAAGTGAGTTACTGTTTGTAATGCAAAGTTCTAAATTCTATATAACCCCACTGCACTGAGTCTTAATGATATTTGCACTTCTGCAATAGTTGATTATTCATTTTATTTGCTGGCTAATAGACATTAGGATGCCTCGATAATAAAAGTGCTATCAGAATTGAATTGAAAGCAATATCACGTGCCTTTATGTTCTACGTATTTAAAATATTTTGTAAAATGTACTTTACATTTTAAAAGTTCTCAAAACATAGTGTCATTAAAGTTATATTCATAAGTGCGCAGGAACAATAAGGTTATTTTGAAGTATTAACTCCCACTACTTTCCACCGGTAATGGGTTTGTTGGCATGTTTCTGTGGCTTTGCGTGTATGAAAACAATGGGTGGGACTCTCTAAAATCCAATGGGGTTTTGATTTTGGGAGATGCCTTAACTAGCAAATCACAAGTGCTTTGACTACAATTTTCCAACCATTAATGGGAGGGGAGAAAGCACAAGGCATGAAGCCTGTGATTTTCTGACAAGTCACTTTTGTCCAATAAATTAACAACTAGGCACATGGCTAATTTGAAATTGGATTTTGGAGTTGCATTTTTGATTAGTAAATAAATAATATGGGATTATAAATACTATTTGGGTGTGTGCTCGCTGTATTCCTGTTTGCACAGCATATGCACACATGGGTTAACCGTGTGAATTTGTTTGTAACAAGAGTGTGAAATGTCTTTTTGATTGTTATTTGTTGCTGTTTATTGGTTATCTATTAAAGTGTTGTGTAACTAGTGAAAATAGCATCATAGAAACACCAATGAACTGTATGGTCGGTGGCGAGACCAATCAGAATAACTGCTTCAGGTAAGAAGCAAATTCATCCATTAACGAGAAGCGCCAACAGGGCGTGTCATGGCAATGGTCAAGCAGCAGCCAAGCATGTTCTGGATGGCGAGTAGAAGTGGGTCTGGTATCTCTCGTCTGAGATGAAATCGAAGTGTCACTTGAAAGTGCTGGACAAAAGACGAGAAGATGCATTAAGATATGATGTGTCTGATAAATTCATGCGAGACTTCCAAACTCTAGTAAAGAGAAACCACTACAACGTTTTGCACTAAATGATGGACGATGTATGTTAAGTAAATATACGCAAGAAATACATTTGTGTGTGTATTGTGTGTAAGGCATTTTTTTTACCAAAGTTTGTGCATTGGCCAAAAATGGCATCGCAACCTATGGCTAACCATCCAATGTATTTGTGGTCCCAATGATGGTACAGAGCTTCAAAACGTTATACCTGTTTCTCCCTTCCAGCAGTGGTCACTTCTTGACCCGCATTCTCTAATACATTTTATCTCGCTCTGTCATCCACTCTCTTTCTCTCTTTGTTTTTGCATGGCTGCCACATACTGTCTCTTGTTTTACTGCATCTCCCTATGTCCACCATTTACACGAGGATGGCCCGGATTGATTTCAGGAAGAACGGGAGATTGTTTCTTTAAACAAACATCTTAAATGGTGAGGGACACTAGCTTATTTTATTGATCGGCAAAATGCCGAATGGCGAAGAAGTAAGATGGACATTCTCAGAGCTGAGCAGGCTCAAAGAGGCAACACATAATCATCTGAAACTCAGAGCCACTCAAAATCAGTTGGCCAAGTAAATTTGGTGAGCCCGTTAATAGGAATAATGTGAGAAAAATGTGTTTTCTTATTACACTCGAGGAGGCTTCAGTAGTTATTCGAGTATAATTGTTAACTGCTTGTAAATTAAAGTAGCATAAAGGATTCCAGCCTGACCCTTACTGACTATATGGGCGGAATTTTATTCTTACTGGAAGTGGGCGTTCCTGACTCCTGCCCTCCCCGCTCCCCAATTAAGTCTACATGGGAGGGCTTCAGATGGTCTTCCCACCCAGAAACTAATTTAGGCCCTTAAAGGCCTGAGGGCAGCACGGTAGCATTGTGGTTAGCACAATTGCTTCACAGCTCTAGGGTCCCAGGTTCGATTCCCGGCTTGGGTCACTGTATGTGCGGAGTCTGCACGTTCTGCATGGTTTTCCCATGTCTGCATGGTTTTCCTCCGAGTGCTCCGGTTTCCTCTCTCAGTCCAAATATGTGCAGGTTAGGTGAATTGGCCATGCTAAATTGCCCTCAGTGTCCAAAATTGCCCTTAGTGTTGGGTGGGGTTACTGGGTTATAGGAACAGGGTGGAGCTGTGGGCTTGGGTAGGGTGCTCTTTCCAAGAGCCGGTGCAGACTCGTTGGGTCGAATGGCTAGAGTCATTCCAGACTCGATGGAATGAATCGCCAGACACTGCCTGCCTGTCCTAATTACTGATCCTCTTCCTTTGCATCACTGGAGCCTACTCTGTAAGCCTACCACCCTTAGCTTTGCTTCAGCACCAACCCTACAGCCCACTGTACCGATTGTACTGCCAATTCTGGGAGAACTGCCAGCCTCTGATTGGTCGGCTAATCTCAGAGGTGGGTACAACGAGGACTCCCAAACCCAACCAGGTAGTTGCTTGGGTGGTACTAAATCGGGAGCGGGGGGGGAGGAGGCGTGGAATGGCTGTGACAGGGTTGCTGCTGGTTCTCCAACCGTTCTATGTGCCCATCACTGTGAGCGTCAAATTCCACCCAGTGTTTGGCTCGGTCTTTGGCCAGATTGGAGAGGTGTACAAAAGAATTATCTCCTGTTTAGCTTTAAAGGGATTGTCACCTCTCTGGGCAACATCCACAGTCAAGCTTGCATTTCAGACCTGTTTTAATAGTGATGTTGAATGAAAACCAGATGTAGATGTTTCCTACTGCGTGCATAAAGAAACATTACAACAGGTAAGTCACTTAGGCTCATTCTTGCCCTGTTACCGCACCTCCAACCTTTGTTTTCAATTGTAATGTGATGATGTCAAGATGAAGAAACTTAAAAGGGGGAAATAATAAACAAAATCATTTTTTTAAGAAAACAAATGGCTGTCGTGAAGAAAGAAAAATTCTGGTCCCCTTTTTTATTTTCTCAGATATTCCAAGGAAATTCGAACAATTATCAGGAAGTTCGGAACAACTTCATCCCACCCATTCTTGCCCGTTACATCCAGATTAATCCAGTACAGTGGCACCAGAAGGCGGCACTGAAGGTAGAGCTGTTGGGTTGTCAGCCATTCCAGCCTTCATTGGGTAAGATTCCCACAACATATTCGGTGGCAAATTGCAATAGAACTGCAGTGATTCAGGAATGTGGTGATGTGCCACCTTCCTGAGGGCAGTTAGGGGTAAGCAACAAGTGTTAACCTTGTTGATAACCAGAGACGCTCCCATCCCTTGAGAGAATATTTTTTCTTAAACTTTCTTAGTTCCATGGTAGGATCTTTTTTAGGGTTAGATTGAGGCAACACCCTTCTGAGTTGAAATTGCTAAAATTCTGATATTTGTTCAAATGAAACCCAGATACAGTGTCCCATCTTTATAGAGTTAGGCTCATAGTTCATGTTTTAATTTAACATTAAGTTTCATGCTCATTTGAAAAAGTGTGTTGTAGTTGACTGAGGTGAACCAGTTTCAACTGAAATGGAGCTCAGGAAAATATGCAGAAGGAGGAGACTGAGTCGCTGATACTTTTTATCAGATTCCTATACTTGTCTGATGCAGGCTGTAACTGTTAGACAACTAAAGAAGAAGGTCCATTTAGTTCACCATCTACCATCATGATAGTCACATTATATGTTTAAAAAAAAAAAAAATTTAGAGTACCCAATTCTTTTACCCCAATTAAGGGGCAATTTAACATGGCCAATTGATGGGCCGATTGGCCTGCTTCTGCACTGTAAATTGTATATAATTGACCTACCCTGCACATTTTTTGGGTTGTGGGGGTGAGACCTATGCAGACATGGGGTGAATGTCCAAACTCCACACGGACAGTGACCTGTAGCCGGGATCGAACCCAGATCCTTGGTGCCATGAGACAGCAGTGCTAACCACTGCGCCCACCATCATCCTGCCCCGCACATCAAACAACGTTGTTGATTCAACATAGCAGTCAGTCTCTACCAGTTAGTCCACACGGACCCAGAACTGACTCGAGCAAAAGGGTCGATCCTTGGACCCAATGATCCAAGCTTGTTACGATAGAATGCCTACAGTTTGAAAGGATGCCATTTGGCCCATCGAAACTGCACCAAACCTCTAAAGGAGCATCTGACCTAGGCCCATTCCCCCACCCTATCCCCAGAACCCACCTAACCTGCACATCTTTGGACTGTGGGAATAAACCGGAGCACCCAGAGGAAACCCACGCAGACACTGGAGACCGTACACACTCCACGCTGACAGTCACCCAAGGCCGTAATTGAACCCGACTCCCTAGCACTGTAAGGCAGCCGTGCAAACCGCTGTGCCACCACAACAAGGACAACAACATGTCCTCTCAGATAATTTTCTGAAAGACGTGTATCAAATTTGAATTATTCAATGCCTGAGTAGCACAAATTACATCACTAACTTCTCTACCATGGGATGCCATTTGGGTTCCAACGTGAAGAAAATTAGGAACTATTATTGTACCTGCTCTCTATTCTCCAAGTCTTGCTCAAGTACAGCTTTCTGCAAATGCTAAATGGGAAAGAGAAAAGCCAATCATAGAAAATTTTGCAAAACAGCTTTGCAATGACGATTGTAAATGTAATTTGTGACAACACTCAAAAATCAGCTTCCCTAATTTGCTTCTGCTCTAACTTCGGCTGGAGTATGTGGTAATTGGACTAGAACTGGATGCAGCAGCACCAGCTTTAAATTGTGCATTCTGTGATAGCCTATTAGGTGCAAAACCTCCACCCGCTCCAAACATAGCTATCAATGTACGAGGATGGAGGGTCAGAAACCACCAAAGTCCGGACCACTCATCCGATCAGCAGATGTACTCTTGGTACGACAACCATGGGGCTACTTGAGGGGTCCTGATTGGGATCAAAACCTGGACCCCTGAAGAGAATGAGCATGTTTTAAAAGAGATCAGCCAGCACCATGCATGCCAGTGGTGCACACCCATCATCCAGAGACCCCCAGGTGTCCTCCTGTGGCACAGATCATTGATATTGAACTGTGAGAACCATTACACAACCTCTATAAGCTTTGGTGGAGTCAGCAGGAAAGATTCCAAGAAGGCACATCAATGACTCACCAAGGCCCCTTCCACGCACCTTCCAAATCCATGACCTCTACCACCTCGAAGGACAAGGGCAGCAGATACACGTACACTTGCAAGTTCCCCTCCAAGCCACACATCATCCTGACTTGGAATGACATGGTTCACTGTCACTGGGTCAAATTGCGGGAACTCCCTCCGTAGCAGCACCATGGGTGTACCTACACCATATGGACTACAGCGGTTCATAAAGTGGCTCACCATCACCACTCAAGGGCAATTAGGGATGGGCAACAATTAGGGATGCCCTAGACAGCGATGCCCATATCCCATGAACGAATAAATAAAACTCTCCCAGATACCTTCACCCTTGCCCCCTGCAGATTATCTGGGCCTCACCGACAGTGTTCCCTTCTGAAGCAAATGCTTATGATTTGTTCCCAGATTAATTCTGTACACATTAAGACCTATAATAAGTTTGACTTATTTCCAGATCGCCGCTAGTTGTGAATTTCTTGATGAGCTCTATAAAGTGCAACCAGACAACACTTTCTCAGCGTTCCTTCATTGCACTTGCTGTTGCATCCAGACCCTGTCAAGTTGCACTTTTTGTTATTTAAAAACAAAGATAACCCAAGGGTTGGAATTTGACTCTGCTTTCTCTTACCAATGATTTGACCGTGGCATCCACGGTACAGCTACTGTGGGTGCGCCCAGTTCTTCCACATTCAGGTTCTTTACTCTTATCTATTCCCAGACAGTTGTTGCACACAGACATTTGCAAGCATCCTCATAGCTGCCTGTCTGGTTGAGTGTATGATTCAGTATGGTTTGGTCACTTAATTCTCTAGGGGAAAAGGCACAAAGCTTTAGCCTTAGAATTGATTCCAGTTTGCAGAAGAGGAGACTGGCCCTTTAAAGAGAACTTGTCAGAATGCTTAAAATCTTTTCCTGGCTAATTCTGGTTTCACATCACCTTTCTGTTATTTGTTTTGTAGCTCGGGCTCCACCTCAGTCTCTGCCTCCTGTGCTCAGCACAGAAATCCCTCCAAGGTTTGATGCAACTACGTTTACGGCAGAAATCAAGAACAATTCAGTGACTCCTAAGGTGACCAAAGGTATGCCAAACCCATCAGTGAGGTCTTTTACTCACTGAAACATTGCTGGCTATTCTGACACTGATATTAGTCAATCATATTATAGGGATTGAGCCGTTTTGCAACCAGCTGGAAATATTAATAGATAAATAATGTTATCTTTTTAAGATGCAAACCAATTAAATTTGAAACATGAGTTAATGGCAATAACAGCATTATTACACCTGTGATCAGCAAGTCATGTCTGTAACTGGATGACTCCTTAAACTCCCTGGCATAAGTTCTCAGTTTAATTGGCGAATGAATGGTGTGAGAATCACTAATATGTACGGTAATGTGTAAAGCTTATTCTTAATTAAGTCAGCTGATAGAATTAGAACAAATGGCTTTATAATCTACAGCTTGACAGTGCATGGCGGGACAGTGCAATCAGATACAATTGGAGCAAGGCTACTGGTTTTCAATTTTCACAGAAAAATAGGTGAAATTCTGGAATGGGGGGCGGGATTCTCTGATCCTGTGTTGACGTCGGTCATAAACTTCGTCGCGTTTCTCGCCGGTGTCAATGTGGCCTCAGGATCAGCAATTCTGGCCCCTACAAGGGGGCCAGCAGGTCACTGGAGCGACCCACGCCGCTCCAGCTGCTGATCCCGGCGTCAACTGGACGTTGCAGGGTCCGCGCATGCGCAGTGGCTCCCTTCTCCGTGCCGGCCCCGACGCAACATGGCGTAGGGCTACAGGGGCCGGCGCGGAAGAAAGGAGGCCCCCTGCCCAAGAGGCCGGCCCGCCGATTGGTGGGCTGCGATCGCGGGCCAGGCCACAGCGGAGGCCTCCCCCCCCAACCCCCCCCACAGACCACCGCCGGACCCTTCCATGCCGAGGTCCCGCCGGGTAAGACCACACGTGGACGGCTCTGGCAGGACTCAGGTGTTTTGTTACGGCCTCCGAGGCCGAGAATCGGCGAGGGGGCAGCATAGAGTGGCCCACGACCGGCGCCGTGCCGACCACACCGGCAGCAATGGCGAATCGCGTCAGGGCGCGTCGATTCTCCGGCCCGGCCCCGGGCTGAGAGAATCCCGCCCGATATCTTCAAAGCCCTGGTAAAAATCCAGAAATCCATCTCAGCATTTGCCTTATTTAATCAAATCAGTGTGTTGATTACAAGACATATCAGTCAGAGAGGTTGTGGTGTAGTGGTGTTGTTACTGGCTGGTAATCGATAGACCCAAGTTAATGCTCTGTGGTCCTGGGTTTGAATCCCATCATCGTGCAATTTGAATTCAATAAAAATCTGGAATTGAAAGTCTAATGATGACCATGAAACTTGCTGGCTGTCGTAAAAACCCATCTGGTCCACTAATGCCCTTCAGGGAAGGAAATCTGGCGTCCTTGCCCGGTCTGGCCTACATGTGACTCCAGACTCTTAATTGCCCCCTACTGAAATGGCCGAGCAAGCCACTAAGTTCAAGGACAATGAGAATTAATTTTTTAAAAAGCCAGTTTGCATCTGATAAATAAAGCCGCAGGTTTTCTGTTTTGATGGCACTGAACAGAAGTACAAAGTTCTGAAGGGCAACTAGGGGTGGGCAATAAATGCTGGCCTAACCAGCGATGCCCACATCCCATAAATGAATTTAAAACAAAAAAATCTCCGAAACCCAGTGGAAATCTGGGAAGATTTAACTTAGTCAGTGGTCATAATACATTCAACCTGAACATATTTCCTCAAATTTTTCTTTTCATCCTTTAAGCCTCCACACCTGAAGCTGGCTGTCCGTAGCTGGATGTGATTCCAAATGGAATATGCTACAGACTGTCCCAGGTGGTAGGTCGTTTGCGCTAGCAGTGACCGTCGATGTGCTATTCTTGCCATGAAGGCCATCACAGATGTTGAACCCCTGACCATTTCTATTATATTTGTGTCAGCTGTTGCAGCTAATAATAGTTTACTCAGCACCATGCAAGGATTGGATTGAATTTAGTCCTTCCTTGTCTGAATTAAGTTGTGTTGCCTCAGGACCTTAGCTTATGGTGCAGAACTCTTGAACTACCAGGGGAGATTTAACTCCCAGATACTCCCATGTACCGTTAGTAATCCTTCTGACCCGGTTGCCATGCGGTCTCGAGTAGAATTCAGTTAACTCCTATTAACCCACAGCTTTCATGAGGTAAGCATTTCAATACCTTTTAGTGCAAAGGTCAACTGTGACATAGTAAAGTGGTAACCAAGGCAAATCAATCAATTAAAAAAAACTGTTTCCTCATTGATCTGAGTTGGCAATACAATTACCAAGTTCTGATGTAGAGTTAGCCATTACTTGTTGATAGCACTGGCTGGAGTTTTTTCATCCTACTTTTTATCCAATGGTACAACAGGTCCAATTTTCCAAAGCATTCTGTGCCCCTGAATATCCACCAGGATAAGGTTTGAGAGGCTCAAATCCTCTTTTCGGTTTCTCCCAGTTGCATTCTGTCACTATGTCATATAATCTGCAGCATTTTTAAAAAATAAGTTATCTGCATGTGCACCCAACTCATTTGGAATGAGTAGTTCAACTTGAAGGAGACTTTCAAGATGATTGAGCTAAACAGGAAGAATTTTCTGGATGACTTGCACATGTGAAATTAGTGTTACCGGTCATGTTTATAAAGGTACAAAGACGTATTGCACTATGCTTCATTGCTCAATATTACACATGCCTATCCAGCCAAGAATATAGATTTGTACAAAGCTATAGAATATCATCAAGCGCCTCTAAGTTTGTATATAATATTATTGGTACAAGTACAACTGATATTATTGAAGGTTCTGCTGTGACGTTTTGTGACTGTAAATGCTATTTTTCGCCAGATACTTTAGAAGTGTTTGCAAACACAAACTGTTTAGTTTCGCATTTCAGATTTAAACATAGAAATATGAGATTACTGGCCTAATGGATCCTTTTTTGTCAAAGTTAGTCTGTACTTGGCTTTAGCTGAACTGCAGCTGTTTTCAATGGGTTTCAGATGTGGCGTTGGCGGCTGTCCTGGTGCCTGTGTTAGTCATGGTGCTTACTACCCTTATATTGGTCCTTGTATGTGGCTGGCATTGGAGAAACAGGTGAGCAAATGGTCAGCCAAGAAGCAGGGATTGCACAAATAAAGTTTATATTCTTTTGAAAAAATAATGAATAGCCTTGTTTAAACTTTTGAAATACGATTCCAAATAATTCAATGATAAGGTGCAATTTTTCTATTGAATCAGGCTTTTGGATATAAAAAAGTTAAAGCTGACTTAACGCAAAAAGAAAAATAATGTTTTACATTACCATTTATTAACTTTTGATGGAGGGTTGGACAGTCACAATTATTTCTGGATATGGACCTTTGTTACTAATAATCTCTATTCTAACTACACAAATTGTTTACTGGGGGTAATATGCATGCATTTCCTTCTCTGGTGCAGCAGGTGCATTGTGAAGTATTACATCCCATCCATTCAACTGATAACTGAAATTATTTCCATTGCAGAAAGAAGCCTGTCGCGGGGCCTTACAACTTGCCCTATTGGGATCGTGCAGGTGAGTGATGCTCCATCTAAGCGGGCAGATAGGGAGCATGGTTTAGCATCTCATCCAAACGTATGATAATACTGCACCAGCCTAAGATAGCTGTTCAAGTCAGCAGTGAGGCCTGAATTTACCATCGTCTGATTGACGTTGTCAGTGTTCATGCTGAAGTGGTTACAAGGTGACTGCATTCCTGTGAATCAGTGCAGCATTTTCAAAAGCAAAATAACTGCAGTTGCTGAAAATCTGAAATAAAAACAGAAAATGGTGGAAATACTCAGCCAATCTTAATTAACATTTCAGGTCGGCAACCTTTTGTCAGAACTGGAAAGGGGAAGGGTGAAAAGAACAAGGGTGCAAGCATCAAAAGATTGTGGTATATCAGGAAATGGTGACCAGGAACCAGATGGCACCAAACGTGCGTTCCAAAACTGTAGAATGTTGTCCATTTCTGAAAATAATTTCATTTACTTTTGAGTATGAGGAAGATTGAACACTTCTTTCTGCATATTGTTCTACATAGCCAACAGCTCCATTGTACATATGTAAACCCATTTACTGGGAGTAATGTGTTTGCATTTTCCTCTCTGATGCAGTAGAACTCCATAGCTCAGTGGTCAAAGAAAACAATAAACTCGAGTCAAAGGCTGTACAATAAATCTTGAATTCAACAGTGAGTACAGAGAGAGGAGGAAAGGACTTTAGGAATGCATATGTGGAGTTTAGAAGCAACATGACCAGATAAGCTCGGAGGACGATGGGCCCTATAGTGAGCAATTTAAGAAAAAGAAAAATTGCAATGGGAACTACAGATGAAAGAGAGATTACCAATCAGTTTAAAAGTTTTATCTGTAACAAAACTTAATGTCAAGTTGGTGTCAAACTAATGCAATACATTTTATAACTTTATGAAGTCAAAGAATTTGAACTTGTCTAATAATATTGGCTTTAAGTGTAATAAATGTAGGGAGGTGGCTTTACTTTTGTCATTTAATGAGAGACCCTGGGATTAGGTGATTATTGCCGACCAATGTTGACAATTTGCCGCACACACAAATCCATGGCCACATGGAAGCATTCCGCTGCCAGCAAATGAATCACAAATGGAAAGTCTCGAGTGGTCCAGACTTTATTACGGTTTCAAATAAAAGATGGGATTTGGTTGGCTTTTCTTCCCCTTCGGCATTTTTTATTTCCAATTTTTGTGACATTCCCGAAAGCCTGATTGGACAAATGTGTTCCTTGACACTTGAAATAATGGTGCAAGCAGATTTGGTAGTAACTTGCAAAAGGGAAGTGGATGAAGGGAAAACATGTATGATGCTATGAGGGGAAAAAACACAGGAGTGAGGCTAATTGGATAGCTCTTTAAAAGAGCCCGCCTGAGCACAATGGGCCAATAGGTAGTGAAATAGCACTAAGCCAATACTTCCACATTCATTGGTTCAGAGAAGGAAATTATCTTATAATTTGGTGCGTTTGAGTGAGTTGATCAATCTGCACCAATACTTCTTTTCACAAAGCGGAATTCTCTTGGGTAACTTTTGCTGCTGCTGATAATATTCAAAGAATATAGATAGCCTGTGTAGCACTTCTGCCCCGCAGTACTGTTTGTGACAATTTAACTAACTGGGAATTATGGTGCAGGCTGGTGGAAGGGAATGAAGCAGTTTCTACCTGCGAAAAATGCTGAGCCTGATGACGCTTCTGTGCGCTACAGCAGCAGTGAGATGAACCGCCTGAGAGCCCGAAATGCCAGCACAATGATCCAGACCGAACCTGCAGGTATTCGAGAGCAATAAACCTAGATACTGAACAATCAATTAATAGAGGCAGTGTCGTGAGACCGCTCTCTATGAAACAGGGTCAATAGTGTCTTGCTATGGTCACTACTGCAGAATGAATTGTTACGTACTTAAGTGGCTGCAAACTGCTTTTTCTTTCCCACAGGAACTCTTTTGCCAGGAAATTTGACAATGTTAACTCTCTCTTAATGCCAGAATGTGCTGTATTCAAGTTTTTGGAAATTATGCCCTATGCCTGTTCTGATTATTGATCCGTGTTCTCATGTGTGTTTCCTTTGACTTAAACCATCCTGTCGACATTTCTCTCTTTTCTGGGAGGTGCTACCTTGAGATCTACAAATAATTATGATGTGGCGATGCCGGCGTTGGACTGGGATGGGCACAGTAAGAATTCTTACAACACCAGGTTAAAGTCCAACAGGTTTGTTTAGAATCACTAGCTTTTGGAGTGCAGCTCCTTCATCAAGTGAGTGAAGAGGTGGGTTCCACAACTACATGTATAGACAGTCAATAATGCAAGATGATATTTTGAATGCAAGTCTTTGCAGGTAATTAAATCTTTACAGGTCCACACAGAGCAACTGGAGAGAGGGATAATCACAAGTTAAAGAAGTGTGAATTGTCTCAAGCCTGGACAACCCAATATAGACAAAGTCAATGATGCAAGATGATGCAGGAAAGGGTGTCCCGAGGCGAGACATTGCAGACGCTGCAACAACGAATGAACGTACATCACGTGACAATTGCCAGGCAGGAATATTCCCTTCCAGTCGGGGAACACTTCAGCAGTCAAGGGCATTCTGCCTCTGATCTTCGGGTAAGCGTTCTCCAAGGCAGCCTTCAGAACGCACGACAACGCAGAATCGCCGAGCAGAAACTGATAGCCAAGTTCAACATGCATGAGTACAGCCTCAACCGGAACCTTGGATTCCTATCTCATTACATTCACCTCCCCCCACCATCTGGCTTGGCCGTGCAAAATCCTACCAACTGTCCTGGCTGGAGACACTTCACACCTCTTTAACCTGTGATCATCCCTCTCTTCAGTCGCTTTGTTTGGACTTGTAAATACTTCATTACTTGCAAAGACCCGCATTCAAAGTATCATCTTGCATCATTAAGTTTGTCTATATATGTGGTTCTGGAAACCCATCTCTTCACTCACCTAATGAAGGAGCTGCACTCTGAAAGCTAGTGATTCAAAACAAATCTGTTTGACTTTAACCTGGTTTTGTAAGACTTCTTACTGTACAAATAATTAATAATCTTTATTGTCACAAGTAGGCTTACATTAACACTGCAATAAAGTTACTGTGAAAAGCCCCAAGTCGCCACATTCCGGCGCTTGTTCGGGTACACCGGGAGAATTCAGAATCTCCAAATTACCTAACAGGCATGTCTTTCGGGACTTGTGGGAGGAAACTGGAGTACTCAGAAGAAACCCACGCAGACACGGGGAACGTGCAGACTCCGCAGTGACCCAAGAGGGAATCAAACCTGGGGCCCTGGAGCTGTAAAGTAACAGTGCTAGCCACTGTGCTACCGTGCTGCCAGCATTAATCAACAGCCTGTTCATTTATCCGTACTATGTATACCACAAAAAACTCAAGAGAAACAAAAGTTTTTTAAAAAGCTTTTAAAAAAAGAATACAGCAATTTAACATTTTGATTTCCTAAATTTTTACATGTTCAGTCCGTTTTTAGCTCAATACAATAAATCTACATATCATCATCTGTCTCATTGTGCAATTAAAAAATCTGTTCATTTGATGGGTAGTCTAATAGCAAAGGTGATCAATCTTCATCTAACCCATTGTCAACTAACACCTGCATTCTACGATCATGGCCGGAATTCTCCGCCACCCGGGAACTGGCGGGGGCAGGAATCGCGCCGATCGGCGAGCCCCCTGTGGCGATTCTCCCGGCCCGCGATGGGCCGAAGTCCCGCCGCTGAGAGGCCAATCCCGCCGCCGTGGTTTCAACCACCTCTGGTGGCGGCGGGATTGGCGGCGCGAGCGGGGTCCTGGGGGGGGGGGGGGGGGGGGCGCGGGCCGATCGGACCCCGGGGGATGCCCCCACGGTGGCCTGGCCCGAGATCAGGGCCCACCGATCGGCAGGCGGGCCTGTGCCGTGGGGACACTCTTTTTCTTCCGGCGCTGCCACAGTCTCCACCATGGCGGAGGCGGAAGAGAACCCCCCTACCGCGCATGCGCCGGTGGTGATGTCAGCTGACGCACTGGTGCATGCGCGGACCGGCGAAGGCCTTTCAGCCAGCCCCGACGCCGGCCGGCAGGCGCCAAAGGCCGTTGGTGCCGGTTTTGGTGACAGTCGGCGTGGCGCCGACCACTCCGGCGCGGGCCAAGCCCCCAAAGGTGCGGATCCCCGCCCATGTGTCACTAAATGGTGATAAGAGTCTGGAGTCCTGGCTGAATTTTTCACCTGTCTAAAGAGCTACTGGGCCCTGATGAACGTCTTGATTTGTACCCACTCATTCTCTTCGGAGCAGCATGTTTCATTTTGCTGACCACACATTCAGGTGCTTCCATTTCAATAAAACAAAATGTCTGCTTGAGCTATTTTATTACTTGAAGAAGATTGAAGTTCAAACAAATATGTATTATATGTTGACTACCGACCTCGTTCAAATTTTCTAAATATAGTTTGTGGTAAAAGGTTCAGATTCTGCCCAAAATATTATATAACAAAGCTAGTTCCTCTTGCTTGATATGGTTGCATGGCTTATTCAAATAGTAGTGGTGATCTGGCCAAGGGCAGGTCCTCTGCTGATTTCTCTACACCCTGCAGCCCATGCTTTCCTCTTCAGTTGCTCAGTGAGCATTATGACGAGGGAAAAGAATAGATGAGGTGGTTTCCTGTCGCCTTCCTCATGTGCTTAAAGGAAACACAAATCCTGCTCCTGAAGGATCCTCCACCTCTGAGCAGTTGTTGTCCCTCGAGGTACTATCTCTTCCAACATCATCACCAAAAATTTGATTAATCTGCCATTGGCCATGGCTTGTAACCAGGTGTATTGGATCCGTACCTGCATCTGGGGGGGATTGACAAAAGGTCAGGGAGGACCATTCCCGCTGAGGTTTCAAATGACTCTGTTACCTGACTTATTCAAGTGTCCATTCTTTAAGCATGAGCTCACAGTAAGATATTTTTGCCCCCTTCTGGTTTTCAGAGATCTATTTTGGGGCTGGTTGCTTTGCTCCATGAATCTCTAGTTTATGCGCATTTTATAGCTGCAGAGTATTTGTCCTCCAAATTGCACACTGCACACGTGTATGGAGCTACAATTGAGATGAGGACACTGCAGGCATTGTGTCTCAGATTCAGCAGCTATTTACAGGGCACTATTGCGAGAGGGAGGAGGCATGCTTCTCTCTTGTTCTCCCAGCTTGTTTGGTAGCAACATCACAAGAAATGGTGTCATGGAGGAGACGGAGTATAATATCCATAGATCATAACTATCATACTTGGACCAAAGTGCAGAAAAGTGAAACAATGCCTCTCTATCATTCAGAGGAATAATGATATGGTGTTATGTTTACAGAATACGCCCAGCCACTTGTGGCAGGAGTAACAGGGACGCTACGACAGGGGTCCACTTTCAAACCAGAGGAAGATTCGGAAGCAGGATACAGTGACCCAGATGGGAACGGTCACTACGATGCTCTTGTGTCTGAGATTTACCATGCATACGCAGAACCTTTGCCAGTTTCAAGCCCTGAATACGCCACTCCAATCATAATGGAAATTTCTGGTCACACAACAGGAACTATGGGATCCGCAGCAGCATCCACCTTTAAATCAGTGGGAGGCACAGGGCCTTCCATGGCAGGTAGTCTAAGCACATTGTTACCCAAACCTGAGGCTGCCTCTTCTGGGCAGGTAGGCTATGATACACCCAAAGGAACGGTGGTCCCAATGCCTGCAGAGGAACTAGGTTACCAGGTACCAATCAGCGTACCACAGATACCAGCAGCATCAGATGCTGAGTGAACTTCCAAAAGGAGACAGCATACAGAAGGTATTTTGGTGGGAAGAAGAGAATGAGTTTAAACGAGCATTGCTGCAGCGGAAGAAAATGATTGTCCAAAGATAATGTGTTGGCAAGTTACCATGATGACTGCTCAGAAACTGTTGCCTGTTAATGGATGGAATATGGAGTTGTCTTGAATGTTGCCGTTCAACTGCATGTGCCTGGATTGTAGGGGTTGATTCATACTGGTGTGGCATTCCATATCGTCTGGTACCAAAGGGTTATTAGATAGTGCTCCACGTTAAAAGGTGGGAAAATTGTTGATTCTGGTCAGTCCATTCTGGTTCAGCTCAGCTCATTTTAAGCTGTTAACTACCAAAACACCATCTACCGAAATCTGAATTAAGGAAATAACCTTACAGAATTGCTTCCGATGAGCAGGTCTTAAATTGCAAGGGCAGAAGACAACACTTTAATGTCAGTGTGAGCGTGGTTATGTGGGAGAGACGTGGTAATGGCCTGGAGAGAAAATTCTGTCCCTATATACATACTGCAGTTTATCCCAACAGACTTGAGGACCAGGTTAAATAGCTGGTCATGTAAAGTTCCTCAGGGATTCTACCAGATATCTACTGTAACTCATAGAGCAACATTACAAACAGATGGCAACGGTGCTCTGGAGTTCTGTCTCTTTTCGACTGAAGTTGTATTGAGACCTGTGGAACCCCCATGTGAGGGTAATTATTTTTTTAAAAGGGAGGAAATTAAAATTAGTTTTCATATCACACTTTTTAATGGCATATTGTATTCTGTAAATTGGATCTGAACTTGCTCCTGGAACACAATAGAGCCGATTGACCATAGTTAGTTATCGATATGTTACACAATTAATGCAGACTTCTCCGTGAGGTGTGTTTCCCTTTGCAGACAGGTTTTTAAAAAATAATTTTATTCAGAAAATGTTTTCAATTATGACATGCAGAATAGCATTGCAAATTTATACAACTTTTATAAAAATATCCCTGCAACACAGCCTTGCCTAACCTGGATTAACCCAGTACCCACCCCCGTCTATTTGCTGATGACAACCAGCTCCTTAAAAAAAGATTATGAACGGCATCCACCTCGAGTAGAACCCCTCCAATTCCCTAATGGCGTACTTAATTTTTCCCAAATGCAGGAATTACGACAAATCCCCCAGCCATGCCAACCTTAGACGGCACCCTCCATTCAAGCAAGACTCGTCTCCGGACTATTGACAGACGAAGTCCAAGACTTCAGCCTTCCTCTCCTCCTGCAGCGCTGGCATTCCCTACACTCCAAAGGTCGCCAATATTGGGCACGGCTCCACTCCCAAAATCTCCGACATTGTTTCAAAGAAGGAAACCCAGAACTTAACCAGCTTAGGACAAGACCGAAACCTGTGCAAGTGGTTCACCGCTCCCCTCGAACAATGCTCACACCTATCCTCTACACCAGGGAAGTACCTACTCATACATGCCCTGGTCAAGTGTGCCCTATGCATCACTTTCAAATGTATTAAACTTAACTTTGCACACAAAGGAGGTGTAGTTAACCCTATGCAGAGCCTCGCTCCAACCGCCAGCCCCTCCCCCCACCTCCATAAAACCAAACCTAACTCTTCCCATTTCTCCTTTACTTCCTCCAGCGCCACCATCTGCCCATATATATTTGAAATCTTCCCTTCCCCTATCTCATCAAGAGACAACACCTTGTCTATAAGTGAAGGTGCCGGCAACCCAGGAAACGAAGAGTGCTCCTTCCAAACCAACAATCGCACCTGCAAAAACCTAAACTCATTCCCTCTCGGGAGTTGAAACTTTTCCACTACCTCCTCCAGCTCAGCAAATCTACCCTCCATGAACAAATCCCTTAACCTCTCAACCCCTTCCTTCTTCCAGATCTTGTACATCGAGTCCACCCCAGCCGGTATGAACCCAGGGTTCCCACAGATCAGCGTCAGTAGCGACATAGGCCCTAATTTAAAGTGCTGTCTGAATTGATTCCATATTCTCAGAGAGGATATTACCACTCCACTGGGAGAGAACCTAGCTGAAAAAAACAAAAGAGGAGCAGTAACAAGTGCCCTCAAACTTGAACCTATACAAGACACCTCCTCCATCCACCCCATACTGACCAGGATCCTTAAACCACCCTTGTACTTTCTCAACGTTTGCCCCCTAGTAATAATACAACAAATTAAGTTGTACTGCCTGGGCCCTTGTAAGAAAGCCCTTCGAGAGGGGGTCTTGTCCGCCCAAACAAAAGTCGAATTAAATCCTTAATCCTTGACCCTACTTTTAAAAAAAAAACTGAGGAAGAAAGACTGGGAGACATTGAACCACAAACAAGAACCTCGGGGATTGTTCATCTTAACCAACTCCACCCTTTCTTCCAAAGACAATTGGAGGGCATCCCACCCCTTCAACCCCTCTACCAGACTGGCCTGGTTCAACTTAGACAACGTGGCCCAATCATGAGCTACCTGTATTTCCTGATACCTAAAACTAGACCTAGTCGACCAAAATGGTAGCCTCTCCAGATCAGCGCTCATCCCCAAGAAAGTTCACAAGAAAAACGTTGCTCTTGCCCACATTCAATCTATATCCCGAAAAGGAACCAAACTACTTAAGTACCTCCATTATGCTCCCCACATTAGAGACAGGATCCGTGACATATAACAACAAAACGTTTGCATACAGGGATACCCTATGCTCTCTACTTCCCCTCTCTATACCCTTACACTCAGCCTTCGACCTAAGTGCGATGGCCTCAATCATCAAAGCAAACGGTAACTGAAAGTACTCCAAACTCAGTCCATTGGTACAGACACTCACAGTGGGTGCCCTACACAAAATCCACAAAATGAATTTAGGTCCAGTACCTTAATCTTCATCGTCAGCAATCTATCCCTCCTAACTGCTAGCAGAGTGACCCCCATCTGGGCGAAAATCAAGGTTATACACCAGTGAATCAGCAAACAGCCCCCTACCCAGACCCAACTGTAATAACTAATGAACCAGGAAGGGAAAACTCATACCCAACCCCCCCCCCACCATGCACAATAATACACATAATACCAATAATACAGAACAAATACAGAAAAATCGCAGAAATATTAAAAACAAAAGCGAACACTAAGGTGTAGCCAACAACTTCATTCACTCTCCCCCAGGCAGTGCTTCTTTATGAAGTAATTCACTTCCTCCGGGTGCGTTAAAATGTTGGTCCCTGCCCCTGAATGCGATCCAATGGCAAGACAGGCACAACACCCCAAACTGTACTTTACTGTTATACAGAGCCGCCTTGGCCTTATTAAATCCAGCACATCTCTTTGCCAGTTCTGCCCAACGTCCTAATAGATTTAGATTCTGACAGGCGGGCCCTCCCATCCACATTCTCGAGTGTCCTTCGCCAACCTCAATGTTGTTTCTGTATCCAAGTCTAATTTTGATCGCCCCAGATCTGGGCTTCTGTCGCAATGACCAGTGGGCCCGGTCTACTTCAGGGGGGTTCACGAAGACCCCCTCCCCCCACCAGCTTCCCAAACATCTTCATCACATAATCCGTGACACTTGCACCTTCTATGCCCTCCGGCAGCCCAACGATCCTCAAAGGTTGGCGTCCAGAGAGATTCTCCAGGTCATCGGCCATGGCCTTCAATATCTTCTGCCCCTCCACCATCATCGCCACTTCTGCTTCCAAGAGGGCAATCTAGTCACTATGGTCAGCAACCATCTCCTCTACCTTCTGAGTTATCGAGCCCCATGCCTCCAGCCGTCATTCCACCCTGACCAAGGTTACACTGGCATCTCAATTGCTTTAACCAGGTCATCAGAGACCGTTTGTCTCTCTTTCTTAGGCTTCTCCATTGTGAATTCCACCAGCCTCTTAGTTGTCCATTGAGAGGGCAACGACGGCACAGGGACCTCCACCATTTTCCCCCCTTCTGCGACACGAGGGCCTTCCAAGTCAGACCAGGACCCCTTATTCAACTTGTTCCTCGTATTATTATTATTATTTTTTTAATTTAGAGTATCCAATTCATTTTTTCTAATTAAGGGGCAATTTAGCATGGCCAATCCACGTACCCTGCACATCTTTGAGTTGCGGGGGCGAAACCCACGCAAACACGGGGAGAATGTGCAAACTCGACACGGGAGCCGGGACCGAACCTCGGACCTCAGTGCAGTGAGGCAGCAGTGCTAACCACTGTGCCACCGTGCTCATATGTTCCTCATATTATAACCACCAGACATCACAGGCCAGAGGAAGAACCAAAACTCTCTAACAACACCGCTTTTCTTACTAAACAGCACCCGTTGAACGGGCAAAAAGAGCCAATAAATGATTCCCAAGCAGGAGCCATGTGTGCAACCGTTCACCTCATGGCCACCACCGGAAGTCTAGGGTTTTTTTAACGCAGTCTGAGCAGCGTAGCTGTCTAGAGAGTTTGAGTTGTTTTCCAATACCCTCACTTTCTGGATGAAATGGTTGCCATAGTGGCAATTTTTACCATTGGGCTGATGGAGCTACAACCTTTGACCCGTATTTTGATGCTTTTTAATCCATTGGAAGCAAGATCTTATTGCTAATTTGATTGTCACTCCCAAGCCTTGAGAGAGAAAGAGAAATGGATGACACTAACACTAAGGCCAGGAAGTTCCTATGGCAAGCATTTTGTGCTGCGATAAATGCTTACATAATTAATGGGCGGGATTGTGCGGCGCGCCCCTGTGATTCTCCGTCTCGCCAGCCGGCCAATGTGGTTTCCTATTGTGGGCAGCCCCACGCCGTCGGTAAATCCCCATGCTGCTGATGAAACGGAGAATCCCGACAGCGGAGAATCCACCCCAATAGGTTTTATGCAAGACAAAATAATAAAGGTCACAGCGTGATGATTTGGGGTGACTGCTTCTTACGCAGCAAATGCTACATACATTTACCGCTACAGGGTCTCCCCCAGCCACCCCACCACTCTGTCACACATTGCTGAGAGTCTAGCATATCCTGGGCTCAACGCCCAAGTACTGACCAGTATTTTCCACGATCTTTAGGCTGAAGAAAGGGTAGGTGATTTTTCAGAGATCCAGCTCCTGGCACAGCTCTTGGCTGAACAGGAGCACAGATCAGAGGCCAGTGTGTCCAATCTTCCAAGTTGTACTACTGTCAAGTCAGACTACATTTCGAGAGGAGAGCTGCTTAAAAAGAAAGCTTTAGTTTTCCTTTTAAGCTATTATTTATCTTTTTCTGTCCATCTCAGCCCCTCTCTCTCTCCCCCTGCCCCATTGCTCCCGTTGATAAATGTCCTTCATAATGACGCTGAATGGGCATTTGAACATATTAGATTGATAGAAATTAGAACTAATGAGAGACACAGTCAGATCCAAAAAGATGCTGAGCTGACCTGTAAATTTATTCATATTAAATTTGAATGTTCGTCTAAGCACAGTGGGAAGGAAACCTGAAAGAATCAAGTTTATTTTGCACTCCTGCCATTTGAAATTTCTATTTTGTTAGAAAAATGAATGTAATAAATTTCCATTTAGTATTTCTGTCCCTTTATTCTTTGAGAAAAGCACTCCTGTGTCAGATTACACCATAAATATGGACGCCCAGAATTGCATTTGCCATTAAAACCCCCCATGGTATGAGTCATTCTCTACAAGAATGTACTTTTTTTTGTTGTCTTACCTCGGCATGTACTGTAGACCGTTTATTGTTTGTATATTTTGGTAGATTTTAGAATGTGTGCATAGAATGGAAGAGATTTTCTTTTGATGATCTGTTGATATATGATTGAAATATTTGTACGTAGGTTACCAGGTGAAAGTAACTGGTTGGTAGAAAGTTAATGAAGCCCTCGAGTCTCCGTGGTATTGTTTACCTGGTTGAATCCAGACTTGCTCTCATCTCATTCCGGTTCTAATAGCTCATATTCCAGCAAACCCAAAGCGGCCAGTTCATTTCCCACTGCTAAACTGGCGTGTTGGGTTGGTTTGTTACACATTTTATTGCATAGTGTTGAGGCTATTCATTTTGAAACAACAGTCCAGGATTGTTCTGAATGTTCTCAATATCTGAATTTCATTGAAACTTGACCGTTACTTTTTAAGATTTGATCAAAATTAATCTCTGTTCACCATATATAGTCATTAGCTGTGAGACAAGATAGGTTATAAATATTGAGTGAGGTTCAGGCCCACCTAACGAGTACAACAATTCCAGTTCTGGTGAAAGGCCATCTGCTTCTCACTGCACAGAATCTACCTGACCAGCTGAATGTTTCCAGCATTTTCTGTTTTTTGTGCCACTTAAATGCAAAATTGATGCTAAGAAACTTCAGGAGACAGCTACTTGCTGTCAGTGAGGTGCACTATTTGTTCCTCCCTCATTTCGTCCTCCGCTTATCCCACTGTAGCTGTGGGAGGGCTTGAAGATTATTCTCAGTCCCTTGTGACCAGAATGTGAAAGATTTCCTCAGGTTGCTGAAGGTGATGGCAGATCATTATTATTTTAGTTTTTTGGTGGTGAAAATGTTTATTTTGGCCCAAAATGATCTTGTCACGTCATTTCCTGATGAGCAGGAAGTTCTACTCTAAACAATTATCTTGCTTTCTTTATTTGACTTTTTTGCAGTTGATCTTAAGATTGTAGCTTCATGCAAAGATTGAAAATTGTTTTTTTGTTTTTTTTTGCTGATGTGAGCATCACCTTTGAGAAAGACAAGCTAATGGCAAGGGGCGGGATTCTCTGTCCCCCCCCGCACCTGTTTTCCGGTGCGGCGCACCCCAGCAGCAGCGGGATCCTCCGTCCCAGTAGCCGGCCAATAGAGTTTCCCATTGTGGGCAACCCCACGCCATTGGGAAATCAGCAGGCGTGATTGCGCTGCCTTAAAAATGCACGATCCCGCAGACGGAAAATCCAGCCCAAGGCTTCAGAAATGGCACCTTTTTCTTACACCATCAGCTCTATTGATAAAAGGATGCACTCATCATACAGATTCATACTGTTTGTGCCGTGAGGTGGTAAATGGGTCTCTTAGCATACTAAATTAAAATTTTACAAGTGAGAAAAATGAAAGCAAATATGTACGGAACAGGTTTCTCTAATTTTCCACAATTGGGGAAACCGGAGCACCAGGAGGAAACCAAAACCGACACCGGGAGAATGTGTAAACTCCACAGTCACCCAAGGCCGGAATTGAACTCGGGTCCCTGGGGCTGTGAGGCAGCAATGCTAGCCACCGTGCCACCCATGTACTGTGCCATGCGTGTGGGGAGTTCAGTTTTGTGGCAGAAAGGAGGTGAAGGGAAATTAGAATAAATTCAAAATTGAGGGGTTTTGAGAAGGTACATTTGGAGAAACTATGACCACCAGCAACCAGGTCGAAAACCAGCAGACACCGATTTGACAAAACTATCAAGGGGGAGGAGGAGAGGATTTATTTTTACTCAGCAATTTTATGATGATCTGGAACACACTGCCTACAAGAGAGGTGGGAGCAATTGTAATCATAACTTAAAGGAAATTGGATATGTACTTGAAAAAGAAATACTTGAAGGACTACGGGGAAAGGGTGGGACTCGGTGGTTATTTGAGAGAGCTGGCACAGGCAGAATGAGCCAAGTGGAATCCTTCTGTGCTGTGTTCTCTATGTCTACTTAGGCTTTCCCTTGTATGAGTCATTTGGGGTCTAGAATGCTGGACAGGAATGATAAAGTTACAACTTTATGCCCATCAAAAATGATTTTCCAGCTATCCTGTGGATATTCAAAATCACAAGCAATATATTATTCCAGAGTTTCCAGCATGTCTTTGCAAAGAAAACCATGCTGTACTCGCTCAACAAATGCACTAACATTTTCATATCTTGCTAAGTATTTGCCTTAATCTAACTTGATGCTAATGTTTAGACCAACCTAGGGGGAGTCGATCAACGACTAGAGCAAGAATAGTAGCTGAAGATGGGGCACTACACTGATTCAGTAGCTGCTAGATTGGTTCGATATTCTGAAACAGTATCAAATTGGGTGAATGCCCTTTTTAACCCAAATGTCTCATGTCAAATTAAGGAGATGAAGTGGAATAAGCAGAAAGTGGATCTAAGTAAGTAAAAAGATGTGATTCTCTTCTCTGACCCTTCATTTCAGTCACATTCACATGAAGATTTTTTTTTCTCTTTAGTATTTGTTCCCCTTCAGGGAGAATGAATGCAGCTGTAAGCTTTGTGTAAACAGGCTCTGCAATCCCACCAGCTAGAACATATGTTTCAATCTTCATAAATTGGCATTTGAAGGATATATATACCATAGATATTCTAAATTAATGCAATTTTCCCTGCACAATACAATATTGAAAAAGAAACTGGTTTAAAGTGAGAATCATTGGAGGTTGGCGTTGATGCCACTGTCAATTCGCAGTCCCATCCAGGTGTGGTCGTGGTTTCAATTCAGAAGTCTCCTCAATAGCAATGAAAGTGTGTTGGGGCTTTTAATATCTGGATAATGCTTCCACATCGAGGCATAGAAGTAAATGGGGAATATTTAATTTTCTTTGAAATACACCCCATTTGCATTCTTTATATTTCCAGACAGCCTACTTAAGGGGGGGGGGGGGGGGGGGGGGGGGGGGGGGGGGGGGGCGAAACCAGACAACCCAATCCAAAACCAGGCATGGCAACCATAATTGAGACAGCTGATTGGTCTGATCTGGTCTCGAATTACCCATTCAAGGACAGAGTCCTAGTTTGGGAACAATGTGAAAAGGAGTACATCTGAAAGAACACTGGTGGCTCACAACTCGCTGGGTAAACTCCCCCAATGGGACTGAGGGTGTAGTAAAGAAGAATGACATGAGTGCAGCCTATGTCTGTTACAAGGTACGTTTTTCTAGAGAATTTGAAATATCACAGAAGGTTATAACTACTGTTACTACAAGACAAGTTTCTTTGTTCTACAATATTTTATGAATCTTGCTGTATGGAGTGAAAGGTCTCAAAATGATTTATTTCTGTGAAATAATAGTGTGAAATAGTATTTGCTCCACAATATTACACTGCAAAGTGCAAAAGTGCATTCTTTCATTAGCGTGATTTCCAGCACAACATGATTTTGTTTTTTTAAATGGTACTCTTTGAAACTGTTTGTAGGAGAATGGGTGTGTGTTAACGAACAGTTATTTCACAAAAATAACTCCTCTTCCCTTCCTTTGTCACGGAATTTAATCTTCCTGCAGTATTTGAAGACAACAATGTAACTCACTCGTCACAATCTGCGTGCACCATATTGTGCAGGATCTTCCGTCACCCCCCCCCCCCCCCCCCCCCCCCCCCCCTCCCCGAGCATGTTTTGCAGAGATAACCCCATTGGCGAGACCGTCTGGTTGTGCTGCAATCAACGGATTTTCTATTGGTCGCACCCTCAGCCGCTGGGGAACCTGGGGTGAGGGTTGGTAGGCATTGGCTGGGCCGGAAGATCCTGTCGGTGGGAAGGGCCAGAATATTTTGGCCGTTGTGTTTTATTTATTGTTATTTAAAGGCCAGCTTTATGTGTGGGCTTGTAGTTTAATCATTTAAAGAGTTACAACAATTTTTAAAATGGTTGCGATTAAATGAATGAAACTGGGAATTTGGCTCCGGAAACAACATTAACCCTGAGCCTCTGCATAAAAAGAGGTCCTTTGCAAGGAAAAAAAAGAGGTCCTACCAGTGCATGGGATCAATGGCTATAAACCAGCAATTGATACGAGTGAGCGAATCATGGAACCCATGCACAGTCAGTCACCTGTCATCCTGTGTCAGGACCATTTTGCAAGATGTACCTTGAGTTATTTTTGTGAGAATCGCTGTTTATGTTGAAACTGTGAAAGTTGCTTCCTGAAAGAAGATTGGGTGGGTTTCACAGTTTCAGCCCTGTCATCAGATCAGTGAGTTTAGTAAATACAGTCTTTCTTAATTTACTTCAACAATACAAAATTTGCATCAAGTTTTCTACATTCATTTTGTATTTATGTCAGCAAAACTGCTTTATTTGAATTTATTGCCGACAGTTCTACACAACGTAGAAGCCACTAAATTTGCTCATTTTTATTTGTAGTACTTTTTAAAAATAATTTTAGTGCGAGTACTGTACTGTCACAGTTAAAAGAACTGTCGATTCGAGTGAAGTTCTGTCTATAATAAAATTACACTGAAACAGCGATTGCTTTTTGATGATGGTCTTTCTTCATTTGTTTCCCCACCAATCAGATGGCAAAAATCAAATAAATACAGAATGTGCTGGAAAAACTCAGCAGGCCTGTCGGCATCTGCAGCGAGAGAAACAGAGTTAACGTTCAAGTCCAACATGAGTCTGGTTCGGAATTCCTGATTCCAGAGAGGAGTCATATCGGACTTAACATTAACTCTGTTTTTCTGTCCACAGGAGCCACCAGACCTGCTGAGTCGCTCCCAGTACTTTTATGTTTTTTATTTCAGATTTCTAATATCTGCAGTATTTTGCATTTATTTTTGCAAATGTCAAACACCTGTTTGCCTGCTAATCTTAAAATAGGAACACACAAGTTTCCGAGAGATCAATTGCTAAAGACGTTGCGGTATAGAATGAGAACAGATCAGGTAAGAGGTGAGGACAATCCCAGGTCTGAGATGAGTTAACACACCTTCATGGTAGCCACAGAGGTACTGCAGGTGAGCTCAGAACCCCTGGGCTAAGGAGGATGTTTAGGGTTCCTATCTGTTCCCTTCACACCTGTAAACAATGACCATAGTGGTTTTGCTGACAGTTGATAGACTATTGATCTCCAAGTTCCAGGTAGTTGTTAGGAATATCAGGTTTTGTAAACACTTATATTTAACTCTGAAGATAGAATGGAGTTGGGCCAGGGGAGGCGTTCTAGTTGATGGCTAATTTTCTAATTTCTGCCTGAGTACAAGGTCCATGTGATTAGCATTGTCATGGCTTTGAGAGAGGAAAAATCCATAGGAAGCCATTGTAGGATCGAGTCACCGGTTTTAATAAATCGCTGAACTTCACAGAGTCAGTTAACAAGATGCCAAGAGAGAGAGCACGGAGAGATGGTGGCAGCAAGGTTCTATTGTTCACTCCAAATGCGAGTGGGAGTTCGCACTGGGATTGAAAAGACCATGAATTTCATATAATTTACAGTGCAGAAGGAAGCCATTCGGCTCATCGAGTCTGCAGCAGCGTTTGAAGAGTACCCCATTTAAGCGTACGCTTCCAACCTATCCCCTTAACCCAGTAACCCCACCGAACCTTTTGGACACTAAGGGCAATTTAGCATGGCCAATACGCCTAACCTTGCACATCTTTGGACTGTGGGAGAAAACCGGAGCACTCGGAGGAAGCTCACGCAGACGGGGGGGGGGGGAGAACGTGCAGACTCCGCACAGACAGTGACCCAAGCCGGGATTCGAACCTGGAGCTGTGAAGCAACTGTGCTACCGTGCTGCCCTAAATAAATTCCATTTGCCTTCCTAACTGCCACCTGAACCTGCATGTTATCCTTAAGAGAGTCCTGAACTAGGTCCCTTTGCATTTCAGACATCTGAAGCATTTCCCCATTTAGAAAATAGTCCATATACACAAATACCAGAAATCCCCTTTTTAGAAGTTCAGCCTAATTCCCTTAAATGCTCGGTGCATGGTGATCACTGTTGCCGAGCGTGCAAGGGATACATGTGACAGTAAAATAACTTGGCTACACTGAAATCACTGACAAACAGATTCTGTAATACAAGTTCAGTATAGGGGGAACTCCCTCAAAACCTCCATCCTCAATGAAGTAAAAATAAATTAATTCTTACAAAGTTGTGAGAGTTTAAATGAAGCTGGAAGGAACATCTATTTTTGGCTAGAGGGAGAGACCTCCAGGGTAACTAACTCCATGAAATTTAGTCTAGGGATCAGAGGTTATCCTGTTAGAAAAGGAAAAATGAGTTAAGAATCATTATGTTATGGACTGGGTCTGGAGAATGCAGTGTTCATTTAAGGGACAAGTATATCCAAAGAGGGATATTTTCATTGGTGTTAAATGTTAAATGGAGGATTTTTACAGTAGTTTAGAGTATAAATTGCCATCCAAAAGAGTGTTTAGTCAATGAAGCCTTTAGTGCGTGATGCAGTAAAACTTAACACATAATAATAATCGCTTATTGTCACGAGTAGGCTTCAATGAAGTTACTGTGAAAAGCCCCTAGTCGCCACATTCCGGCGCCTGTTCGGGGAAGCCGGTACTTGTGTGATTCGTTCAGCCATTCACCAGAAGTTTGAAATTCTTTTTCTTCTGGGGGATCATAACATAGTTAACTGGCAGTAAAGCACTTTGGAACACCATGTGGCCATAAAGGGCAGTACATAGATTCAGGTCATCCTTTCACGGGAAGATTAAGCCAATATTGTGTAGAAGTGAAGGGCAGCACGGTGGCCTAGTGGTTAGCACAACCGCCTCACGGCGCTGAGGTCCCAGGTTCGATCCTGGCTCTGGGTCACTGTCCATGTGGAGTTTGCACATTCTCCCCGTGTCTGCGTGGGTTTCGCCCCCACAACCCAAAAATGTGCAGAGTAGGTGGATTGGCTACGCTAAAGTGCCCCTTAATTAGAAAAAAGAATTGGGTAATCTAAATTTTAAAAAAAAAATTGTGTAGAAGTGTAGGCTAAGAGACACTTATTGACCCAACTCCACAAATTGACACCCACAGCATAAGAGTACAGAGGGTCTTGAAGTGAGGGAGTCAATGCAAACATCAGGCTGGATTAAATAAAACCAAAATATTGCAGATGTTGGCGATCCAAAATAAAAAAACAAAGTGCTGGAAAAACTCAGCATCTTTGGAGTTAACCTTTCGAGCCATATTTGACTCTTCTTTGGAATCTTTATATCAGACTGGATTTAATACACTCCTGCCAGTGGATTTGAAGATCGGGAGGGCATGGTAATTGCAGCAGGCGGCCTACCTACTCTAACCCTGCTGTAATGTTCCCAGCAGTGGGCTGATGTTGGGCGCCACCCTTCAGTGGGTCATTTGAGGCCCTTTGTTCGTTTTCACAATATCTTTCGTGGAGACTTTAGCATTGTCTTGCTTCTTCTAAGTTTCTACAGCACTCCCTCAGTCCTCATCTTAATGTTTTTTTTTTGGTTTTTTTTTAATATAATTTTTATTGGAATTTTTTACAGAAAATAAAAAACATAACGACAAACAATGAAATGCAACAAAATAACCCATAATAACTGTGACACCCCCAGACCGTATCGGCGCATGTATCACATCCCCCCACCCCCCCAACCCTAATGAACAACAAAAGAACTTTAAAAATATTAAAATTAAATAAACAAACATAGTCATTGTCGGCCCCCCCCCCTTTTCCCTCCCCGGGTTGCTGCTGCTGCTGTCCCCGTACCCTATCGTTGAGCCAGAAAGTCGAGAAAAGGTTGCCACCGCCTAAAGAACCCTTGTACCGACCCTCTCGGGGCGAATTTGACCTTCTCTAGCTTAATGAAACCTGCCATGTCATTGATCCAGGTCTCCACGCTTGGGGGCCTCGCATCCTTCCATTGTAGCAAGCTCCTTCGCCGGGCTATCCTCGTCTTAATGTTATTCGCTCATTCAATTTTTCTTGTTCCTCTACTGTTTTAACCTCGATTTCTCCTTCAATTGTTGTCTGTATAAGGCTGTTGGGTCTTTGTTTCCTGTGTCCATAATTTGAATTTATTTAACTGCTTAACAACCAAAGCTACACACAGCCCAGTGTCCTCACCAGCATCTGGCCTTTTGTCCAAATTAGGAGAACTTCCCCACTGACCATTCAAGGAGCATCCTGATAGTGGCTGAAAGCTATGATTCTGTATAACAATGTTGAAGACGACTCCACCAGCATCCATGGCTAGGCACTGTCCCAGGCTCGCAATCTCAACTTGAAAGCCAGTCGCGGCCATTGGGCGCTTCTCCCACGATCGGGAATGCAGCAACCAAACACTCTGCAACCCTCTCACCATCCATGCGCAGACAGTGACCCTGAGTTTGAAAAACCCGGGTCTCCACTGTCTACAATGCCACCCAACTTTGTGTCATCAGCAAATTGGATATATGACTTTCTATGCCATTATCCATAAGACATAGGAGCAGAATTAGGCCACTCGGCCCATCAAATCTGCTCCGCCATTCAATCATGGCTGATATTTTTCTCATTCCCATTCTCCTGCCGTCTCTCCATAATCCCTGATCCCCTTAATAAACAAGAACATATCTATCTCTGTCTTAAAGACACTCAGTGATTTGGCCTCACAGCCTTCTGTGGCAAAGAGTTCCACAGATTCAACTCCCTCTACAAGTCGTTAATAAATAATTGAGGCCCTAAGGCACATCCCTTTGGGACACCACTAGTCACAAAATTACAATTTGAGAACCTACCCATTATCCTTACATTCTGCTGCCTGCCGGTCAACAAATTTCCCAGGCATGTCAGTAATTTGCCCTCAATTCCATGGACTTCAACATTGTTAACAGTCTCTTGGGCAGCACTGTGGCGCAGTTGTTAGCACTGCTGCCTCATGTCGCCGATCCCGGGTTGAATCCTGACTCTGGGTCACTGTCCTTATGGAGATTGCACAGTATCCCCGTGTAGTGCGTGGGCCTCACCCCCACAATCCAAAAAGATATGCAGGTTAGGTGAATTGGCTGTGCTAAATTGCCCCTTCATTGGAAAAAAAGTATTGAGTACTCTAAATCTATTAAAAATAGTTAACAGTCTCTAATGTGGGACCTTATCAAATACCTTCTGGAAGTCCATGTAAATAACATCTATAGACATTCCCCTGTCCACTACCTTTGTCACCTCTCCTACCTGCCATGAATCCATGCTGGCTCTCCCTGATTAACTGAAAATCTCCAGTTACTCCACCTTTGATTATAGACGGCAACTATTTACCTACCACAGATGTTAGGCTAACTGGTATGTAATTCCCTAGTTTTCCTTTTTCATCCTTCTTGGAAAAATGGAGTGACATGAGGAATTTTCCAATCCAGAGGGATGACTCCTGAATCTAGGCAACGCTGAAAGATTATTGTTAGGGCATCTAAAATGTGCTCCCTTTATCAGCCTTGGATGGAAGCCGTCAGGTCCTGGAGATTTGCCACTCTTCAGTTCCATTGATTGTGCTGTGGGTATAGTGTGGGTGGGGGAAACTTCACTATCTGTCACAAAGAGTGACTCCGTGCTGGCACTGCTAGCCAGTTGGGTGAGCTCTGAAGGACATTTCTGCCAGATGGGGTTTCTGGAATGGTGGTGGATAATTAAACAACTGACAGAAGGAGAACGTTCCAAAAACAATTCTATCCTCAATGATGGGGGAGCCTGGCACGTCAATGCAAAAAAACAAGGCTGAAACCATGGGGTGGATTCTCCATTGCCTGATGCTTGTATTGCGATTCCTGATTGGATGGAGAATGGAGCTCATGTGGAAAAAAGCCCCAAACCATTTGCGATGCTCCAATTTCCCACCGTCGGCCTCAGTGTGCTTCCCGCCCCTTTGCATCTATTTCCATTTGATTAATGGGCTGGAAGCCTGCATATAGCCACCCCCTGCTATGCGCCGACCCCCCATTGTGGAGAATCCACTCGGTGGGCTTTGGTGCAGGTGTGCCCAAGCCTCTGAGGTGGGTCAGTGCATAACTTGACGTGCCCCCAAAGTCCATCTTAAAGACCCCCCCCTCCACAATGCAAATCCTGCCTCCCATCCCCACTAACAAGTAGAGGCAGCCTCTCTCCCAATAATGGGTCACATTGTGGTTAGCATCAAAGCAGGGTAATGGAGATACATTCAATTGTCAAGGGCAAGATCAATAAACAATCCACCAGCAGCAGTTCCTGGAGTAATAAAGCTGTCAATCTGGTGAATGCAATGTACTGCTTCAGAAATTGAATGGAAGATTTGCAATTCAATGGTCGGAATTGGCCCACGCGGTCTGGGAGAATCGAGGGAGGGCGTCCCAACATTTTTTACGACCCCCCCCCTCGGAATAATTGCTGCTCGCCGTTTTTCACGGCGACCGGTGATTCTCCGAGCCCGATGGGCCGAGCGGCCGGCCCTTCACGCCCGTTTCACCACGGCAGCAACCACATCTGGTCGCTGCATTCATGAAACGGGCGGCAGATCCCCGTTTGGGGCATCTAGGGGCCCGATTTGGACGGGAGCACCGCGACTGTGCTCCGGAGGGGACAGGCCCGCGATCGGTGCCCACCAATCGTCGGGCCAGCGTCCAAAACGGACGCACTTTTTCCCCTCTGCCGCCCGGCGAGATCAAGCCACCACGTCTTGCCGGGCGGCGGTGGAGAAAGACGGCCCGCGCATGCGCGGGTTCGTGCCGTCTGCGCGGTGATGTCATCCGCGCATGTGCGGGTTGGAACCGGCAATCCGCGCATGCGCGGATGACATCATGAAAAGCGCCGTTCACGCGTCATTTCTGGCGGCCGGGAACGACGAGGCCCACTCCTAGCCCCTCGGGTGGGGGTGAATTAGGTGCAGGGAGCGGGCCCCGAGGCCGTCGTGAACCACGGCCGAGTTCACAACGGCCTCCACGATTTTTGGCCTTAGTGGAGAATACCGCCCAATGACTGTCAAGGGTTTCAGACCCTTATATTGGGATTTGGAGGAAGCCTCTGACACTTGCAGGAGCTGCTGCTTTAAACACTTTTGACGGAGGCAGCAGATGTTAGGAATGGATGAGTGAAAATGCATTGATTTTTCAACGTACTGCCTGGACTGCTCTTCAGCTTTCAAGCAGGGGTCTCTGATTGATGTCTAATGGGGGGTCATCCACTTGCGTGCAAGTGGTAGGGAGGAGGCAGTGGCCTGTTATTCCATGGTGGTGGTGGGTGGGGGGGGGGGAGGGTGCCCCCACTTGTCAGCGGAGAGGAGGGATTGATAGGACTTGCATTTTAGGGGGAGATGAGGGGGAGCCGCCAGACCTCAGTATCGGGCTGCTCGATCAAAATGGCGGCCTGATACTGGGATTCTCCTCCATGCATAAATTTACATAGAAAAGGCAAGGGAATCGCTCCTGGGCGCCATTCCTAACGCCATTGAGAGACCAGGAGTGTTCTGCTCCGGCAGGAGCACATAGTCTCAAGAATGGAGAATCACAGAAAAATACAGTGAAGCAAAGGTCCTTCGGCCCATCGAGTCTGCACCACCGCATGAAAGGCCCTTGATGTGCCAATCCTAATCCCATTGGCCAGCACTTGGCCCATAGCCTCGAATATTAAGATGTGCAAAGTGCTCATCCAGGTACTTTTTTAAGGATGTGAGGCATCCTGCCCCTACCACCCTCCCTGGCAGTGCATTCCAGACCATCACCACCCTCTGTGTAAAAACGTTTATACTCAATCCCCCCTGAACCTCTCGCCCCTCACCCTGAACTTGTGTCCCCTCATAACTGACCCATCAACTAAGGGAAACATCTGTTCCTATCCACCTGTCCATGCCCCTCATAATCTTATACACCTCGATCAGGTCGCCCCCTCAGTCTTCTCTGCTCCAGCGAAAACAACCTACACCTATCCAACCTCTCACCTCTCTTCATAACTTAAATGTTTCATCCCAGGCAACATCCTGGTGAAACGCCTCCGCAGTCACTCCAGTGCAGTCACATCCTTTTATAATGTGGCGACCAGAACGGTACACAACACTCCAGCTGTGGCCTCAGCAATGTTCCATATAACTCCAACATGACTTCCTTGCTTTTGTAATCTATGCCTTTTTCACCACATCATTAACCTGCCCTTCTGCTTTCAGAGATCTTTTTGCAAATACGCCTGGTCTGTTTGTCCCGCAGGACATCCCAGTGTTGGTGCCATTCATTGAATATTTCCTTGTCAAATTGCTCCTTCCAAAGAGTAGCACCTCACACTTTTCAGGATTAAATTCCATCTGCCACTTTTCTGAATATTTGACCTTCCCATCTATATCTTCCTGTAACCCAAGACTCTCAGCCTCACTGTTAACCACCCGGCCTATCTTTGTGTCATCCGCAAATGTACTGATCCTTCCCCCCCACATAGTCATCTAAATAATTTATATAAATGACAAATAATATGGGACTCAGCACAGATCCCTGTGGTACGCCACTGGACACTGGCTTCCAGTCACTAAAGCAGCCATCTGTCATCACCCTCAGTTTTCTACAGCCCAGCCAGTTTTGAATCCATCTTATCAAGTTCCCCTCTACTCCACGTGAATTTGCCTTCTTTATAAGTCTCCCATGTGGGACTTTGTCAAATGCTTTGCTGAAATCCATGTAAACTACATTAACTGCACTCTCCTCATCTACGCACTTAGTCATGGCCTCAAAAAATTCAATCAAATTTGTTAAGCATGACCGCCCTCTGACAAAGCCATGCTGACTATTCCTGATCAAGCCTTGCCTCTCCAAGTGGAGATAGATTTTGTCCTTCAGAATTTTCTCCATCGGTTTCCCCACCACTGACATGAAACTCGCTGGCCTGTAGTTCCCTGGCTTATCCTGGCAGCCTTTCTTAAATAGTGGGACCACATTCGCGATTCTCCAGTCCTCTGTCACCTCTCCCGTGGCCAGAGAAGAATAAAAAATTTGGATCAGGGCCCCTGCAATCTCTTCCCTTGCCTCCCACAGCAACCTGGGACACAGTTCATCCAGATGTGGAGATTTGTCCACTTTTAAGCCTGCCAACACCTCCAAATACCTTGTCCCTTCTTGTGAAAACTTACTCAATAACCTCACAGTCCCTCTTCCCGAGTTCCATATCAGCCTCCTCATTCTCTTCGGTGAAGACAGAAATATTAATTTAACAGCCTACCAATGTCCTCTGGCTCCACCCATAGATTCCCCCCATGGTCCCTAATGGGGCCTATTTATTCTCTAGTTATCCTCTTCCCATTGATGCACTTATAGAATATCTTGGGATTTTCCCTAATTTTACCAGCTAGAAATTTCTCATATACCCCCTTTGGTCTCCTAATTGCTTTCTTAAGATCAATCCTACACTTTCTGTACTCCACTAATACCTCTGTTGATTTGCTCCCCTTGTAAATAATAAAAACCTCTCTCTTCCTTTTTATTGCATCCTTAAAATCTCTGGTCATCCATGGTTCTCTAGATTTGATGTTCCTAGATGGAACATGTTGGGCCTGTACCCTCCCCATTTCCTCTTTCAACGCCTACCTACCCCCCCCCCCCCCCACTGCTCTTCTGTAGATCACCCCGCCAGTACCTTGTTCCAATCTACTTGGCCAGATCCTGCCTTATTTTACTGAAGTCTGCTCTCCCCCAATCCAAAGGGCACGATTCTCCGGCCCCCATGCCGGGTCGGAGAATAGCGGGAGGGCCTCCCGACATTTTTCACGCCCTCCCGCTATTCTCCCCCGCCCCCCCACGCCCGACCCACGCCACGAATCGCCGCTCACCGTTTTTTACGGCGAGCGGCGATTCTCCACGGCCGATGGGCCGAGCGGCCGGGCCTGCACGCCCGTTTCAACACAGCAGCAAACACACCTGCTTGCTGCCGTCGTGAAACGGGCGCCAGATGCCCATTTGGGGCATCTGGGGGCCCGATTGGCACGGCAGTACCACGACCGTGCCAAGGGGGCATAGGCCCGCGATCGGTGGGCACCAATCGTGTGTCCGTAACGGACGCACTCTTTTCCCTCCGCCGCCCCACGAGATCAAGCCGCCAGGTCTTGCGGGGCGGCTGAAGGAAACAACGGCAACTGCGTATGCGCGGGTTGGCGTTGTCCAACCTGCGCATGCGTGGCCGACAACATCAGCCGGCGTGACGCTTGATGTGCGGCCTTGACGACGGTCGTCAAGGCCGCGCCGCCGTGACGCACGGTGCCGTGCTCCTAGCCCCGCCCGGGGGAGAATCGGCCCCGGAAGTGGGCGTGAAGGCTGCCGTGGGTCACGGCCTGTCCCACGGCAGCCTTTACGATTCTCCGCATTTGCGGAGAATCTCGCTCAAGATCTTTTTCTGCAATGTGTCTATTTCCTTACCCATAACAAACTTAAGTTGCACCGTGTTGTGGTCGCTATCACTAAAATGCTATCCCACCATCACATCAACTACCTGGCCAGCTTCATTCCCCAACATTGGGTCCAGCCCTGCACCATCCCTTGTTGGACCCTTCATATATTGAGCTAAAACGTTCTCTTGTATACATTTTACCAACTCTGCTCCATCTAAGCCCTTAACACAATGAGTAGCCCAATTAATGTTGGGAAGGTTGAAATCACCCACTATAATTACCCTATTATTATTTTTACACACTTCTTCAAATTGCACACACATTTGCTCCTCGATTTCCACAATGTTTCATTTAACTCCACCCCCAAGATATGTGCAAGATCTCAGAGCCGTCAATAAAATTGTTATCCCTATTGCTCCATTGGTGCCGGACACAAATGTCATTTTGTCTTCTATACCACCAACAGCAGACACCTTCTCTGTCATAGATTTATGCTCAGCCTTTTTCTCCATACTATTGCACCCAGGCAGTCAATATCTATTTGCTTTTACATATCGGAATCAACAGTACACTTGGACGCGCCTCCCTCAGGGCTACACAGAAAGCCCGGCAGTAGATACTGCGGCGGTTAAGAGAGACTTGGATGAGTGCCAGTTTTTGTCCGGCTCAACGCTGTTTCAATATGCGGACGATTTATTATTGGCCTCAGAGGGGGGTCTAACTTGCCAACAGGATACCCTTTTTTTATTGTCACATCTGGCAGAAAGAGGGTATAGGGCCTCAATGGACAAGCTGCAATTCTGTCAGGAGACAGTTCAGTATTTGGGATTTCAGCTGCAGCAAGGACAGCGGAGGCTTGGGTCTGAAAGGGCACAGGCTGTAGCAAGGGTTTCAACTCCGCGTGCGAAAAAGGTAACCCTGACCTTCCTCGGCATAGTGGGCTATTGCAGGCAGTGGATACCACATTATAGAGATGGACGCAGTACTGAGCAAGGCTACCCCACAGGACGCCCCTTCAGTAGTTACCTGGATCCCAGAGAGGGAGCAAGCATTTCATAATTTGAAACAAGCCATGATTAGCGCCCCTGCCTTGGGACTTCCTAATTTCACCAAGCCCTTTGCTCTTTATGTAAATGTAGCAGGGGGTTTGCAACAGGGGTCCTGGTGCAAGAGCCTTGAGGAGGGAAAAGACCCCTTGCCTATCACTCGGTCGCCCTATGTGCAGTGGTAAAGGGTATGCCAAGTTGCTGAAGAGCAGTAGCGGCCATAGTAGAAAAATCAGTACCCCTTGTACTCGACCACCCTTGTTCCTCACTCTGTTTTGCTGCTGCTTAATTCATCCGCAATGCAGCATTTTACTGAGGCTCCACACACTGGGTACGAAGTAATCCTCTCTAAAACCAACATGCGAGAGCCCTCTGTCAACCCTGCTACACTCTTACACGCGCCCTCGGAAGCAGAACATATGTGTGATCATGACTGTTTACAATTGGTTGAAGCCACCACAACCCCTGGTCCTGATTTATTGAGTCACCCACGAGAAAATCTTTTTCACCGATGGGTCAGCAAACCGAACAAATGATATGACCCTCCTGGCCGGCTTTGCAATAGTAACTCCATTTAAGTCAGTGGAAGCTTTTGCTCTGGCTTCGGGAACGTCTGCTCAAGCGGCCAAATAGTTTGCCCTTACTAAAGCATGTATTCTAGCTAAAAATAAAAGTCAATATTTATACCGATTCCCGATTCGCTTTGGGGCAATACATGATTTTGGCCAATTAGGAAAAACAGGGGATTCATAAGTTCCTCCGGCCAACCTATCAAACATGCTGAATTGGTTTAAAATTTACTAGATGCTGTTCAGCTGCCCAGCAAGATAGCCGATTTAAAGTGCGAAGCGCAGACTGCTGCAGACGATGACGTCTCCAGTGGTAATAGATTTGCTAATAAAATAGCAAAATAAGTGGCTCTCAAACAGCAGCCACAACTGCAAGCTGCTGTAGTAGCACTTCCGTCCACCATAACAGAACCAGAGTTAAAGCAGGCACAGGAGCAAGCCTCCCCACAGCAGCATCGCTCTTGGCTCAAAGCAGGTTGCTACCAAGACAGCCATCAAATCTGAATCCACCCCGATACCCGCGCAGTATGTCCCAGGAGTCTGTTTTTGCCACTATGTCGCCTTGCCCATGGACAGGCTCATGTGGGCAAAGGGGGGATGACACATGCAATATGTCAACAATGGTATGTTCCAGGTATTACAGTAACAACTGAAAACGTAGCCCGCACATGTATGATTTGTCAGAGGAATAATCGGGGCAAAACACCCGCTGTCTTTGATCATCTCCCACAGCCCAAAATGCCTTTTGAAAATTTGCAGATAGATTTTGTACACATGCCGATGGCTAAGGGATTCAAATACATGCTGGTGACAGTGGACATGTTTCCACGGTGGGTAGACGCTTTTCCGACCAAAAGAGATGATGCTAGAACAGTGGTAAATATTCTGTTGAAGGAAATAATACCTAGGTTTGGAATACCGATGGGTATTAACAGTGACAGGGGAACTCATTTCACTAGCAAATTGACCAAAGCCCTCACAGAAGCCATGGAAATTGCATATCCCATATCAGCCACAATCCTCAGGAATGGTGGAACGGGTGAATGGAATAATTAAAACTGCAGTTACAAAAGTGTGTCAACACAATGGGCTGCTATGGCCAGGTGCCATACCCATAGTAATATATGCCCTGAGAAATCAGAAAAATCGCAATACAGGCTTAACCCCGTATGAGATATTAATGGGACGTCCCATGACAACTGGAACTAAACCCCCAATGACCCCAGCGGCAGTAGTCTTAATATTGGCAGATGAGACATCACTCAGATATGCCCAAGCTATGTGTGAAACCGCTGGAAACATACATGAAAAGGTGCGACAGGCTCAGATGCATCCAAAAGAGGTCACTACACACCCCTTTAAACCTGGAGATCAAGTATATGTGAAAGCACTAAACAAAGATTCTATTTCTCCTCGGCGGAAAGGACCCCACCAAGTGCTGCTAACAACCCGAACAGCCGTTAAAGGAAAAGAAAAGTCAGATGGGATCCACGCAACTCGTGTAAACTACATCATACGGAACTTTGAGAGTACTACCGAAACGCTGACCTGAAGAGAATGAATGCGTTGATGTTTATATATTATCATATTAATCTAACATCATGTAGAGGGTAAACTGCATACTAACACCTTGATATACATGTCCCACGCACACGCAGAGAGGGTAAATAAATCCAGTTGTTGGGTTTGTACACAAATTCCCAGATGCTTGGGGGAGGGCTTCCCTGTGCGACCCGTCCCATTCACCAGTGAAGAGATAGCAGAATGTGCCCTGCGACAGAATAATACAGGTAATGGTGAAGATACACAGGATATGTTAGATTGGAGATCAGCTGGATACGATATGAATAGGTTTAAAGGATGGTGGTGGCCTAGATTTAATGTAACATGCCAGCCACCCTGTTTGATCCTTCCCAATTATACTGGAGTCCCAAAGGGTAGCATATGCTTTAGGAAACATAAAACATATGGGACCCACTCAGTAGGCACGAGTCAGTGTGACCAGACCTTGAATTGGCAATCCCCTATGCTCCGCCTTACAGCTAAAGGACTATTCATCTTTGACTGGTCAGCAGTTGAAAATCGTACTAGTGGAGGCTCCTGGGAAGGGGATCGATAAGACTAATGATGACTGATAGTAAAGAAAACCTGACCGCATATAACGGCACGTATTTTATCTGTGGACGTAAGGCGTACCCGTGGTTACCAGAAAATTGGGAGGGCTCCTGCTACTTGGGATATGTCAACCCTTATGTACATCACGTCCAGCAACTGCAGGATCATCCCCATCGCAGGACAACACAAAGTGTTATGACATGGGCACAAATGCTGGGAACCACTATTAGAAATAGACACTAATACATACGACCTACGCGAACTACGAGACAGTCTTGAGCAGGGAGCTAATGACACTGCGGAAGCTGTTAACCAGATAGAAATGGAGATGGTTGCTATAAGAGCAGTTGCCCTACAGAATAGAATGGCCCTTGATTTCTTGTTAGCTGTCATTGGCAGTGACTACTGCACATACATCCCTGATAGAACATAGAATATAGAACAGTACAGCACAGAACAGACCCTTCAGCCCTCGATGTTGTGCCGAGCTTTGTCCGAAACCAAGATCAAGCTATCCCACTCCCTGTCATTCTGGTGTGCTCCATGTGCCTATCCAATAACCACTTGAAAGTTCCTAAAGTGTCCGACTCCACTATCACAGTAGCCTGTCCATTCCACACCATAACCACTCTCTGAGTAAAGAACCTACCTCGGGCATCCCTCCTATATCTCCCACCCCGAACCTTATAGTTATGCCCCCTTGTAATAGCTACATCCACCCGAGGAAATAGTCCCTGAACGTCCACTCTATTAATCCCCCTCATCATCTTATAAACCCCGATTGAGTCGCGCCTCATCCTCCTCCGCTCCAAAGAGAAATGCCCTAGCTCCCTCAACCTTTTCTCATAAGACCTACCCTCCAAACCAGGCAGCATCCTGGTAAATCTCCTTTGCACCCTTTCCAATGCTTCCACATCCTTCCTATAATGAGGTGACCAGAACTGCACACAATATTGCAAATAAGGTCTCACCAGGGTCATATACAGTTGCAGCATAACCCACGGCTCTTAAACTCAAGCCCCCTGTTAATAAACGCTAACATACTATAGGCCTTCTTCACGGCTCTATCCACTTGAGTGGCAACCTTCAGAGATCTATGGACACGAATCCCAAGATCTCTCGGTTCCTCCACATTCCTCAGAACCCTGCCGTTGACCCTGTAATCCCACATTCAAATTTGTCCCGCCAAAATGAATCACCTCGCACTTATCAGGGTTAAACTCCATCTGCCATTTTTCGGCCCAGCTCTGCATCCTATCAATGTCTCTTTGCAGCCTACAACATCCCTCCACCTCATCCACTACTCCACCAATCTTGGTGTCATCAGCAAATTTACTGACCCACCCTTCAGCCCCCTCCTCCAAGTCATTGATAAAAGTCACAAATAGCAGAGGACCCAGCACTGATCCCTGTGGTACACCGCTGGTAACTGGTCTCCAGTCTGAAAAATTTTCATCCACCACCACCCTCTGTCTTCTATGTGATAGCCAGTTACTTATCCAATTGGCCAAATTTCCCTCTATCCCACACCTCCTTACTTTCTTCATGAGCCAACCATGGGGAACCTTATCAGGTAACTCAAAGAAAATTGATAACTTGGTGGATCACATTGGTAGAGTGGTAGCACGATTGCATGAGGATGGGGGATGGGACTTTGGCTTTGGGTGGTTGGGAACATTAGGACAGAGGATTGTGTTTTGGATTATGGTCATCGTTGTAATCCTGATTGTCGTATGGTTACTGTTTAAATGTTGCTCGGGATGTTGTCAGGGCATGGGGGGGCGGGTATGTCAGCTTTGCCTCCGTGGTCCCAGCCACTTAACAATCAGGTGCCCATCATACGTCCATTCCCCTTACATTGCAGCCCACCCATTGCTGCTAAGGACAATGTAATGTACTAACAATGTAGGAGGGGATTGTAGAAGGGACTTTAGTTGGCGGATTAGTTGCCTTAATACCCTGTATTCATTTTAACCAGCCGCTTGACTATATTTCATGGAAATAGGCAATTGGCAAAACATGATGGATATTTGTCTTATTTTTAGTCATGAATTTCTGTATGAAACAGTCAGAAGGTCATACAATGTAAACAAGCGAACAGCTGCATTTTGTTTTCCTGATAGCAGACAATTATTATTTTTCATAGGCGAGGAACTCGAGGCCTGTTATTAAACTCTAACTCCGTCCTGCTCGTTTTTCTGTCTTTTTGCTAATCTAAAGAATGCCTTTTGTCCTAGATATTGCTTACTGTATCATATAAATTGCGTGCCTTACCTTTGTAAAGTGGGACATTTGGAATGACTGTGGTCTCGCTAATCCCCCCACGATCCTCGTGTTAAATGAAGGACTTTTGGCAAAAACTCGAAGTGCTGACTTATAATTACTTCAACACTGTGTCACTTTCCCCACAGTCAGTGCAGTTTGTGTCACTTTCCCCACAGTCAGTGCAGTTTGTGTCACTTTCCCCACAGTCAGTGCAGTTTGTGTCACTTTCCCCACAGTCAGTGCAGTTTGTGTCACTTTCCCCACAGTCAGTGCAGTTTGTGTCACTTTCCCCACAGTGCAGTTTGTGTCACTTTCCCCACAGTCAGTGCAGTTTGTGTCACTTTCCCCACAGTCAGTGCAGTTTGTGTCACTTTCCCCACAGTCGGTGCAGTTTGTGTCACTTTCCCCACAGTCAGTGCTGTTTGTGTCACTTTCCCCACAGTCAGTGCAGTCTGTGTCACTTTCCCCACAGTCGGTGCAGTTTGTCTCACTTTCCCCACAGTCGGTGCAGTTTGTGTCACTTTCCCCACAGTCAGTGCAGTTTATGTCACTTTCCCCACAGTCGGTGCAGTTTGTCTCACTTTCCGCACAGTCAGTGCTGTTTGTGTCACTTTCCCCACAGTCAGTGCAGTTTGTGTCACTTTCCCCACAGTCAGTGCAGCTTGTCTCACTTTCCCCACAGTCAGTGCAGTCTGTGTCACTTTCCCCACAGTCAGTGCAGTTTGTGTCACTTTCCCCACAGTCAGTGCAGTTTGTGTCACTTTCCCCACAGTGCAGTTTGTGTCACTTTCCCCAAAGTCGGTGCAGTCTGTGTCACTTTCTCCACAGTCAGTGCAGTCAGTCTCACTTTCCCCACAGTCAGTGCAGTTTGTGTCACTTTCTGCAGTCAGTGCAGTTTGTGTCACGTTCCCCACAGTCAGTGCAGTTTGTCTCACTTTCCCCACAGTCAGTGCAGTTTGTGTCACTTTCCCCACAGTCAGTGCAGTCTGTGTCACTTTCCCCACAGTCAGTGCAGTCTGTGTCACTTTCCCCACAGTCAGTGCAGTTTGTGTCACTTTCCCCACAGTCGGTGCAGTTTGTGTCACTTTCCCCACAGTCGGTGCAGTTTGTCTCACTTTCCGCACAGTCAGTGCAGTTTGTCTCACTTTCTCCACAGTCAGTGCAGCTTGTCTCACTTTCCCCACAGTCGGTGCAGTTTGTGTCACTTTCCCCACAGTCAGTGCAGTCTGTCTCACTTTCCCCACAGTCGGTGCAGTTTGTGTCACTTTCCCCACAGTCAGTGCAGTTTGTGTCACTTTCCCCACAGTCGGTGCAGTTTGTGTCACTTTCCCCACAGTCAGTGCAGTCTGTGTCACTTTCCCCACAGTCAGTGCAGTCTGTCTCACTTTCCGCACAGTCAGTGCAGTCTGTCTCACTTTCCGCACAGTCAGTGCAGTTTGTGTCACTTTCCCCACAGTCAGTGCAGTCTGTGTCACTTTCCCCACAGTCAGTGCAGTCTGTGTCACTTTCCCCACAGTCAGTGCAGTTTGTGTCACTTTCCGCACAGTCAGTGCAGTGTGTGTCACTTTCCCCACAGTCAGTGCAGTGTGTGTCACTTTCCGCACAGTCAGTGCAGTCTGTGTCACTTTCCCCACAGTCAGTGCAGTGTGTGTCACTTTCCCCACAGTCAGTGCAGTGTGTGTCACTTTCCCCACAGTCAGTGCAGTCTGTGTCACTTTCCCCACAGTCAGTGCAGTGTGTGTCACTTTCCCCACAGTCAGTGCAGTGTGTGTCACTTTCCCCACAGTCAGTGCAGTTTGTGTCACTTTCCCCACAGTCAGTGCAGTGTGTGTCACTTTCCCCACAGTCAGTGCAGTCTGTGTCACTTTCCCCACAGTCAGTGCAGTGTGTGTCACTTTCCCCACAGTCAGTGCAGTGTGTGTCACTTTCCCCACAGTCAGTGCAGTCTGTGTCACTTTCCCCACAGTCAGTGCAGTGTGTGTCACTTTCCCCACAGTCAGTGCTGTTTGTGTCACTTTCCCCACCGTCAGTGCAGTTTGTGTCACTTTCCCCACAGTCAGTGCAGTTTGTGTCACTTTCCCCACAGTCAGTGCTGTTTGTGTCACTTTACTCTGCAGCGCAACATTACATTTCAGGTTCAGGCAGGCAGAAAATGGTTGGCGGGAAGGTGGGAGGTACACGTCCCCCCACCTCCAGGTACTATTCAGTCTATGAAGTGAGAAAAATATAGCATAACAGCATTATTTAAACACTTAACCAGTAATTATTACAGAGTACTGTCGACATTGAGCACTGGAACTCATATTGCACCATCTAGTGGCCTAACCGGTACTTATTGCCACCAGTGCTCTCCACCTTCTTCAACATGTAACCAATGTGTTGTGTCATGCTGCTTTGGATAACACAGGCTGCTACTTGATGCAGTCTTAACTAAAGGATGCTCCAGACTCTGAAATGAGTTCAACGCGTTTATTGAACTATCAATACAGTTCTCAAATGAGTTTGACTCTCTGCTAATCTAACTGTAGTAACTCAGTCGAACTGTACCAGCTTGCTCTAAGCCATGTGCTGGGGTGTGTGGTGGGGAAAAGGAAAACTCAGAAACAATCAGCCATGAATAAGAGCAAGTTTCTTTATTTCTTAACTCTGCAGAGGACACGTTCCTCTAACCACAGGAGAAAGAGGAAGGCGTGCCGAGCGCCGCAACCTTCAGTCTTTATACATTCAAAAGATAAGCAGGTTAAACACAGGCATTCATGCGGACAATGGCTGGCTTTCTCTTCTTACTAGTATTTCTCCATTCCATATAAGGAATTGTTTTTCTCCTGGCTTTACTATCTCGTCCTTCATACAGCTGGCATATCAGTTTCTCTCTCTCTCTAACCTTGCACACACACACACACAAACGCCTGCAGCTTTAGTTAATCACACTATTAAGCAGTTATTCAATATTAAGTATTAAAATTGTCCATTACAGGTGTGATGCTGCTGATCAACCCTGCCTAACTCTCTAGATGTCTGTCTGTGGAAAGTGGCAGGGTGTGAGTGCCCCATCCCTTTTATAATGTTTATGTCATGCCCCCTTGTGGTGATGCCACCTCTGAGCGTCCTGCTGCCCATTGGTTGTGTCATATTCTGAGTGTTCATTGGTTGCATGTTTGCATATCATGATAACAACCCTTTTTTTTAGATGTATATACATGTGAATGTGTCTGTCTAATGCAGGGGGGGCAAACTTTTCCGTGCAAGGGCCACATTCAGAAATTCACAATTCACAAAGGGCCGCATAGTATATTAAGTAAAATAATTACTTCACCCGGTTATGATTCTGGGCGCCTCATATAGAACATAGAACAGTACAGCACAGAACAGGCCCTTCGGCCCTCGACGTTGTGCCGAGCAATGATCACCCTACTCAAGTCAACGTATCCACCCTATACCAGTAAGTAACCCAACAGCCCCCCCCCCCCCCCCCCCCCCCCCCCCCCCATTAACCTTAAAAAAAAATTTTTTTTTTTAAAAATTTCTTTTTTTTTTGATGACTTGGTGGGCCGCAGAAATTCCTTTGGCGGGCCGCATGCGGCCCGCGGGCCATAGTTTGCCCACCCCTGGTCTAATGTGACTGAAAGAGGAATACAGAACAGAACAAACAAAACAAATGCTCATATGTCCAGTCTCCGAGGCTTGCGTCTGATCCTCGTCGACTGCCGGAGAGGTGGTGGAGGGGATGACAGTGTCTTGACAGGTGAATGGGAGGCACGATGGTGGCCTCGTGGTTCGAGGTGTCTGGAGGTGGCAATTCGACATGTGGAAATGGAGGGGAAGGTGGTTGTGGGTGTGGTGAATGTATAGTACTACTAATTCACCAGTGTATTAGTATCATGTTCTGCCATTGTGTTACAGCTATGTTCTGTTGTTGACCTTGTGGGCTCCACCTATGGGCCATTGTGTGGCTTCACCCACATGGGGATATGTTGGGGCATGTACGGGCTCCGCCCATGGCTCTTCCCCTTGGAAGGAAGTATAAAGAGCAGTTGACCTGTAGGCAGTCCACAGTATTGTACTAGTCGCAGGAAGGCTCTGTTCTAAGCTGATTAAAACCTTGGTTTGCTTCTACTCGGGTCTTTGAGTGAATTGATGGTCACATCAATTTAATCAGCTTAAACACAACTATGGAATCAGCCCACAAACCTGATCGACTGGAACTCGATCCGCAGGCTGCAGAGGCGAAATAAATTTTTTCGCACTGGCTTCGATGCTTCAAGGCCTATCTCGCTGCTGCTTCCACGCCTTCCGTCACCGATGAACAGAAGCTGAGCCTCCTCCACACACGGATGAGCCATCACATTTCTATTCAGCTCGACGAGGCCTCCTCATACGCAGACGCCCTTGCGACGCTCGAATGCCTCTACGTCCGGCCCGTGAACGAGGTCTATGCGCGATACATCTTCACCACTCACCGCCAGCGCCCTGGGGAGTCGCTAGATGACTACCTATGTGACCTCAAAGCCCTTGCACGCAACTGTAATTACCAGGCCGTTACGGCCACTCAGCACATGGAACTCGCCGTCCGAGACGTCTATGTGGCGGGAGTCCGGTCGAATTATGCGAGACAACACCTGCTCGAAAAGGGGGCCCAGTATTGTCGCAGGCAGGCTCTGTTCTAAGCTGATTTATACCTCAGTTTGCTTCTAATCATGTCTTTGAGTGAATTGATGGTCACATCAGTGGGCAAGCAACTTTTCGCAGTGCCCTTCGATTCCTTCGCACAATGGAGCCATCAGCCATACGTATGACATAGGTTCTGGGCGCGGCCTGTCGAACAATGACAGCCGGAGTCGACCACCCACCATCCGGTATCTTGATCCTGTGTCTGCCGGGGATAGCCCGTCCAGATTGGTGGCATGTGTGTCATAGCCCTGCTTCTGGCTGTTACGAAGCTGCTGCATCTTCTGCAGCACCGGGAGATGATCAAGGTTGGGCAGGTGTATGGCTGGAAGGGTCGTCCGCTGGTCCCTGTTCATCAGCAGGACCCCAGTGCCTTGATTGTGTTTCCATTGTAGTCCAGGAGTTTGCAGGCAGCTGGAAGGATTGTGGGGGGGCTTCTTGATTCTCTTGAAGTCCACCTGCGAAATCAGGTTGGCGGAGTCACCTGTGTCCAGTTTGAACTGGATGGGGCAGTGGTTGACCTTCATCACTGCATGCCATTCGTCCTCAGAATCCACAGCCAGGATTGATTGGACTCGCGATGTGTCAGGTGTGGCGTATTCGCACTTCGTAATAATGCCCACTCGGTTAAGTATTGTTCAGGTATTCATCATCTGGATCCGTCGCACTGCCTGGATCAGAGTCATGCATTCAGTGTTGCACACTTCTGATGCGCCGCTGTCGGAATTGGGAGCGCTGGCTCCTTACTGGTGGTGCAGATCTGCACAGGACTGCATAGTGGTTTGGTTTCCCACGGTTTAAACAGCGTTTGCCTCTTGCAGGACAGTTTTTTAAAAAGTAGGCGGTGCCGCAGTTCGCACACGTCATGACGTCGGCGTCATGACGCTCAGTGCGTCGTTGCGCATGCATGGTGCAGTTTCTCGGACATCTGCACCTGTGCAGTGCAGTTTACGGCCGCTTCGTGTTCCCGATCGCATTGCACATGATTTGGGCCCCAGGAAGAGCGTGCAAAATGGCCGCTTTCGTCAATGTGGAGGCGCTACACCCGGGAGATGTCCTGAACACTCTCCACCTCGTGGGAGGCTTGTTTTCAACTTTCTGCCATTTTGCACAGTGAATAGCGATTTTTAGAGTGATGTGGAGATGCCGGCGTTGGACTGGGGTGAGCACAGTAAGAAGTCTTGGTTTGGTGAACCTGAGGAAGGAGCAGCGCTCCGAAAGCTCGTGTTTGAAACAAACCTGTTGGACTTTAACCTGGTGTTGTAAGACTTCTTACGATTTTTAGAGTGCTCATGCACAGTACACGTTTCAATCGCGACTGGCAGGGTCATGTGCTTGATTTTCAACAATTGCACTTGCAGAGAATCAGAGTGGACTCCAAAAACGATTTGGTCTCTGAACATGGAGTCAGTGATATCACCGAAGTTGCAGGATTGCGCTCGCAGTCTAAAGTTAGTTAGATAGGTGTTGAAGGATCCGTCTTTACATTGCATCCTCTGCTTTAAGATGTAGCGCTCGAAGATTTTGTTGGTGGCTGTCAAATTTGTCCAGGATGGTTTGGTACTTTGTTTAGTCCTGCCCTTCGGAAAAGTGAAAGGAGTTGAAGATCTCTATCGCATGGTCACCCGCAGTGGTGAGTAGAAGAGCTATCTTCCGAGCATCGGTTGCGCCATTGAGATCGGATGCTTCTACGTTCAGTTGAAATTTCTGCTTGAATGATCACCAGCTGGCACTAAGATTGCTGGTGGTCCTGAGCTGATGAGGAGCCTGAATCTTGTCCATTGTGCCTGTATTCAGTAGCTGGTTGTCACGAATCTTGCTGAGTTGAACTAAATAGATTGAACAGTCACTCCTGGTATCATGTTGTGTTATGCTGCTTCGGATAACACTGGCTGCTACTCTGCCAATCTAACTGTAGTAACTCAGTCTAACTGTACCAGCTTGCTCTAAGCCACGTGCTGGGGTGTGATGCTGCTGATCACCCTGTTTAACTCTCTAGATGTCTGTCTGTGGAAAGAGGCAAGGTATGAGTGCCTCATCCCTTTGATAGTGTTTATGTCATGCCCCCTTGTGGTGATGCCACCTCTGAGTGTCCTGACTGTGGCTGTGTCCTATTTGAGTGTTCATTGGTTGCATGTTTGCATATAATGACACAATGAGCAGAGTTTTTATGCATCTCCATTTTCTCGGGCTGAGCTAGCGGCATGTTAGCCACTCTGTATTGTTCAGAGATCAGCAGCTCTAATTATAGTAATGCCCTTGTTTTACAAAACTCTGAAGATCATCCGAACAGTCAGCTTCAGCAATCCCATGATTCATAGCTGTGACTTTCCACCTCAACCAAAAGAGAGACAACAGCGTTTGGGAAAGAGCGCGGTATTGGATGAAAATAATTTGACTTGATGTAAGTGTCAGAACTTTCCGCACTTTGAATACACCATTTGGACAGCGCTACTGAGTACTGCTGTGCACCTAACAGCAATATCCTGGAGGGAAACTCTGGAACTCTAATTCAAATTTAGTTTCTGCTTTACACAGCTAGAGGGGAGTATTGGTTCACATCTATCTCATCAAATCCATTTCTCAGGGACTTATTCCTTTTCCTTTTTAAGACTTTGATGAGTCTATTTAAAGGTAACAGTGCAGAAGCTGGCACATGAGCTTTTGTGATTATTACTAAGACTGGCATTCCTACCCACTGGCTACCGTACACTGCCAATCTCTCAGTCCCCATTCAACCTTAAACCACTTGCCAAAGAGAGATTTCAACCTTGTTTATACATAATCCACGTAAATGTCTACAATTGTCTGGACATCCGTCACTATATATTTGTTAAATTCCATGTGATCCTATACACAACTTGTGTTGTCCGGATGTGGCAAATACAAACTGACGTGAGTGCAATAAATGGTCAAAGATGGCTTTTTCAAAAGATGCAGATCTTGGAGGTAATTTTAAATTTTAAATGCAGTAAACCATCTGTGGTGTCTCACAGACTTGACTGATTCTGAATTGATTCATATATCCACAGATAAATGGAAAATAAATGCTCTAGTTTCAGAAGAGTTTATGATAACGGGAGGATTTTTTAAAGGGGAGATTTTCCTGGGACAACACACCGGTTCACTGGATCGCCTGGGTGCAGGGTCTATGGTGGACTGAGGATTAGGAACCGACCCTTGAGGATCTGGTGTTTTTATGCCTCCATACACTAACTGAAAGTTCACTCGAAGTGCTAATCACGCTTTGTGTAAATAATGATTTCAATGCATCAGTCTTCAATTTGCCTTTTACTTGTTTGAACCTGTATCCTTCTGGCCTACTTTCACAATGTAAAGTAATATTCCGATGCTCTGAAGAGGAGTCATACTGACTCAAAGCGTTAACTCTGTTTAAAAGCAAATTACTGCGGATGCTGGATTCTGAAACGAAAGAGAAAAGGCAGGTAAATCTCAGCAGGTCTGGCAGCATCTGTGGGGAGAGAAAAGGGCTAACGTTTCGATCCGATGGTTCTTTGTCAAAGCTAACAGACAGAGAGAGTGGGAAATATTTATACTGTGGAGTGAGAATGAAAGATGAGTCATAGCCACAGAAACCCAGGGAAACCGGGTGCTAATGGCCACAGAAACCAAGGGGAAAGAGTGTTAATGGCAGTTCTCTCTGGGGAATAAATGTAGGACTGCCATCATTTTGGGACTGACATTACATTCGCTCGGGTGAATGTAAAAATATACCATGCCAAAAATAAGGAAGATGATGTGATGCTGTGACTAATATGAGGGAGCGAGAGCCAGCCATATGTTGCTAAAGTCCAATTATTCTCCGCTGAAAGAGGAAAAGTACAGCAAGGAAAAAATAAATGCGAGAGGGGAAAGAAAATAACTCACTAAAATTGGCAGAGACCCTCCCTAGTTTGAATAGTTCAGCTATTGAACGGAATACCGCTCCTCAATGGGAGACACTGAGTAGAGAAGGTGCTGACACTGTCCTCGGTGTTATTAGTTTAATTTATTCAAGAAAACGTGAGACACCCTGATTGAATTATGCCCCTCCCTCCACCAGTGCACTAACATTCTTTACTTTAAGAGGTTTTATCACCACACACTTTCGATTTGCAGACGTAACAGAGCCAACTTGTGGGAAATGTGGGATTGCACAGTCAGATGTGGTTGTGAACATGCCTGCCCACTCCAATTGGTCGGGAAGCCAGGAAGTGGGATATAAATTCCATGGCTGAGGTAAAAAGCCACAGCAAAACCCAGTCCACACATTTTCCTGTCCACCACTGTGAGGTGGTGCAAAAGTTAAAACTCTGCCTATAATGTTTGTGCCACACAAGCACCAGGTGACGTCCACATCAGACAATAGAAAGAAGAGCCATTTCCCTGACCCCCAATGGCACCAGCCCTTACCATTAACATCTTGAGGATCCCTGATGTGAAGATGCCGGCGTTGGACTGGAGTGAGCACAGTAAGAAGTCTTACAACACCAGGTTAAAGTCCAACAGGATTCACCTGAGGAAGGAGCAATGCTCCGAAAGCTCGTGCTTGAAACAAACCTGTTGGACTTTAACCTGGTGTTGTAAGACTTCTTACTGTGCTCATCTTGAGGATCACCTTTGCCATGGCATGGATCAGCATGTCAACACTGCAGCAGTCCAGCTACCAGACTCAATATCCACCCCTCTATCGAGTGTATGCCTCCTATTGAACATACATGGCGTGCAGTATGTACTATGTGCAGGGTGAGAAGAACAACTGTACTAATGCAATTGGACACCAAATTTCCCTCCAAATCACACACCATCTTGACGTTGAAATATATCCAGCAGGATTGTCCGTTCCTGAGCGGCAACTAAGGACGGAATTTGCGATTGGTGACGCTGAAATCGCATTCGGGGGCAGCACGGTGGCCTAGTGGTTAGCACAACCGCCTCACGGCGCTGAGGTCCCAGGTTCGATCCCGGCCCTGGGTCACTGTCTGTGTGGAGTTTGCACATTCTCCCCGTGTCTGCGTGGGTTTCGCCCCCACAACCCAAAAAAAATATGCAGAGTAGGTGGATTGGCCACGCTAAATTGCCCCTTAATTGGAAAAAATATTTGGGTAATCTAAATTTTAAAAAAAAGAAATCGCATTCGGCAATTGGGCGGAGAATCCCTTTTGACACCAAAATCGGGGGCGCCGCCTATGTTCGGATGCTCCGCCCCTCCAAAGCGGCTTCACTGGTGAGTATGGCACACGCCGTTGAGACAGCCTCTGAACGTCTCCTGAAGGCCCTCCCCCAGTGGGTCAACGTCCCGATGGCGTGGATCACTTGTGGTCAGAGGTATCGTCAACCTTGCATGGCGGCTGCGGACATTTATCCAGGGTAACCTCAGTCGGGCCAGGGGGGGGGGGGGGGGGGGGGGGGGGGGGGGGGTGGGAGGGGTGTTCCAGGAGTGGCAAAGGGGTTACAGGGGGGCACTATCTGACAGGCTGGATCCACGTGCGGCATGCACCATGTTATATGGTGCGACCGCTGCAGGTTGCTGCCTTGCGCATGCGTGGCCACAGACACGGCAATGTTTTGGCCGTATCTGCAGGGAACGCAGGGGATTTTACGCGGCGCGGCAGCTAGCTCCCCCCCCCCCCCCCCCCCCCCGGGCAGAGCACCGGTGCGGGGGCAGCGCCGACTTTTTGGTCATACAACTAGACACATGCTCGAGACATAGCCTAAAATTCAGAGAATCCAGCCCTAAGTGTTGACACTGCCGCAGGATTCGTGGAGTGCCACAACAGCAAAACTGGCACCGCCCAGGACCAATACAGCTACTGTTAAGGGGCTGGCATCTGAGCCATGTGGAACACAATCGATTCCAATGCGAAACGGTGCTGGATTCGCCAGACGGTCAGAGGGCAGGCCAGGCCCAGGGACTCGCTGCCGTCCAGATGTGTTCCCGGCTTCTGGAGCAGACAATTCCATCGATTGCGGAGATGCAGTCGCAGAGCCAGGGGCTACATGAGGGGTTGTCGGCGAACATCCAGCACCTGCAGGCCCAGTTGGAGGAGTCCAACCGCGTGCAGTAGCAGGAGATGGTGCTGACCATGCGTGTCACCCAGGCCAAAACTGCATGGGCGGAGTCCGTGGTGGAGGCATTGGGGCGATGGTTTCAGCTATGGATCAGCATGTCCAAGGCCTGGGGCATTCTGTGCAGGCGCTGGCTGAGGCCCACGACACGGTTTCCGCCTCACAGGCAGCCATGTGCCAGAGCCACCTGGAAATTGCAGCGCCACTTCTGAGTGTGGCCCAGCCACAGCAGGCCATGGCTGAGAATGTTGGTGGCATTGCCGAGGTGCTGGCCGACGTGGTGCAGACACAGAGGGAGGTCGCCCAATCCCAGAGGGAGATGCGCAGTCACTGGTTGATGTGACACAGACGCAGAAGTGGTGGCACAGTCAATGGGTGAGGTGGCGCTGTCCCAGACGGTGATGGTCCACTCACTGTGCTCCAATGCCGTGAGCATGCAGTCCCTGGTCGAGACCAGAGTGGCCCTCCAGGACTGGCAGCGCCAGGTGGCAGGCGAGCCTCAGGAGATAGCTCTGCTTGCACCCACATCCCATGGAGTATCTCGGGGCTATTGGGCACCCCGAGGGAATAGGAGGTGCCGGGACACAAGCCGGTGATTCCCACAGGGGAGGTGCAAGGCACCTCGGACTCCCCCTACCCCCTCCTGTCTCTGGCGCATCTGGTGGGCAGGGGTCAGGACAGTGTGGCACCATGCCACCTGGGACACCTGAGCAGCAGCCGGGCCCATACAGGCCCGGTCACCCCATTGGATGGCCACCAACGGGGACCAGGTCGCTGGGCAGGAGATGCAACAGGCTCCCAATGTACCATCTGGGATTCACCAAGATGTAGCTTTAGGGCCCGTAAGGCCAGAAAGTTAGACACCTGTTAAGATGGCATAGGTGCAGGACTCAGTTCAGTGATTTAGTGATAGGGGCTAGGGCACGACCTTGTAGATACATTGTCACATTAAACTCCTGTTCACACTGTTACAACCTGCCACGGTGCTCTGTCAGATGGGTGTGAGGGATGGGCTGGTCTGGGCTGGCCAGAGAGGGTGCAGGGTGAGGGGGAATGGGCGGACGTTGTGGGTGGCCTGGCACCTGAACCGCATCTTCAGGAGGCCGAAACACCGCTTGATCACGTTCCTGCCCGTGGCATGGGCATCGTTATAGCGGGTCTTGACGTCGGTCTGTGGCGTCCGGATAGGCTTCATCAGACATGACCACAGTAGATAACCCCAGCCGGAAGGGGCACCGAGAACAGGAATTGTCGAGTATGCCAGGATGAAGGTGTCGTACACACTGCCCGGGTATCGGGGGCAGACATGTCTACAAGGGGCTGGTTTAGCACAGTGGGCTAAACAGCTTGTAATGCAGAACAAGACCAGCGGCGCGGTTTCAATTCCCATACCAGCCTCCTCAAACAGGCGCCGGAATGTGGCGACTAGGGGCTTTTCACAGTAACTTCATTGAAGCCTACTTGTGACAATGTAGGATGCACAGCTGATGGTCATATGTCAGCTGCACGTTCATCGAGAGGAACCCCTTTTGGTTTGTAGAGTGGCCTGTCATCTGCAGGTGCTCCTAGGGCGACATGCATCTTGTCGATCACGCCGTGGACCCATCATTGTGTCAGAGTAGCCGGGAAGAGGTGAGAAATGAAGCCTGATCAGCATTGCCTCCCCCCCCCCCCCCCCCCCCCCCCCCCCAGAAAAAGCTTTAACAAATGCTCTTTTCCTGAAAATACTGCCCTTTTAAATCTGCCTTGACTGACTTATGGGATGTGATAACCGCATTCTGGGAACTAGCCATATTTTCGACTAAGTTTAAATTGCTTAGACACCAGAGCAACAAAACATTATAAAAAATTAGCCTCATTTGACTATACTGAGCATCTGCTGCTATTGTAAGTGATCCTGGATACTTCATTCGCCCATTACTCACACGGACTCTGAGTACACAGTCAAATCCTGACAAACATGCAACTTTGCCAAGAAATGTTATAGTTGGGTCAGGATCATACATCTACTAGGATTTCAAATAGGTGAGTCATACTTCTCTTATCCTCAATTGAATCTAAGCTAGATTTATGGACAATGCCATGCCTTGATAGGAAATAAAACATTTAAGCTGCCTGAATGTACCTTAGGCAGGCTGCTGATGACATTATGCCAATATCTGTCTTGCCAAACTCCACAGATAACAAGCGTATCTATAGCAAAGTTTAGGTTGCAGCCGCATCATATATTCTCTTCTTTTGCTAACTATATGGAACAGGACTCTCAATGTCTGTGGGTGGCCAATAAAGAATGTGGCTGTAATTACTGGGATTTTTCTATAAACTGCCTCGAACCAAAATTGATAGTTATCACTGGAGGTCCTGGTGCACAACATTGAACCATAGTAAGATTGTATTTCATACAATCATGAACAGAATTACAATTACAGGCAAATCTGCGCATCAAGCTGCCGTTCAGATCTTGTTGTGCACAATATGTTAGTATAGAAATTGCGAAACCATAAAAGCCAATCTAGTTTGCCTTCAATCTCTCTACTCTGTAAAAGATACAATGACGAAGTTGATCATTAATCATGACCATGCAATCTCTCTCGATTAGTCTACACCGTCGATGTGCCTTCCCTTTGAATTAGTATTTCAGTTTATCAGAGTTATGCACCCATGATACTAAAGAAGCCTTTCACCGACCAATTTGTTACCACGTTAAATTGAATCCAACCGTTTTCAGGGTCACTAAACTCATATCAGCAGAAGGTGAAATGTGAACCGTAACCTAGAATGTGAAATCTCAAATTTTCCTGTCTGGAGGTTTGAGTCACAGTGAATCCGGCACTGATGTGATTATGATTGTGTAGAAATATTGGGTTTCAAATTAATATGAAGCAAATTGGTAGGCAAGTGGTTAACCTGGTTTTCTTCAGGATTAATGCTGTGGCCTTGGTTATTAAATTAAGTAGAATTATAAAGATAAGCCTCCATGTGGGCTTTTGGTTACAATACAATAAGTCTGCAATGCCACCATGTGTAATTTATTTCCAAGTCATACTCAGTCTTGGCAGTGCAGCTTTCAGATTCAAACTTGATGCTTTCACGTTGCGTCACGCCCAGGCTAAGAATTCAACGTTTCCTTTTATTGACAAAGTGGAATTTGGTGAAATGGTGAAGAATGTGTATACTGGAATGGTTTTCCCGCTTTGCACGTTGGAGGTCAATTGTTTCATTTAGCTCACTAAAAACCTGGGGTTAAACTATAAATAAAGGACATGGATATTTTCACCATGCACTCATGATAATGAGACGTTGATGTGTTCATCCTTTGTTGTTGAAAATGGCCATGACATCAACTGGAATTCAATAGATTAAGTTTCATGTGCGATGTGTTTGAAGATGACTAATCAGTCTAATGTGAGCGCAAAAGGATCTCTTGCATGTTGGGCACACATGGATTGTTGGAGTTGAAGAGGTGCTTTTGGCTCTGGACTTGCAAAGCTTGCATTTCTTGTTGGCCAGGGTAACTGTTCTGTTCATATTAGTATGCCACTATATTGTGCAAACAAGATTTTAGGCACAGTTTGATGTGCATACATCGTCTGTAATTGCAATTAATTTTATTTTGAAGTCAACCTCACTATGGTTCATCCTTGTAGACCAGGACTATAAGTGATAACTATCAATCTTGGTTAGAGGCAGTCTGGAGGAAAATGGGTGCTGGTTTAGCTCAGTTGGCTGGAGAGCTGGTTCCTGATGCAGAATGAGGCCAACTGCGTGGGTCCAATCACCATACTGGCTAAGGTTATTCATGACGCCCATTGTCCCTCGCCTGAGGTGTGGTGATCCTTAGGTTAAGTCCCCACCAGTCAGCTCTCCTATGGCAACTTTACTTACTTAATTAGGAAAATGGCCTCGCTTCAGAGACTGCGCCTTATAGTGTGATCCTGTGCGAAGTCCTCCGATGTCTCAGGAGCGATATTGAAACTCTTCAGTGACACATTCAGAGTATCCTTGAGGCACCTAATCTGACCTCGATGTGAATGTTTCTCTTCAATTAGTTTGCCACAAAGGAGCTTTTTTGGCCAGAGCTCATCAGGTATTCTGGCAACATGTCCTATCCATCTTATCTGATCTCCCTTCAGCAGAGTATGGCTGCAACGCATATCGGTCAGGGAGAGAATTCCAGTATAAGAAACATCTTAACAACTAATCCGCAAACAGGTTGTAAGAAAGTGGTATAACTTGTTGGTACGTCTGGGGTAAACTGTTCACATGTCACAAGCATACAGGCGAGTGGGAAGGACAACAGCTCTCTAAACCTTGATTTTTGTTGAGAGCCAAAGTTACACATGCAGATGAGAAGCGATCCGTACTATACTTCATTTCATGTTCTGAGCAGGCAATAAGCACAAGGTCATCAGCGAAAAGAAAGTCACTAATCACATCTTCACGAAATTTGGTCTCAGCTTCAAGTCTTCTCAACCTGAAGGCTGAACCATCTGTGCGATATCTAATGTGGATGCCACTTCCGCTAACACAGAATGCTTGACTGACAACATCATGGTGAAGAGGGTAGGAGATAACACACACTCTGGTCCACTCGATTTGTGACTGGGGAGGCATCAGAAGAGATTAAATAGCTGACTGTCCGGGACGTGAGCAAGCATGTTACCGTGCAATTGTACCATGATGATGAACAGTCAAATTTAGCCAGATCTTTCATAGGCTCTCACAACTAATTGTGTCAAAGGCTTTTGTCAAACCAACAAAACCTTTTCTGAACAGTGACTGTCTGGTAGGAGGCCCATTTGGAGATGCAATGTCAAGCAGATTAGTGGGACTCTTGCAAATATTTTCACACCAATGCACAGAAGCAAAATTACACGATAGTTGTCGCAAAATGATGATTCCCCTTCCTTTTGTAAAGGTGGGCAATCATCTTTGAATGCATCTTTGAATTCCTGAGAACTGCCTTCCTGGTTCCACATTATCTGAAATGGTTTATAGAACATAGAACGATACAGCGCAGTACAGGCCCTTCGGCCCTCGATGTTGCACCGACATGGAAAAAAACTAAAGGCCATCTAACCTACACTATGCCCTTATCATCCATATGCTTATCCAATAAATTTTTAAATGCCCTCAATGTTGGCGAGTTCACTACTGTTGCAGGTAGGGCATTCCACGGCCTCACCACTCTTTGCGTAAAAAACCCACCTCTGACCTCTGTCCTATATCTATTACCCCTCAATTTAAGGCTATGTCCCCTCGTGCTAGCCACCTCCATCCGCGGGAGAAGGCTCTCGCTGTCCACCCTATCTAACCCTCTGATCATTTTGTATGCCTCTATTAAGTCACCTCTTAACCTTCTTCTCTCTAACGAAAACAACCTCAAGTCCATCAGCCTTTCCTCATAAGATTTTCCCTCCATACCAGGCAACATCCTGGTAAATCTCCTCTGCACCCGTTCCAAAGCTTCCACGTCCTTCCTATAATGAGGCGACCAGAACTGTACGCAATACTCCAAATGCGGCCGTACTAGAGTTTTGTACAACTGCAACATGACCTCATGGCTCCGGAACTCAATCCCTCTACCAATAAAGGCCAACACACCATAGGCCTTCTTCACAACCCTATCAACCTGGGTGGCAACTTTCAGGGATCTATGTACATGGACACCGAGATCCCTCTGCTCATCCACACTACCAAGAATTTTACCATTAGCCAAATATTCCGCATTCCTGTTATTCTTTCCAAAGTGAATCACCTCACACTTCTCCACATTAAACTCCATTTGCCACCTCTCAGCCCAGCTCTGCAGCTTATCTATGTCCCTCTGTAACCTGTAACATCCTTCCGCACTGTCTACAACTCCACCGACTTTAGTGTCGTCTGCAAATTTACTCACCCATCCTTCTGCGCCCTCCTCTAGGTCATTTATAAAAATGACAAACAGCAACGGCCCCAGAACAGATCCTTTTGGTACGCCACTCGTAACTGAACTCCATTCTGAACATTTCCCATCAACTACCACTCTCTGTCTTCTTTCAACTAGCCAATTTCTGATCCACATCTCTAAATCACCCTCAATCCCCAGCCTCCGTATTTTCTGCAATAGCCGACCGTGGGGAACCTTATCAAACGCTTTACTGAAATCCATATACACCACATCAACTGCTCTACCCTCGTCTACCTGTTCAGTCACCTTCTCAAAGAACTCGATAAGGTTTGTGAGGCATGACCTACCCTTCACAAAACCATGCTGACTATCCCTAATCATATTATTCCTATCTAGATGATTATAAATCGTATCTTTTTTAATCCTCTCCAAGACCTTACCCACCACAGACGTTAGGCTCACCGGCCTATAGTTACCGGGGTTATCTCCACTCCCCTTCTTGAACAAAGGGACCACATTTGCTATCCTCCAGTCCTCTGGCACTATTCCTGTAGCCAATGATGACCTAAAAATCAAAGCCAAAGGCTCAGCAATCTCTTCCCTGGCTTCCCAGAGAATCCTAGGATAAATCCCATCCGGCCCTGGGGACTTATCTATTTTCACCTTGTCTCTACGCACCTCAATGCCATCTATTCTAATAGCCTGGGTCTCAGCATTCTCCTCCACAATATTATCTTTTTCTTGAGTGAATACTGACGAAAAGTATTCATTTAGTAGCTCGCTTATCTCCTCAGCCTCCACACACAACTTCCCACCACTGTCCTTGACTGGCCCTACTCTTACCCTAGTCATTCTTTTATTCCTG